>NW_023270454.1:54211798-54811798 GCF_011800145.1 Mirounga leonina
GAAAGAAAGAAAGAAAGAAAGAAAGAAAGAAAGAAAGAAAGAAAGAAGAAAAAAATCTTACAATAAATCACTCTGACTTTTGAGAATAATTATGTTACAGAATAGAGTATAAATATTATCAACCTTGACGTTATGAAATTACAGTTGAGAGGAGATGGAAGGTGAAGAGGGGTGTGTGTGTGTGTATCACAAAGGGCAGAATATCAATATTCTCACCTAATAAAGTGAATGGTCAAGAGATTATGTCAATAGATCAAGAGAGGTTTTAGGTACCTTATTTTGAATTACAAAAGTAACCCTTAGAACTAAAAATACTAATATAATTACAATACAAAGAGAAAGAAAGATGGGGGTTGTAAATGAGCTAAATTCTCATCTACCATTGCAGGATATCAGTATAAAGTGTCTGCAGCAGATGAATCAAGAATTCATAGTAAGCATGTTTTAAGAGGTATGGGGATCACTGACAAAAAACTAAACAAAGAAATGGTTAAAGGTAGGAACATTTTTTTTTAAAGATTTTATTTATTTATTTGACAGAGAGAGACCCAGCAAGAGAGGGAATACAAGCAAGGGGAGTGGGAGAGGGAGAAGCAGGCTTCCCATGGAGCAGGGAGCCCAATGCAGGGCTTGATCCCAGGACCCCGGGATCATGACCTGAGCTGAAGGCAGACACTTAATGACGGAGCCACCCACACACCCCAAGGTGGGGACTTCTGAGAAGTGAGGAGTGGGACACAGTAATAATACTTTTTGGTCTAAGCCTTGACATATTTTTTACTTTTTAAAACCATGTTCATGGAGGGGCGCCTGGGTGGCGCAGTCACTTAATCATCCATCTCTTGGTTTCTTCTTGAATCATGATCTCAGGGTCCTGCGACTGAGCCCACGTCAGCTCCACACTCAGCACAGAGTCTGCTTAAGACTTTCTCTCCTTCCCCCTCTGCCCTTCCCCCACCTCTCTAAAATACATAAATAAATCTTAAAAAAAAATAAAACCTTGTTCATGGATTACTTACACTTTTTAGTTCTTTTTTATCTAAGTATAGTTGACATACAATGTTACATTAGTTTCAGGTATACAACATAGTGATTCAATTCCTCTACATTTTATGCTATGCTCCTCATAAGTGTAGCCACCATCTGTCACCATACTCTGTTATAAAATATCATTGACTATATTCCCTATTCTGCACTTTTATTCCTATGACTTATTCATTCCATAACTGGAAGCCTGTATTCCCTACCCCTTTCACCCATTTTGCCCATCCTCCCACCCCTTTTCTCTCTGACAACCATCAGTTTGTTCTCTGCATTTTTTAAGTCTTAATCTGCTTTTGGTTTGTTTGCTTATTCATTTGTTTTGTTTTTTAGATTCTATATATAGGTGACATCATATGGTATTTGTCTTTGTCTGACTTATTTCACTTAGCATAATACCCTCTAGGTTCATCCATGTTGTCACAAATGGCAAGATCTCATTATTTTTTTTTTTTATGGCTGAGTAACATTCCATTGTATGTATGTGTATTCCATTTTATACATACATATATATGTATATAAAATCTTCCTTATCCATTTGTCTATCAATAGACACTGAGGTTGCTTTTATATCTTGGCTACTGTAAATAATGCTACAATATACATAGGGGTGAATATATTTTTTTAAATTAGTGTTTTCATTTTCACTGGGTAAATACCCAGTACTGGAATTATCGGCTCATACACTATTTTTACTTTTAATTTTTTGAGGAACCTCCATGCTGTTTTCTTTTTTTTTTTTTTTAAGATTTTATTTATTTGTCAGCGAGAGACACAGCAAGAGCAGGGGGAGCGGCAGGCAGAAGGAGGAGCAGGCTCCCTGTTGAGCACAGAGCCCGACCTGGGACTCAATCCCAGGACCCTGGGATCATGACCTGAGCTGAAGGCAGATGCTTTGTTACGGAACCTGGACTGGATCACCTGATGGAAGAACCAAGTGGCACTCGGAGATCTTGGAGGATAGGAGGTTTATTTAACGCAGGCGGGCTCAGAGGAGAGTGATCTCCAAAGGTCTGAGCCCTGAGCACAAACAAAGGGGGTAATTTATACACTTCTACTTCTGCATACTGGGCAATCTTGGTGCGTGCACAAAGTAGGGCAGGGAGAGGAACCCGGATTGGCGCTCGCAGGAAGCAGAGCAGAGAGAAGAACCTGGAAGAGCCCCAGGGCAGGGGCTGGGACTCCCTTGCTGGCTTGGTCAGCCATCTTAGGACACAGATTTTTTCCTTATCATCCCCGCCTTTGATGCCCCTTTAAACACCTAGTTTAGAGGGCATCATTTTCATTCTCTAAGGGGAGATAGTGAGTAAGGAGCAACTGGAGTCTGATCTTAGCAATTTGAGCAGTGATAAACCTAGTAAGGGCATTAAGAACACAAGGACCAAATGCTGCTGTGAGGAGGAGCATTAGGAGGGGGCCGATGAGGGGGGTGAACCAAGGGAACCATTGTGAGAGGGAATCCCACCAAGTCGTCTGCTGGAGTGCTTCCCACCTGTGATTCACTCATTCCTGTAATTGGGTCAGAGTTTCTTGGACCACTCCTGACTCATTAGCATAGAAACAACATTCCTCCTGTAAGAAGAAGCAGAGTGCCCCTTGTACGGCCATAAGCAAGTCGAGCCTGTGCCTGTTTTGAGGACCACTGAGGCCAGTGAATCAAGTTGGCGCTGCAGGGCCAGGGCTGATTGAGTGAGGGTGGAAAAATCCACAGTGAGTTGTTGAGTTAGCCCCTGGTACTGAACTTGAGACATCCTGACACCGGTGGTGCCGAGGGCAACACCGGATGTGGCCAGCAGGCTCACGATAAGAGGGATGGCCATGGGGGAATGTCGGGGGTGGCTAGGAGGTCTCCATATAAGTGGGGCATAGCTCCCGGGGAGGACTGAAAGATCGGGTAAGAGATTGACAAGCATGCATGATTGATTGTGCGGAGTGATGCAAATATATACATCTTGATCACAAGCCAAAAAGTGTTGTTAGGCGCACAGACCCGACTGTGACCCGTGATGGGAGAGGAAGTGTTTCCATGCAGTGGTACTGGAGCCAGAAAGGGATAATCTGAGGTCCCCGGTCCCAAGGTGGGAGATGACACGGTGGACTGGTTGAGGATGACACCTCAGTATGGGATGGGACCGGGCTTCATACAGATCCAGCAGTCAGATGCTAAGGGTGGATTTGAGTGGTTAAACGCTTGGTGGGAGGCGTTTATCAAACCTAACTGTTGTGCTATAGATGCTTGCTGTGTGTGGATGGGGGACCCAGGGATACGCCAGGGTGAGTTATTTTCTGTCTGACTCTGAGGGTTGACTGTAAGGCTTGGGGTGAACACGGACTTAATCATAAACTTGGCCATTGGGTCGGTCCCTATAGAGTGATATTGGCCCAACAGGAAAGTGACTCCTGTGGCCCATGATGTGGCATTGGGTTCTATGACTGAGAGAGTGAGCGGTATGCAGTGATTGTTAGGGCAAGAGGATGGGGTGGCATTGCGTGACAAGGAAATCCGGATGTCACTGCACTGTTTGAGGTTCCACCACCCATTGAACCATTGTTCCATTCCCGGCCAAGTTGCCACCCAGGACTCGCATCCCCAGGCTTGTGAGCAGAACTGGGAGCAGGTGTTTGGCTGTTGAGGTGTAGGGCCCCCACAGATGTAGATATCTACCAGCCGGTAACCTGAGTGAGGGCCATGGTAGGAACACCGTCTATGAGGTTCCCAGGAGGTATCAAGAAGTTGGCATCCATCAGAGTGGAGGTCAAACTTCGGTGTGTGTCCATCCCAGGTGGAAGAAGTCAGTGGGGGCGTTGGTGCAGGATTGAGGGGGATAAGCTGGAAAGTCCATTTGCCAGTAACGGTGATACGAGAGTTTGCCCCCCTTGCTGGGCTGGACAAGCTAGAGGCAGTGAGGAGGAACACCACACCAGGTAGCAGAAGACCAGGACTGACGGGGGCCAAGAAAACCATGGTGAAATGCACTCAGGAGTAGACAGCAGAAGGCCAGTAAAATATGACCTTAGGTAGAGGGAGCCATCATGGCTAACCCGTCAGCAGATGAAACCTGTGGACAAGTAAGTGCAATAATACACCCTAGGGAAGCTGGAGCGGGTTCGTGAGATCTGGCTGGACTCTCCACTGGCACGGATCCTCATCCGAATGATGAGCTTTCTTCACTCTTGAGTGGTGGACCCACGGGGTGACACCTGAGACCTTGAGGGCAGTAGGGGTGGTTAGAACAACAGTGTGGGGCCCTGTCCACTGTGGTTTGAGGGGGTCTTTCTTCCAATCTTTGACCCAAACTGAGTCCCCTGTCTGGAAGGAGTGTACCTGAGACCTTAAGGAGATTATGGCCCTCTCAATGGTGTACTTTTGTAATTTATTTAGGGTGGCCCCCAGGCCCTGAAGCTGCTCCTTTATTTTTTTATCTCCAACCTGATGTAAGTTTCCTGGAAGGCTCCCCCGGCATGGGGGAGGCCATCCATATATTAATTAGAATTGGGAGAAACCTAGTGTCCCAGGTGTGCAGTGAACACACAGGAGAGCTAGGGGTAGCAGATCCGGCCATGGGAGGTTAGTCTCCTGACAAAACTTTGCTAAGGTTCCCTTGAGGGTGTGATTCATTTGTTCTACTTTCCCTGAATTTTGGGGCCAATAAGTGGTGTGGAGTCTCCAGGTGATGTTGAGAGATTTGGTCAAGACCTGTACAATGCCTGCCACAAATGCAAGTCCATTGTCACTATGGATTGTTAATGGCAGGCCGAACTGGGGCACAATCTCCAGCAAGAGGACTTTAGCTACCTCTCAGCTTTGCTCCGTCCTGGCCGGGAAGGCTTTGACTCATCCAGAGTATGTGCATACTATTACTAGGAGATATCTGAACCCCCTGCTTGGCTGCACATCTGTGAAGTCTACCTCTAGATCTTTGAAGGGGGTTGCTCCCATCCTCTGGACACCTGGGGGGGCCATGGTGCAAATAGAGGATTATTTTTAGCACGTTATGCACTGTTCACTCGTTGTTCAGCATAGTGCTGGCAGCTGACTGATGTAGTAGTGCTTCTTGAGAAGGGCCTCTAATGCAGTTTTTCCCAGATGAGTGAGTTGGTGGTATTCCTTGACTAGATGCCCTCCAGTCGCTGTTGGAACAAAGATGTGCCCATCTGGCATTACCCACCATCCCTTTTCAGTCAGGGTGGCTCCCTCAGCCATGGCCCATTCTTTCTCCTTGTCAGTGTAACTGGGAGGAGGGACTTCTTCCGGGGGTGTCAGGACCATGGTGAGGGAAGGGGCTCTGTCCATGTCCTCACTGGCTGCGGTCTTGTCTGCCTCATCTGCCAGACAATTTCCCCACGCTATGGGGTCATCTCCTTTCTGGTGTCCTTTACGGTGCAGGATTGCTACTTCCTTTGGAAGCCAGATGGCTTCAAGGAGTCTCAATATCTCCTCCTTGGTTTTGATAGCATTTCCTGTGGCGGTTAGGAGGGCCCTTTCCTTGTAGATGGCCCCATGTATATGTACAGTAGCGAAGGCATAACGAGAGTCAGTATAGATGTTGACTTGCTTGTCTTCACCAAAGGTGAGGGCTCAGACTAAGGCATATAATTCAGCCCGTTGAACTGACCATCCAGCTGGTAGTGCCTTAGCTTCTAGGACTTTAGTGGTTGTGGTTACTGCATAACCTGCTTTCCGGGCACCCTCCTGTAGGTAACTGCTGCCGTCACTGAACAGCATGAGCTCTGTGAAGGTGGCTTCTGCTTCCTCAGTCCAGGCAGGGGGTTCTCGATTTGGTCCCCTCGCTAGTGCTGAGAACCCAGGGATCCAGATGTGGCAGAATCCTGCAGCCCCCAGGAATTCTCGTAGGCCCTTTTTTGTCTGGGGCTGTGGCAGGGAGATGATGACTTTCTTTCTCTCCAGCCCTAGTTCTCTCTTCCCTTGGGTGAGGAAGAAACCACGGTATGGACTTGTTGGCAGATTTGTGCTTTCTTCCATGAGACTTGGTATCCCGAGTCTGACAGGAGCTGTAGGAGGGCCTTTGTGCCTTTTGTGCAGTCTTCTTGTGTGTCACTGGCGAGGAGGAGGTCATCCACATACTGGAGGAGGGTACATCATGTGGCCTCTCTTGGGAAGCTGGCAAGGTCCGTGGCCAGCGCTTCCCCAAAGAGGGTGAGTTTTTAAACCCCTGCGGGAGGTGCATCCAAGTTAGTTGCATCTGGCGCTCTGTATCAGGTTCAGTCCATTCAAAGGCAAACAGTGACTGGCTCTGGGGAGCTAAGCAGAGGCAGAAGAAGGCATCCTTTAAATCTAGGCAAGTGAACCATCTGGCCAACCCTGGGATTTGGCCAAGGAGGGTGTGTGGATTCGGGACCACAGGTGCAGAGAGATGGTCACCTTGTTGATGGCCCGCAGGTCTTGAACTGGTCGGTATCCCCCTCCTGGCTTCTTGACTGGCAGAAGTGGGGTATTCCAGGCCGACTGGCACTCGACTAGAATATCTGCTTCTTTGAGTTTGGCCAGATGTTCTTGGATGCCAGTCTTAGCTTCTTGTGGAAGGGGGTATTGTCTTTGCCTCTGAGGTTGGGCTCCTGGGATCAGTTCAACAATGATAGGGGCTCGATTCCGGGCTAGTCCAGGTGGGTTGTCTTCAGCCCATACTGAAGGGAAGGCGAGTCTGAACTCCAGTGGGCTGCTCGGTTGGGCCTGGGCACAGAATAGCCCCATTCTTCTTCCCTCAGCATGGTAATTGCTAGTACCAGAGACCCTGTCTCCTCTTGCCTTGGGTTCAATCAGAGGCTAGTGTGTCCAGTGGGCTCAAAGGTTATCTGAGCCCTAAGCTTGGAGAGTATGTCTCGGCCCAGGAGAGGGATGGGGCAATCAGGCAGATAAAGGAATTCATGTCAGACCTTGTGGCCCCCCGAGTTCACACTGGTGAGCCTGGCAAAAGGGCTGTTGTATTGCCCGCGTTCTGGTGGCCCCAATGATGGTCGCAGTCCTTTTGCTGAAAGGGGCCACTGGGGAGGTGACAATAGAGTGCTCGGCCCAAGTATCAACCATAAAAGTCACTGGTTGGCCCCCCACCTTCATTCTGACTGTGGGTTCATGGGGGCCAAGGAGGAAAGAGCCTGGTCCCCCTCAGTCTGAGTCCATTCCCGCAAGGCTGATAATACATCATGGGACGACCAGGTTGGACCATCCCATCTTCATCGTGCCTCTCAGGTTCCCGTGTCTCTCGTACCGGCATTTGGAGGGCGCTTGCACCTGGCCTGGGGTGCAGCCTGGCTGCTGATCCTGGAGAAAGTGGATCCTTTGGGCCTGGGGGCGCTGGTGGATTCTTTGGGCCTGGGGGCATCGGTGGATCCTCTGGGTCTGGGGCCTGAAACCAATGGCAGTGTAGTGTCTGGAGCCGAAGGGCCAGGTGTAGATGGTCTTGGAAGTATGAACAGTGGGGGCAGGATCGGTTCATCCTCAGGATCTCCAGCTAAGATTTGTGGACACTGGGGCTTTTGCTGATTTTCTTTAGGTCTCTCAGATGAGGCCATTAAAGCCCTGACCTGTCCCTGCCTATTGCAAGCGAATCACACCCTGGGGTAAGGGTCTGGGCAATTCCTAGCCAGGAGTCAATGTACAGAAACTGGTCAGGGTGTCTTGGTTCTCCTATTACAACTAGCCTTACTCAGCGAATCACTGGGACATCCAATGTCCCTTCTGAAGGCCACCCGACATCAAAGGTGTGCCATTCCAATTCACATAGGGTTTTCAACTTGCCGGGGTTCATCCTGACTCCATAGTCTCCCAAAAACCCCTTCTTGAAATTTTTGATCATCGTCTCTAAAACCGTAGGTTTACTCTGCCCTGACCTCCTGGTGATGTTCCCATGTGTGGTGGCACAGAGACAGACAAAGGGGTGGGTGCCTCTTGAGGTGAGGAGACCAATCAGATGCCCGTCTGGCTGTGTCCCAAAGGAGCTTAGGTGAGGCTTAGCCGTAGCAGTCTCAGTGTTGTGACTTAACGATCAGAAACTATAGACCCGGTCAGGGAACCAAATGTTACAGAACCTGGACTGGATCACCCGACGGAAGAACCAAGCAGCACTCAGAGATCTTGGAGGATAGGAGGTTTATTTAACACCGGCAGACTCAGAGGAGAGTGATCTCCAAAGGTCTGAGCCCCAAGCACAAAGGGGGTAATTTATACACTTCTACTTCCGCATACTGGGCTCTCTTGGCATGTGCATGAAGCGAGGCAGGGAGAGGAACCCAGAATGGCGCTCGCAGGAAGCAGAGCAGAGAGAAGAACCCGGGAGAACCCTGGGGCAGGGGCTGGGACTCCCTTGCTGGTTTGATCGGCCATCTTAGGATACATATTTTTCCTTATCAGCTTAACCGACTGAGCCACCCCGGCATCCCTCCATGCTGTTTTCTATAGCGGCTATACCAATTTACATTACCACCAACACAAGGGTTCCTTTTTCTTTCCATCCTCACCAACACTTGTTATTCCTTGTCTTTTTTACTTTAGCTATTCTGACAGGTGGAAGGTGATATCTCATTGTGGTTTTGATTTGCATTTCCCTGATGATTAGTAATGTTGAGCATCTTTTCATGTGTCTGTTGGCTATCTAGATGTCTTCTCTGGAGAAATATCTATTCAGATCTTCTGCCCATTCTTTAATCAGATTGGTTTCTTTGGTGTTGAGTGTATAAGTTCTTTATATATTCTGGATATTAACCCCTTATCAGATATATCATTTGCAAATATCTTCTCCCATTCAGTAAGTTGCCTTTTTGTATTGCCAGTGGCTTCCTTTGCTGTGCAAAAGCTTTTTATTTTGATGTAGTCTCAATAGTTTATTTTTGCTTTTGTTTCCCTTTCCTAGGAGACATATCTAGAAAAATGTTGCTATGCCTGATGTCAGAGAAATTACTGCTGTGTTGTCTTCTAGGATTTTTATGGTTTCAGGTCTCACATTTAGGTCTTTCATCCATTTTGAGTTTACATTTATGTATGGTGTAAGAAAGTGATCCAGTTTCATTCTTTTGCATGTAGCTATCCAGTTTTCCCAATACCATTTATTGAAGAGACTATTTTTTCCCACTGTACATTCTTTTCTCCTTTGTCATAGATTAACTAGATTACTTACATTTTATTTTTTTAAGATTTTATTTATTTATTTGAGAGAGTGAGAGAGAGAGAGAGAGCACAAGCCAGCAGGAGAGGGAGAAGCAGACTCCCTGTTGAGCAGGGAGCCCAATGCGGGGCTCGATCCCAGGACCCTGGGATCATGACCTGAACCAAAGGCAGACACTTAACTGACTGAGCCACCCAGGTGCCCCAATTACTTACATTTTAAAAAGTTATTTTTAAAATGATATATAAACAGTTTAGAAAAAGCTGCTATTGGGCGCCTGGGTAGCTCAGTTGGTTAAGCGACTGCCTTCGGCTCAGGTCATGATCCTGGAGTCACAGGATCGAGTCCCGCATCAGGCTCCCTGCTCGGCAGGAAGTCTGCTTCTCCCTCTGACCCTCCTCCCTCTCATGCTCTCTGTCTCTCATTCTCTCTCTCGCAAATAAATAAAATCTTAAGAAAAAATTTTTAAAAAAAGACAATATAAGACCTGAGTTTCCATAGAGGAAGTCATTTTTGAAATGGATTTTGAGAGATAGACAGGGTTTCACCAGGTGATAGCTAGAATTCCAAAGACAAGAAATAACAAGTGTTGGCAAGGATGTGGAGAAAAAGGAACCCTAGCGCAGTCTTGTGGGAATGTAAATTGGTGCAGCCACCATCAAAAACATATGAAGTTTCCTCAAAAAGTTAAAAATAGAGGGACGCCTGGGTGGCTCAGTTGGTTAAGTGTCTGCCTTTGGCTCAGGTCATGATCCCAGGGTCCTGGGTTCAAGTCCAGCATCAGGCTCCCTGCTCATTGGGAAACCTGCTTCTCCCTCTGCCTGCCACTCCCCCGCGTGTGCTCTCTCTCTCTCTTTCCCTGACAAATAAATAAAATCTTTTAAAAAATTAAAAATAGAACTATGACATGGTCCAGTAATTCCACTAATGGGTATTTACCTGAAGAAAATGAAAAAACTAATTCAAAAAGATATATGCACCCCTATGTTTACTGCAGTATTATTTACAATAGCCAAGATATAAAAGCAGCCCACATATCCATCAATAGATAAATGGATAAGGAAGATATTACTCAACCATAAAAAAGGATGAGATCTTGCCATTTGTGACAACATGGATAGACCTAGTGGGTATTATGATAAGTGAAATAAATTGGACAGAGAAAGACAAATACCATATGATGTTACTGATAGTGGAATCTAAAAAAAACAAAACAAATAAACCAAAAGCAGAATCAGACCTATAAATACAGAGAACAAACTGATAGTTGCCAGAAGGAAAAGGGGTGGGAGGATGGGCAAAATGGATAAAGGGGAGTGGAAGATACAGCCCTCTGGTTATGCAATGAATAAGTCACAGGGAGAAAAGGTACAGCATAGGGAATATCATTCAATGATACTGTAATAGTTGTGATGACTGATGTTAGCTACATTTGTGGTGAGCAGAGCACAATACATAGACTTATCAAATCACTATGTTGTACACCTGAAACTAATGTAACACTGTGTATCAACTATACTTCCATTTAAAAATAAAAAGATTTCAGCCAGATAGAATCTGGAATGAAAAATCATTCCAGGAAAAGAAAAGCTTAAAAATAAATAAATAAAAAGTATTTTCTGACAGCTAGGTCCAAAATCACTTCTGAAGAAAAATAAGTCACCACAAATGACTCTACTCAAACAGCTTTTCCCTCTCCCATAGCCTCCCTTACCATCCTTCCCACTGTGATCCTCTCTCTGCTGCCTCTCCCTGTTCTATGAAACATACCATACCACATCAAACTGGAAAACTGTGACTCCAAGAAAGGAAGCTCAGCTTGACAGGAGCAAAGCTGAATAGCTCTCTAAAGCCTGACTTGAAAGTTCTTTCATTTAAGTCTTACTGCCTTTTAATGATAAATGATCCTTTCCCCACAATCTGCCACTGTTGTTAAACAGGGTTTTTAACAGGGCCCTCCCACCTGCACTCTACCTTTGTAATTAGTACATCTGGTCTCTGTGCATATATTTCATGGGTGACTCACATATAAGCTAAGTGATAGGTAACCAAATTACAAGGCTATAAATACATCAAGTGTTGGCCTGGGAAAAAAGCCCGAGTGGTTTATGAAGTCAGCAATATTCTGACAACTGATCCTTACAACAGAGCTTAGTTTTCTTTCCCTCCCTCCTCCCCTCCACTTAGGTAATTTGATATTATATGTGTCTCTAAGTATAAATCACAAGTGAATTATTGGAAAAAGGTAACTTGGGCCTGAAAGATTTTAATTATAGCAACATTTTTTATTCATAAGAAGTCTTAGCTGGACTATCTCCAAATAATCTACATCTACCCAGAACATTTGGAAATAGGCAAGAATTCTTGGTATGTAAAGCAAATCTGGCCATGACTCCTCTTGGTATCATCATTTTGTTCTTTCCAAGTGGGTGTTAGCTACTGAATATTAGAAAGAAATCAAAAGAGTAGCATTTCCCAAGGTGTGTATCAAAAGGACCCCCAAATTGATTGGCAACATTCTAACAATGAAGACAACAATGAATGGAAATTTATAGTTAACACTGCCAGTTTCTTCTCTCTAGTTTACCTTCTTCACCAACAACAGAGTTATTTTTATTTAACTTAAAAAATTATCCTTCTCCTGTCTAAAATCTTTTTAGCATGAAGACTAAGCATTTAATCTGAACTCTTCCTGTATTATTATTTGTCACGATGTAGTTCAGACTCCTCATTGAAAGCAAGAACCATGTTTTACCCATCTTTGTACCCCAATCACCTACCTATAGGAAGGTACACTTGACATATTTATAGCCTTGTAATTTGGTAGCCTAACACAAAATTGGAGATTATTGAACGTTTGTGTTGAACTATAAATGAAACCTTATTAAACAAGATGCCTGAATCTGTGTGTGTGTGTGTGTGTGCGTGGTCTGTATAAAGCCTCTGTGAATGTCTTGCTGTTTTATAGCTTAAAATTTAACCTCCTCAATGTGACATAGGGCTTTTTCCCAGTCTGACGCCAGTCTTCCATTCTGGCATCATCCCCTGCTCTTGCACCTCAGCACCGTATCTGGGTTCAGCTTCTCCAGTGTCAAGGCAAAGATTTGCTCTCCTCCTAGGCACATTGCCTAGACATTTATGAATGATGATCTCACTTAATGGAAGTTGAGTCTTGAGGTATTCCCATAAAGGTCAGAAGCAGAGACAAGAGTCAGTCGTGGAATGCAGGAAACAAAAGCCAGAAAACAAAGACATTGTAAAAGAATGAGAGAAGAAATTTCAGCTTAAATATTTTTTTCTAAGACTAGAACATGACTGTGAGTACTGTTTACCTATTCACAGGAAAAGGGGGAAAGGTATGGGCTTTGCTCTGGGAAATAAATAATTTGAAAGTTGATCCCAAGTACAATTTAACATCCAGCACAGAACTAGTTTCACAAATATATGCATAGTTCCTTACACAGTATCTCATGAAGTAAGTTATTTTATTGGTAATGATGGGTGAACATAGAGTCAACACCACTGGTCCATCCTGCATGTTTATCATCACTATCACAAAGAACTCAATTTCAGTTGATCATATCATCAGAACAAGAACAGTGAGGGATTTGTGTTGCTTGGGTCAACAGCAGCCTTCCTACCTGGAGTAGGTTCTCTGTACACCCAGAGCCCTGCAATGATGGAATCAGACCACCACACAGAATCAGACCACAGAAAATACTGCTCAACCAGTAAGGGCTAGGGCTACAGGACCCCCAGCAGACTTAAGGACATATGAGATGCTGAGAAACCTCACTTCCTGAGATTGAATGAGATCATCAGAAATCAATATTTGCAGAGAGTTTTACAGGTGATTCTTCAGGCCTTACCATAGCAACCTCACCAAAGAAACAGAAGCCCAAAATGGCCACATAACTTTCTGGGAACATGTGGCAAATCAGCAGGAAAAAGGGGTTTCCCTCAGCCAATTTAGTGCTCCATCCTCAGAATCATATTCTCTCTGCTTTTAAACATGTCCCTGCTCTATGGGCTATGAACTTCCCTTGGAAACATGAAATGGTTATACTTCCTAACTGAAGAATGTCTCCATTTCTCTGGATTGCCTTCTCTTAAACCTTTTCTTGGATAAGTTATAACAAATCTCTCTTTTTCACTAAGTAGAATTGGCTCAATGAGATCAGCTGCCCCCAGGTAATTGTCTCTGCTTATAACTGTGGTCCTGCTGTAGAAGGGCAATTCTTTCCTGCAGAGGAAGCAGACTCAAGACCAAAAGAAGAGCTAGATGCAAAACCAAGTCTGGATTTCCTTTGAGGCAAACTGCATTTCTCTCTATAGTTACATCCAGGAATTGAAGGGTTGGGGAGGAGAATGGCATAAATATATGCATAGGATCACAGAATGTTTTAGCTAAATGAAGAAACTGAGGGCCAGAAAGGTGATGTGACTGACTGAGATAACACAGCAAATTATTAGTAGACCTCTGACTGGAACTCAAAGTTCTAGCACCTGAATTCTTAAAAGAGGAAGCTGAGGGTAGACTCTTGACCTGAATACGGATTCTGTGGCTGACCAGCTACGTGACTTTGGGTTTCTTAAAGTCTATACTGTTTCCACATCTATACTGTAAAATGGGGGTGATTGATCCTCACATGGGTTTTTTTTTTTTTTTTAAGGTTTAAATGAGTGACTATATGATCCATGTTTAGAATGGCACTTATTGGAACTTAGAAAGCAATCATTGTTAGCCTCATTCTAGCTTAGGATTCTTCCCAAATTTTTCAAACAGTAAACAACAACAAAAACAACAAAAACCTGACTGGAAAAGGGAAGAAACACCATGGAGCTGGAAAACAAGCTCTTCGCACAAAACTCTGCCATCCCAGTCACCTCAATACCATGTGATGCTTTAAGGCAGGCTACAGCAACTCTCCCCGTGTCGAGTTCTTTGCCAACTAAAGCTAAACATTTCTTTTTTTAACTTTTAAAAATTATGGTCCTAGGATGCATCCTCTCAGTGACAGTAGTGCTGGTCATGCTAGTCTGTACAAAACTATCTTTTACCCAGTATGTTAAGGAATTATCCAGTGAAGTTGTACAGTTTCTCTCCCTCCTCTTACCAAGCCTGTCCACCTCAGGGTTTCAGAGTTCAGCTGTGTGCCTTGATCTTACTCCGGGCTAGGAAAGAGAATGGAGAATCCCTCCATGAGTGATTGTGAACAGATGAAGGTGACTAAAGCTGCCTCCACTGATGAGTTGTCTGTACAGCACAGGACCCTGAAAAGGCACACTTATGAACAAATGAGGTCTTACTTAGAAGGAGACAGCAAACTCCTGCAGTGACCTCAGGAAGGAAGTGTCTGGGTATTTCTAACACTGTGCATTAGGGAGTTGGGGTAGTACTAGGATAAATTTGAGAAATGCTAAAGAGTAACTGAAAGAAAGAGGAGGAGATGAGGAGGCAAAATGAACAAAATGCCAGATATGCCCACATGCCAACAAGGAAGACGTGAGGAGGTGAGGTGTGAGAAGAAGTCTGTCACAGTGGCCAATAAACCATGAGGGCCAAATGTTTGGCTTGAATAACTCAGAATCTGCTCCCTGCCTACAGCAGGGTTTGGCAGTGAGTCAGCAAATCCAGCAACAGAATTTCTTTTTCAGGAACCACAGACAGTCCATTTACACACACACACACACACAAACACTCTTACATGCATACACACTATCTTGTAGATAAACCCTTTATCAGCAAGGAGAAAAATATGGCATTTCTTTTTCAATTTTTAAAAGCATGTATATCTTTGAAAATTATCAGGAACCATTTGTCAAGAAATCAAAAGATCTATTTAAGCATCATTTTAAATATTCTTATTAAGAATATGCTACATGTCTTATACCAATTTCTTCTACCCCCTCCCTTTATGAAAAGCAAAACAAAAACACAAGGATACAAACAAAATGTTAACAGTGGCTATATCGGAGTTGTGAGATTACAAAGTAATTTTTTTCCTTTTCTTTGTTTTTTGTACTTTCTAATTTGTCTTCAATAAATATGTAATTTTCTAATATTTAAACATGTATTATTTTTCTAATTTCGAGTATTTCTACTATGTTAAAGATAACAATAGAGTGAGCAAAAACAAGACATTTCCAATGAGCAGCCTTGCTGTTTTATGATGTTCCCTCAAATGACACCTCATTGAACCAGCAAGTACCAACTGCAATATCCTCTAGAAAGGGCAAGACCACCAGGGAAGGACAAAGGGAATTCAGCACACAAGGAAACCACAGAGATGATTTCACAGTCTTATAGGAATATACACTTTAACATTCTGAGGAGGCTTGGTGGAACATCAGCACCTACCAGACCCATGAATAGCAAAAGCCCCCAAACTACTGCCAATCCCAGGTAGGCCCTGTGCAACTTAGTTGGACTTTTCCCTTTCCCAAGGGTACTCACAGTTTGCAAACTGGGCATGAGTTTAAGTACTAATTAATTGGGTGTGGATGGAGAAATCCCTATAATTGAAGCTAGTGCTATCTGATAATGTCGTTTTCAAAGCAAAGGCCATTTGGTTCTAGGTATCAGGCAGACTACAAAACAACTATGCACTTTAAAATCTCTTCTGCTACTCCATTAATGAAAAAATTTCCTTAAAGGGCCCATTGGAGAGGCTCAGTTTGGTTTCAAGTACATTTTCCACCACCGCAGTGGTGAGAAAACCACAATAACGGAAACCCTGACCCTTCCTTTAAAAAATGAAGTTGTTGCCAAACAAAGTTTCCCAGGTTTGGGACTTACTGACATTTAGTGTCAAATGATTATTGACATTTAGTGCAGAATCATCAGTCCTACAAACTACAAGTATATTACACACACCAGAGATCACACCAGCTTCAGTTGTCATGTTACAGGGTCTTTAGTGTACCAGAGGTGACTGGCAACCTCATGTTGTCCATTCATTCCAACATACATGCCCCCAACCCAAGGTAGCTGGGAGTAAGCAGAAAAAGCAGAAAAAAGAAGGACTGGGACCTAAGGAAGGAATGGAGGTTAATATGAAAAGCTACAGGCCAGTGAACAGTATTTGAAATGAAAAAGACACATTTGGGCTCATATCAGGTGTTATATCTCAGGGGTCAGGTACCATGAACAGATAGGAGAACAGCTGGGCACAGGTAGAGGTTTATCTGTGACCAAGTCCCAACCTACATCTCGTTTCAAGGAGCTGGATCTCTATTTGAATCATTTACCTGGTATTCAAGTTCATCTAAGCCCTTAATTATTTCCACAGTGTTTATAGCTATATTTCTGAATTCCAGCCCTGAGGTAGAGGCTCTGCCTCCAGCTGGCAGCCACATTATGTGGCATGCCAGCTTTTGTCCAGCATCTCAGCTTTTCTCCTATATTATGGCTCCATTACAGATGGCAACAGGGTGAGCAAGAGGCATCTATACCTGGGCTTAAGCCCCAAATACCACCTGTGTGACCTTGGGCAAGTTATTTCTGTAAACTTCAGTTTTCTTATCCATAAAGTGAGAGCAATAGAGCTTCTTTATCCGTTGGGGAACCTGGGAGGGTCAGTCAGTTAAGCATCTCCCTTCAGCTCAGGTCACGATCCCAGGGTCCTGGGATCCAGACCCACGTCCTCAGGCTCCCGGCTCAGCGGGGAGTCTGCTTCTTTCTCTCCCTGCCCCCAGCTTGTGCTCTCTCTTGCTATCTCTCTCTCTCTCTCAAGTAAATAAATAAAATCTTTTAAAAAAGAGCTCTTTCATCCTCGAATTGTTGTGTGAATTTGAGATGCAAAATATAGTACCTGTCACATGGTAAGTGTTCAATAAACTTGATGATGATGATGGTGATAATGATGACAAAGGATGAGGATATCATGATAGAGAATGGATCTTCTTAACCTTGGCCACATGCTAGGGACTCAACCATACTGCAGTGGTTCTCTACTGGGAATTATTTTTTTGCTTCCAGGGGACTTTTGGCAATATCTAGAGAAGTTGTTTGTTGCTTTAATGAGGGGGACAATGGGAAGGCAGCAGGGTGTGCTACTGACATCTAGTGGGTGGAAGCCAGGGATGCTGCTAACCATCCTATAATGCACAGCACAGCCACTCCCTCCCACAACAAAGAATTATCTGGTCCAAAATGTAATCGTGCCAAAGCTGAGAAATCCTGCTTGCCAGAAATCCATGCTTACCAGCATCTCCCAACTTCCCTTAGCCCCTGCTGTCAATGTGCCCCTAGCTGGGAGCTGTGGCTGGTATCTAAGACCTGACCCTCCCCAGGACTGGCCCATCCCATGGTCTCCTGAGCTCCTGAGCCCCTAGCTGGTCGGATTCTTTGTCAAATGGCCACCAGGCTTCATTGGTCTGACCTGAGTCCATAACAGCAGGCATGGGGAGAATGACCAGGCCTTCCCTCTGACCAGCAACAGGAGAGAAACTGCTTCCTGCAGGGCTATGGCAGAGAGCCACGTGAAAACAAGCGCAGCAGCCAGTCAAGCGTTCCACCCAAACTGGCTCCACACCAGGGCCAGACCATGAGTCACCACCACATGCTGCCGCCTCTTGCAGTGACCTTTCTTTATCCCTTCACTAGCTGTAAATCTTCAGGAGCAAAACAGCAGAGAACAGACTGGGAAGGCCCTGGCAGAATACTGTACCTGGCAAATGCCCAAATCAAAATTCAGAGTTAAGTACCCTGGCCCTGAATGAATGCCAATCACAGCAAAACCAAGGCTCCCCTGAGCCATTCCTGTGAACCAGAGAAGTGGACAAATGGAGCCCCCTCTCTTGACATAATTTAAATCATGTGGCAGTAGTGGAGCATCCTCTCCAGGAGAAGGAACAGATGTGTTTAGCAATACCCAGATGGCTGGGGACAAATTGAAGGACCTGTGTAATGTTTGCCCATAATTCATGCTTGCACCAAACCACACTGCACCCCTAAAGAAATCTTCCTTGTGTTCCTGATTCCTCTTGTGTCAAATGGAATGAACACTGTCTTCCATGCAGTGTTGTGAGAAACAATTAACATAGGTTATTAAATAGTGCTTTGGCTCAAAATAAAGCAAAACTGGCTTTTTTGTTTCTGCTTTTTCAGAGAAAAACCATCATGCTGGGAAAAAGGTCAGTGGATGGGGCAGCTGCCTTCTGCAAGGGAATTTACTCTGCCCAGTCTCACTGGAGTTGTCCTTCCTAAAGTGTAGTCTTCTAACCACCTGCATCAGAAGCACCTAGAAAGCCCCCAACAAGTAGACTGCCACGCCACATTGACAGTATACTAAAATGGAATTTCTGTGGATTAAGCTTTGGAAAGTACCCTTTAAACAAGTTCCCCACTTGATTATATATCCACTAAAATTTGAGAATCTTATACATTGAATAAACCCTGGGGCAGTTCAACCACCGTCACTATTTCCAACATTAAGAGGCAAGATTAAGTCCTTCGTCTTCTCTCCGTCTGTGTTGCCCATCTTATGCAAGTAGAATTCCTGGACAAGACTGAACACATGAAAAATGACTCATCTGAACTAAAATGTCCACCCTCACACTTATGTTTATAATACAAAAGCAACACATTGCCATTTGCCCTTCTTAGTTTTGTAATTTCTCCCAACACTCTTGAAGTTTAAAAGGACTGTTTCCCCTTTGCTGTTGGATCCCTAATGCCCTGAGCAAATTCCCATCTCCATCACTTGTTACCAGGGAACTAATCATAAACAGAACTGACGCACAGTCAGTCAATCCCTCCTCCCATCCCCCTCTACAATTGTTTTGAGTATTTGGTATGTGTTCCAAACATTCACATTCATTATCCTTATAATGATCTTGTGAGACATAATCTCCATTTTATAGATGAGGGAGCCAAACCACCAAAAGGCTACATAAGTAACATAATTGGTACTTGACTACACTCTCTGACTCTAAACCCAATGCTGTTAGTAGCTCAAATTGAACAAACCCAATGCTCTATTTTGCTCTGCCTCCTATTGTCTGTAGGAAATTATAAGAAAGTAGAAACCAATTGAGTACAGTTGTCTAGAGTTTAAAATTCTCTAACCACACTATTAGCAAGCATGTACACACAAAACAATCACAGTATAATTATCTGATGAGTACTAGGCCAATCAGTTTCATCAATTATGTTACATAACTTCACAAACTTCTGAGCTAATAACAACAGCTATTAAGTGTTAAGCACTTGCCACTGCAAAGAACTCTTCTAAGTGCTTAAGTTATTCTAATTCATTGAATCCTCCCAAACATCCTTCAAAGTTGGTACGACCATTGTTTTCTCTTCACAGCTGAGAAAACTGCAGCAAAGAAATGTTTAGTAAGATGTCTAAGGTCAAGCAGCTAGTAAATGACTAGGCTGGGAAATATACCCAGATAATAAGGCCCCAGAACCAATACCTTTGCTAACCCACTTTACTGTGTATTCCAGTATTAACACGGTAAGAGCTATAACAACAAAGACAATGGCTGGGGATGGGGGGAGCCTGCTTTCCCTAAAGATCTTTCTAGTGCCCTAGAGAATCTTATTGTTTTGAACCATGGTTTGTAAAATGCTACAGAAAACAAAGACCCATAAAATGCTGAGCAATATAGAAGATGAAAGCTCTAAAATGATGTGAAATTCTGTCATAAATAAAGTCCCAGAAAGATTCCAGGTCTGCAATGTGCTTTCAACTAAGGCAGGGAGGAGCTTTGTTATGATTATTACAATCTAATTTAAAGCTGAAGCCAGGCTAGAGGGGAAAAAAAATTGAAAATAAACTCTCTCCTAAAGCTGTCAGCCTGGCTGTGGCCTCCAACTGTTTTAGTCACTAAAACCTTGTATTTAACGGTCACTTTTTTTTTTTTAAGATTTTATTTATTTATTTGAGACAGAGAGAATGAGAGACAGAGAGCATGAGAGGGAGGAGGGTCAGAGGGAGAAGCAGACTCCCTGCCGAGCAGGGAGCCCGATGCGGGACTCGATCCCGGGACTCCAGGATCATGACCTGAGCCGAAGGCAGTCACTTAACCAACTGAGCCACCCAGGCGCCCTAACGGTCACTTTTATAACAAACACTAGGAAAGAAATACAAAGGTCTAAATCAGAGCTTATTTCTAAAGAATGGAAAGAAAGGTGTTGGAGTGCTAAGGAAGGCCACAGAGAGATGGTGCCACCATGTACCCTCCTTGGTGGTAATTCTGATGCAAGCATCAAATAAGACCTCCAGCTTCAAGCTGTAATCCAACAACCTTGCTATCCCTGCTTGAAGGGGATCCCCACTGTGTGTGCAGAGTCATTTCCAACATCCCCAGTGACAGCAACTTCTGTCCATTCAGTCCAGACCTAGAGCTTCTACATTAATGCTTCAGAATGATCATCTTTCTCCATCAGTATATATTTTACATGGTGTTATTTTCATAGGAAGTAAATACTGGGTGGCCCAAGTGAAAGTCTCCCATAAGCCTCATTAAGAAAGTACCAGAGCATTCATCTGCTAAACCCCAAGGATGTGGTTTATCTCTGACTATGTATGACAGCTTTTAAATTCTTCAGCTCAGAAGAACATTCCAGAGATGCTACTGTGGACCGTCACTAATTGCAGAACCAAAAGACCAAATGCTAAGACCACATTTGGCCAGACTTGTTTTCTAATATTTATGAGTTAGTGTGATCAAACTAAAGTCTGGTAAATATAATCCCAGAAAATGAGCAAATGTCTCTTGATCCTTAAATCCCAGCTTCAGTGTTCCTTCCTCCGTAACTCTCCCAAGTCAAGTTAGTCTTTCCTTCTACATTCCCATGGCATTCTGCTTATACCTCAATTATGGCACTGCATGTTGTATTCTAATTACCATTTTTCTATCTGTCTCCCTTATTATCTATACTATAGCTCCTGGAGGGCATGGGCCAGTGTCTTATCACCTTAATGTTCTCAGCACTTAGCAGAATTGGCAAGTAGGCACTCAATAAATATTCACTGAAGAAAAGAATGTGATCTAAAATGAGGGAGAAAACGCATCAGTGCAATTCAGAATGATCATATTAATTAATTAACCCTGTGGTACTGGGTCAATACTTCTGTGGCTCAATTTTCTGACTTGGCCTAGCTCTCATTCTGATTCTCTTCAACTCTGATTCTTAATTCAGAGACTGGATTAGTTACCCTAAAGTATCAGATACATAAGAGACATATATGCATATAGGCTTATAATAAATTGACATATGATTTACTGGATTTCTTGGAGCAAGAAAATAACTAGTGTACGGATGTCTCCATTTTCCATTAGCAAATTGGGTGTATGAATCTGAGACTGTTCCTTTCTCCTTATCTACCCAGAAGAAGAACAAGCCTGGGTGGCCATTCCCACATAATCCACAGGAGACCAAGAGTTGGATGGATCATTTGTTCCCTGTCATTATCCCCTGACTCTGCACCAATACCATCAGCCCCATCCAACATAAGGGTATTATGACCCTATTCCCAGGGTTACCATAAAGTCCCTTATCCTGGGACAAGGGAACCTTGGGCAGAGGCAGGACCAGAAAAATGAAACTCAGATGTGTGCCCCAACATGCCTGAGTGTATTCCTGAGGTAGAGCCACATTCCAGAGGTTTCTCTTCTTCTACCCACACAACATTAATCACCCTTTGTTTCCTAGATGACAGAGAAGATTTATTAACATGTGAGAATTCCTCAACGCACCCGCAAGCAAAAGTATTGTCTTTGTCAGCCTAGTTCATAAATCTTTTATGATACAGAATCAGAGAATGAGTAGCGGGAAATAAGTCCACAGAAGTGTGAGAAAACCAGGAAACTAAACAGAGAAGTTTGGCCAGTCTATAAAGAGTTGGCGGGGTGGGGAGGGACAGAGGGTGTAAATTTAATTGTCAGTAGATATGATGGGAGATAATGAATGAAAGATAATTCGAAAGGAAAAGTAGCAAAATTTTATGATATGTGGCTGGTGGATAAGAACAAGTTCCCCTTTAATGTGCTTTGAGAGAGACTTACAGATTGAAATCACTTTTAAATTATTTTTGGTCTAGCTGGCTTATTTACAGGAAACTCCACCACAGAGATTCGACTGTTTGGGTTCTCAGCTTGTTCTACACTTGTACCTACTTACCCCCTAAATTCAGTAATACCTTTCCATCTTCGGAAACTTGTCTATGTGAGAATCACTTTACCATACCCTTTCTAATATAATCCATGAGGGACCAACTTGGATCCACAAAGAATAAAGACTTAAATTTACAAAGTAGATATAAAATTAACTTTTATATTATATACCTACTATTGGCCAGGCACTGTGAAAACTGCTTTAAATGTGTTTGCTCCTGGGGTGCCTGGGTGGCTCAGTTGGTTAAGCGTCCAACTCTTGGTTTCAGCTCAGGTTGTGATCTCATGGGTGGTGGTACTGAGCCCCACGTTGGGTTTCTGCACTCAGCAGGAAGTATGCTTAGATTTTCTCCCTCTGCCCCTCCCCCCACTTGCATGCTCTCTCTCTCTCAAATAAATAAATCTTAAAAAAAAATTAAAAATAGGATGAGGGGGAAAAGGTGGCAGAGGAGTAGGGGATCCTATTCTAACCAGTCCCCGGGATTGAGCTGGATATCTACCAGACCACTCTGAACACCCAAGAAATCAGCCTGAGATGTAAGAAGATAGATCTGGATGTCTACAAACAGAATATTGCAGGTGGTTGGTTTCGAGGTATGAAGCAGGGAGCCATGATTCTGCAGGCAGATATCGGAGGATAAACAGCAGCAGGAGGGAGGCTGACCATGGGGATCCTGCACCACCAGTGAGTGACAGCCTTGCGCGAGGACTGGGAGCACAGCAGAAGGGCACACAACCCAGGATGCTACAGTTTATAGCAGCATGGACAGAAACGGAGATAGTGTGTCCTGGAGAGCTCACTGAAGAACAGACTGCGATCTCTCTGCTCTGAGGCAGAGGGTGGGAAATAGTCTCTTCTGCTCTGATTCGCAGAAGAGATGCGGAAAGCCACCAGGGAAAGCCACCAAAGAACAAAAGCCCCCAAAAACCGGTTTTCACTTAGCCCATCCCCCACCACAGGGGGCAGGGCAACTCTGCCCAAACAGGGTTGCCTGAGTAACAGCACGGCAGGCCCCTCCCCCAGAAGACAGGCTGGGAAAACAAGAGGCCAGCAACCCTAAGGTCCCTAGAAAACAGGTGCATCTTGCTTGGGTTGTGGTGAATAATTTGGACCCTATACATTCCCTCAACCACCCTTCAACAGAATGACTAGGAGTAGGAACCCCCAAAATAGGAAAGACTCAGAGATTATGACTTATGCCACAGATTTACAAACGGATTCAGATATAACCAAGATGTCGGAGATGGAATTCAGGCTAGCAACTGTGAAGACAATAGCTAGAAGGGAGAAATCAATTAATGGCAACACAGAGTCTCAAGGGCAGAAATGAAAGCTGAATTGGCAGAATTTAAAAATGCTATCAATGAGATCCAATCTAATCTAGATAATCTAACAGCTAGGGTAAGTGAGGCAGAAGAACGAATTAGTGACCTGGAAGACAATTTAATAGATAAAAAGGGAAAAGAGGAGGCCAGGGAAAAACAACTCAGGATCCATGAAAATAGAATCAGAGAAATAATAATAAATATACATAAATATACATATAAATAAATAATAAACATTCCAATGTCAGAATTTTTGGAATCCCAGAGGGGGTGGAGAGAGAGCGAGGACTAGAAGATATATTGGAGCAAATCATAGCTGAGAACTTCCCTAATCTGGGGAATGAAACAAACATTCATGTCCTAGGGGCAGAGAGGACCCCTCCCAAGATCAAGGAAATCAGGCCAACACCCTGGCATGTAATAGTAAAACTCGCAAATCTTAGAACCAAGGAAACCATCTTAAGGGCAGTTAGGGGGAAGAGATTCCTTACGTACAGAGGGAGGAACATCAGAATAACGTCAGACCTATCCACAGAGACCTGGCAAGCCAGAAAGGCCTGGCAAGACATATTCAGGGTACTAAACGAGAAGAACATGTAGCCAAGAATACTTTATCCAGCAAGGCTCTCATTTAGAATGGATGGAGAGATGCAGAGCTTTCAAGACCAGCAGAAACTGAAAGAATATGTGACCACTAAGCTGGCCCTGCAAGAAATATTAAGGGGGGGTTCTATAAAAGGAGAAAGACTCCAAGAGTGATACACCACAGAAATTTACAGGGACAATCTATAAAAATAACATCTTCACAGGCAACATGATGACAATAAATTCATATCTTTCAATAATCACTCTCAATGTGAATGGCCTAAAGGCTCCCATAAAATGGCACAGGGTTGCAGATTGGATAAAAAGACAGAACCCATCCATATGCTGCCTACAAGAGACTCATTTTGAACCTAAAGATACATCCAGACTGAAAGTGAAGGGTTGGAGATCCATTTTTCATGCCAGCGGACCTCAAAAAAAAAGCTGGGATAGTAATTCTTATTTCAGACAAATTAGATTTTAAACTAAAGACTGTAATTAGAGACACAGAAGGACACTATATCATTCTTAAAGGGTCTATCCAACAAGAAGATCTAACAATTGTAAATATCTACACCCCCAACATGGGAGCAGCCATCTATGTAAGCCAATTATTAACCAAACTAAAGAGTCATATTGATAACAATATGTTAATTGTAGGAGACCTCAATACTCCACTCTCAGCAATGGACAGATCATCTAAGCAGAAAATCAACAAAGAAGCAAGAGCTTTGAATGACACACTGGACCAGATGGACCTCATAGATATATACAGAACATTCCACCCTAAAACAACAGAATACTCATTCTTCTCGAGTGCACAGGGAACTTTCTCCAGAATAGACCACATACTGGGTCACCAAATCAGGTCTCAACCAATACCAAAAGACTGAGATTATGCCCTGCATATTCTCAGACCATAATGCTTTAAAACTGGAACTCAATCATAAGAAAAAATTTGGCAGAAATTCAAACACTTGGAAGCTAAAGACCACTCTGCTCAAGAATGTTTGGGTCAACCAGGAAATCAAAGAAGAACTTAAACAATTCATGGAAATCAATGAGAACAAAAACACATTGGTCCAAAACCTATGGGATGCTGCAAAGGCGGTCCTAAGGGGGAAATATATAGCCATCCAAGCCTCACTCAAAAAGATAGAAAAATCCTGAATTCATCAACTAACTCTACACCTTAAAGAACTAGAGAAAAAGCAACAAACGATGCTTAAGCCATGCATTAGAAGAGAAATAATTAAGATTAGAGCAGAGATCAATGAATTAGAAACCAGAAACATAGTAGATCAGAACAATGAAACTAGAAGCTGGTTCTCTGAAAGAATAATAAGATCGATAAACCATTGGCCAGACTTATCCAAAAGAAAAGAGAAAGGACCCAAATTAATGAAATTATGAATGAAAGGGAAGAGATCACGACTAACACCAAGGAAATAGAAACAATTATTAGAAATTATTAGCAACAACTATATGCCAATAAACTGAGCAATCTGGATGAAATGGAGGCCTTCCTGGAAACCTATAAACTGCCAAGACTGAAACAGGAAGAAATTGACAACCTGAATAGGCCAATAACCAGTAACGAAATTGAAGCAGTGATCAAAAACCTCCCAAAAAACAAGAGTGTCCAGGGCCTGATGGATTCCCTGGGGAATTCTACCAAACATTCAAAAAGAAATAATACCTATTCACCTGAAGCTGTTTCAAAAAATAGAAACAGAAGGAAAGATTCCAGACTCATTCTATGAGGCCAACATTACCTTAATCCCCAAACCAGGCAAAGACCCCATCAAAAAGGAGAATTTCAGACCGATATCCCTGATGAATATGGATTCCAAAATCCTCAATAAAATCCTAGCTAATAGGATCCAACAATACATTAAAATGATCATCCACCATGACCAAGTGGGATTTATCCCCAGGATGTAAGGGTGGTTCAGCATTCGCAAATCAGTGTGATAGAACACATTAAGAGGAGAGAGAAGAACCATATGGTCCTCTCAATTGATGCAGAAAAAGCATTTGACAAAATACAGCATCCTTTCCTGATTAAAACTCTTCACAGCATAGGGATAGAGGGAATGTTCCTCAAATTCATAAAATCCATCTATGAAAAACCCACAGTGAATATCATCCTCAATGGGGAAAAGCTGAGATCCTTTCCCTTAAGATCAGGAACACATCAAAGATGCCCACTCTCGCCACTATTGTTCAACATAGTACTAGAAGTCCTAGCAACAGCAATCAGACAACAAAAAGAAATAAAAGGTATTCAAATTGGCAAAGAAGAAGTCAAACTCTCTTTTCACAGATGACATGATACTTCATGTGGAAAACCCAAAAGACTCCACCCCCAAATTACTAGAACTCATACAGCAATTCAGTAATGTGGCAGGATACAAAATCAATGCACAGAAATCAGGTGCTTTCTTATACACCAACAATGCAACTGTAGAAAGAGAAATTAGAGAAACAATTCCATTTACAATAACACCAAAAACCATAAGATACCTTGGAATAAACCTAACCAAAGAGGTAAAAGATCTATACTCTAGGAACTACAGAACACTCATGAAAGAAATTGAAGAAGACATGAAAAGATGGAGAAATATTGCATGCTCATGGATCGGAAGAATAAACATTGTTAAAATGTCTATGCTACCCAGAGCAATCTATACCTTCAATGCTATCCCGATCAAAATTCTAATGACATTTTTCAAAGTGCTGGAACAAACAATCCTAAAATTTGTATGGAATCAGAAAAGACCCCGAATCGCCAAGGAAATGTTGAAAAGGAAAAACAAAGTTGGGGGCATCACATTGCCCAATTTCAAGCTATACTACAAAGCAGTGATCACCAAGACAGCATGGTACTGGCACAAAAACAGACATATAGACCAATAGAACAGAATAGAGAGCCCAGATATGGACCTTCAACTCTATGGTCAAACAATCTTTGACAAAGCAGGAAAAAATATGCAATGGAAAAAAGACAGTCTCTTCAATAAATGGTGCTGGGAAAATTGGACAAATGCAGAAGAATGAAACTTGCCCATTCTCTAACACCATACACAAAGATAAACTCAAAATGGATGAAAGACCTCAATGTGAGACAGGAATCCATCAAAATCCTAGAGGAGAACATAGGCAGTAACCTCTCTGACTTCGGCCACAGCAACTTCTTTCAAGACACATCTCCAAAAGCTAGTCAAGCAAAAGCAAAAATGAACTTTTGGGACTTCATCAAGATAAAAATCTTCTGCACAGCAAAGGAAACAGTCAACAAAACAAAGAGGCAACCCACAGAATGGGAGAAGATATTTGCAAATGACACTACAGATAAAGGGCTGGTATCCAAGATCTATAAAGAACTTCTCAAACTCAACACCCAAAAAACAAATAATCAAATCAAAAAATGGGCAGAAGACATGAAAAGGATGAATACCCAACTTTTACATCAACATGGATGGCACTGGAGGAGATTATGCTAAGTGAGATAAGTCAAGCAAAGAAAGTCAATTATCATATGGTTTCACTTATTTGTGGAACATAATAGCATGGAGGACACTAGGAGAAGGAAGGGAAAAATGAAGGGGGGGGAATCGGAGGGAGAGATGAACCATGAGAGACTATGGACTCTGAGAAACAAACAGAGGGTTTTAGAGGGGAGGGGGGTGGGGGGATGGGTTAGCCCGGTGATGGGTATTAAGGAGGGCACATACTGCATGGAGCACTGGGTGTTATATGAAAACAATGAATCGTGGATCACCACATCAAAAACTAATGATGTATTGTATGGTGACTAACATAACATAATAAAATGAAATTTTTTAAAAAATTAAAAATAAATGTGTTTGCTCCTTTCTGTAGTAATGAAATATTTTTATCCTGTCTCATTTCAGAAAGGCTAAAAAGCAGCTTATAGGAGTACTTGAAACACAATAACATAAATGAAAAGTGAGAGCAAACTTAAAAAACAGAAGTACACAATGGTGAGTGCCTAAATAGAGCCATGTATGAGGCCCAAAATGCATATACCATATGATGTGTACACACTTGGTACTGATGGACCATACATTTGCCTCTAGGCTTTCTAGCAGTTAGTTCAAAGAAGGAAAACCAGTCAGTTATATAAATCACCAAGTCCATAAGATTAAAGCAGAGCAAGAGAAGTGAAGCTGTTCTTGGTATTAAGACCAAATAAGAATTTCTGCAATGGAGAGGAACACTGCATGATGGACAAAACAAGTTCCTCAACAGTATCCTTAAAATAGAATTTTTTAAAAAGATTTTATTTATTTATTTATTTATTTGAGAGAGAGAGCACAAGCAGGCGGAGCAGCAGAGAGAGAGGAAGAAGCAGGCCCTCCGCTGAGCAAGGAGCCTGACATGGGACTCGATCCCAGGACCCTGAGATCTATGACCTTAGCTGAAGGCAGACACTTAACCGACTGAGCCACCCAGGCACCCCAAAATAGAATTTCAAATACAAGTTTCAAACACTATTTCTTATATTGATGTTGAATAAAAGCTGATGACTTTATAACTAACTAAAAGCAAGTCTGCATTTCACAGAGTTATGAAGTATGTATTATTTTCTAGCCTTGTAGACAAGGAAATTAAGACTCAAAGAGGTTAAGCAGTATGTCCAAAGACACACCCAATAAGATGAACACTCAGGTTTTGGGGTTTTATACAGGGCCAACTGACTTCAAGGTCCAAGCTCTTTGTATTATCTATACTACTCCAGCAATGCTAAACCACATAACAAAAGGATTCCTTTTAATCAAAAGTTATTCTCCTCCAAAGTCATCATGATACACATGTATTTCCTTCTCAAAAACATGGAAAATAAATTTTCTCAGGAGATAGTATTATAAGTTTCTGTTGTAAGAGAAAGGCTCTCCTCAACTTTGGGGTGCTTTCTATTCCAGCATCAGTGTTTATTTAAGTATTCATTTAAATGTAACTGAAGTAGGTGGTGCCTATCAACAATGTCCCTAAGCATAAGCCTGCATAAGAGGCTGACCCCTGTGGGCGGTAACCAAGATCTTGTTGTGTTGTAGGTGTCTTCCCAGATATCCTCCCAGGAATAGCAGGTGAAGGCATCTCTGGCGACATTCCCCTCTCCTAAGGATGGGATGATAGGAAGAGACGTTCATGAGAAGAGGAACAGGAAGAGGAAGGTGGGAAGAAGGGTGGGTCATAATGAAGGCATAACGGCAGCAGGCTCCGGAAGCAGGAATGTGTTACCCAGACTCAAGCAGCTGAGGACCCACAGGCCCAAAAGACCAGAACAGCAAAATGAAATAGCTGTGTATAAGGCAGGAAGAGCCGGACAGCCGTCCTCAAATCAGAATAACACAACAACTTTTCAGAATCACATTCCCAGCTCTGCCCAAACTACTGAATGAGAATCCCAGGGCTGGCTGACCCCCAGTGATTCTGATGAGCAGAAAAGTTGAAAAACTTTGAGCTAAAACTCACAGTGAAGATCAGTTCTTTAAATTCACAAATATTTATTAAGGGCCTTGTATGTGCCAGACTTGAAGCCAGTCACAGGAAAGAGGGATGAGCAAAAAGACAAGACCCTGTCCACAGAGATTACATTTCAATGGCGGACACAGACATTAGAGAAATAAACACACACTTACAAACCTACACTTTTCTCTTCCCTAGAATTAGCTGAATATACTGAATTCTCCAGGGCCCAAGGAACTCAGTGCAAAGAGCAGTTGCATTTCAAAACAGCGTAACCTGAAAGGAGGAAAGCACCCTCTTGTGGCCCTCTGAGTGGTGGCACCTGAAAAAAACCCAGTTCTGAGAGGTAAGAGGTTACCCTCGGCAGGCAAGCTGAGGTAGACAGCCCTAAAGCAGCTGGGAGTACTGGCAGGCAATATTTTGTTTTAGTCATAAAGCTCTCTTCAGTGTTGAAGCAGGCATTTCGTGAGAAGACATTTTCCCTGGTGTCCATTGCTAAGTGGTTTTACTTCTGGACACCTGGGCTCTTTGGTGTGGACTCAAGTGACACATTTTACAGGCAAGGCATCAGTCTGACTCCATTTCCATTCTCCCTACAACTCGAACATGCAGCAAGGCCTGGAACAGGGAAGCATGCAATAAATATGCAGTGAATAAATAAATGAACTGCACTATTCCATCCAGCCTGACATTGACTGCTTTGTGGGATCTTGGTTTAAGACTGGACAAAGAATCACAGTGGTTGAGTCCCTGAATTCTCTGAAAATAAATGATTTCTTAAAATGTAAAATGCAATCTATGCCCCTCCTAAGAGTCTCTATGAAAAGGATAATATTCACAAGGGATATACTTTGTGCTTGGAGCTAAGCCTAGTATGGTTTAATTTACAGTAGAGTAACATGTAAATTTATGATAATAAATTATATTATTTAAATGAAATTATAAAAATAAGAGTCGCTCACTCATATACAACTTTCATGAATGCTGACACTTCCTGAAGAATATGGAGGTCTGATTTGTATTCAGGCCTGAATACCAGCATGAACCACAAGAGCCCAGGGACTGCTGGTTTCAAGTATGTAGATCAGAAGCCCAAACACCCGCACAGTGTATTTAGCATTTCTAGCACGTCCCCACTCAAGAAGCCATGAGGAAATCAGCTCAATACAGGGCTCCGAGTTATGAGATGACACTGACAAAATCACTCAACACCATTTCTCAGAGGTCACTGGGAAAGAAGGCTAGAAAAAGAAGGAGGAGAAAAGAAGTATGCATTAGAGGGTGTGATGGAAGAATAAGAAGGGCAAAGAGAGAAAGTACAGAATAAAAAAAAATTCAAAGAACTATTTGCTATGTACTTAATCCACAGAATCCAAAAGCAAACAAACCAGTCAGTGGTCTCTGAAGGAGGGAATTGATTTTGAGACATGTTGATTATGTCTCTAATTCTGAAGCTCATGAAATACTCTGCTGAATTAAGAAATACCAAAGGCTGAGAAGTACTTCTGGCCGAAGATTTAATCCATCTAGTTGAAAAGACCACAGCACACAGGAGGAGACATGGTTGCCTAAATAGTCCATCATAGTACTGCCATAGTCTCTCACTGGATTCCACTTTTGGGGTTGAGAGTCTTCTCTGTCCACTACATCTGGCTGCGCTCAAGCATCAGCTTTAACACCTGCATCTGTGGGATGTTTCCAAGGGAGTTAATGCTGACCAGAGAAACAGCTCAGATAAGTCACATCAAATCCTCATTATTCATAATTGTGGAACCTTATCTCTGAGGTTTGCTGCATACAACAACCCTACCTCACTCCCAACCACCACACTTGTAAAATTTATGGGAGGAGTGATTAAAAGTATTAGCTTTGGAGTCAGAGACACAAGGCTTTGAACTCTGGGTTTTTCAGTTAGCAGCTGTGTAAATTTGGGCAAGTTTATTTACCTCTATGATCTTTTGTTTCTTCAGGGCTCAAATGCAGATTATAATAGTACCTACTTTCATTGAATTATAGTAAGAACCAATTGATAATGACATACATAAATATCTTAGCAAATGCCTGGAAAATAATGAGTTTTCTATGATTTTTTAAAAAATGTCTTACCTGAGTCCAAAGATATCAAATGACTTGCCTGAGGTGACACAGAAGCAACCTAGCACCATTTGCTCTTCATTATCACGAATGGGCTTTAATTACTACTTGTATTATATATTATTTACCCCCTCGTCTAGTCTATTAGTAAATGTGCTAAATTTAAAAAGAGACTTGTCTCATGCCACCTAAACATTTCAATCTTTTGAGAGAAATAGTTATTAATCATCATTCTCTGTTCATAAACATTCAGTTAGGCTCACATCCAAATGTCAAGTGTTCAGACCTGTAAACATTTAAATAATTTTGCCAGTAAAATTTCATGAGTTTCCTCATAAAGTGTTTCAATTAACTCCACTTGATAGATGTGATCTTATTCCTTAAAACAGCAATTAATCTTAGCTGGTTTTGATCTTTTGGTTTTCTCTTTAATCAAAATTAAAATATCCTTGAGGACAGGATTGTGGCTTCCACTTCCTTTGTATCCTACCCGATATTTGGCAAGGTATTAAGCCTAAGTAGATGTTTAATATCTGTTTGATCAGGTATATCCTTGGTATCACTGAACTTCCAAACTAACTTATAGTTTGAAAAAAGGAAATAAACTGAGTCTCCTTCTCAAACTAAAGGTTAGGATGATAAAAATCTTAAAATTTTAAGAACATTTTTTTCAAACAAAGGAAGCACTTTGAGGCCACCATGACAACTTCAGACTACACAGATACAGTGAACCAGCCTCCATGAGCTTCCAGACCCACCATTTTTCACCAGTGCATATGGTGAGGAGAGAACCGCCATACTGTTAAAAACAAAGTAATATAATCTAAATTTCATCAGATTGTGGGTTCACATGAGATATCATTGACAATAGTATCTCCCCTTTCATTCATTGTATTTGAGTAATGAAAGACTTCAACAATGCCATCCTTGCCCAACTTTTCTAATTACATGGTAGCCACCACTTGTGTGTTCACAGACAGTCCTCCTATGACCTGGTCTCTGTCTCTGCCCACCCTTCATACTACACTTAAAGTCACAGAATATAGCGCCTTGTTAGTCTGTGGAAATCCTAATTCCTTGCCTAGGATTCTGTGCCTACTATGCACAAATCTATAAACCCACCAGACGCCAGAATGGTACCATGCTCCCTTCACTGCCCACTTGACCACAGCCCACAGTGGTCCTTATAGTGTAGGAGAGAATGCCACAGTTCTGGGTGTCCTCACTTATCAAGTCCACATATGTCATAATACTGTGGCTAGACACATGTGCTCCAGGGTCAGCCCCCTAGGAAAGAATCCTAGATCTAATACTCAGCTAATTCTGTGAACTTGGGTAAACTATTGACCCTGCGTGAGCCTAGTCTTCTTATCTGTAAAATAGGGATAACACTATTATCTTAAAGGTTTATTATATAGATGCGGCAAAATGTGTAAATCAGCCAGTATAGTATGTTGCACATAGTAAACACTTAGTAAATGTTCATTATTGTTATACCCTGAGAATGAATCACTTTAATACCTGACTGATTGCCATATCCAGCAAGAAAACTCTAAAAGTAAATCCTTTTTTTGCCAGGCATTATTCTGGACCACGCTCACATAGTTTAATATTCACAACAACCACTGAAGTAAACATCATTCTCACTATTTTTATAGGCTCATAGAAGTCATTTACCCAAAGTTAATTTGTTTAAATAAAAGAATAGCCAGTAGCTATTTAAAGCCCCTGTTTTCTCCATTAAGCCAAGGTGCCTCTCATGCTTCAGAAGATGAGACACTTCCATTGGTGACATAGTTACAGTGAAATTAGCAACACACTCACAGATTTAATCTGCACTCCAGAAAGATGTCTGACTCCAGCCCATTTCAGTTTCTGTCCACAGTTCATAAGGATACAAGCATCCTCACAACTGTTGGATTGTCATCTTTGAAGTTTTATTTTGAAGTCAACAAGGATGTGTCTTTACAACGTAACCTGAAGTGATCCTCCCTCAGGCACTGATGACTTCCCAAGAGAAGCCCAGCAATGATGTTTATCTCAAAGACTTTGGGCCTATGGCTCTTCTAAGGCTCTTTATAGGTAAAGGCTCCAAATCAATTAATCATTTCTGAGGCACTGACTTCTTAAACTGGAGTTGGGGGCCCCATTGTTTGGAGGAGAGTGGAAAAGGCAACATCTGGGCTGCTGCTTTCAGGCTCTGGCATGGGTCACTCACTAGTGCTAGGAATGTGGAGAATTCAGGCCCAGAACTCAAGGTTCTATCTCTTCCCAGTTCTGGGTTCAATTACCACTCTCCTCTATACCTTTCCTCATCCATCAGGAACTGCTATCTTTGATACTTCAGGAGACTAAATTCCAGCAAGACCTTTCCTAAATCTTTACATGCGTCTCAACAGAAAGGCACATTGGACGAAGGGTGCTCTGAGAGACTCCTTTAAATTCCTGTCTTCCAATTTCTGTTACTTGTAAGAGCAAGATACAAAGTTTTCACCCATTTTCATTTCTGAAGTCAGAATGTGTCACACAATAGATGCATGCATTTGATGTGGAAGTATCCCTTTTTTTCTCAAAAATTATTACTACAATGATGCATCGACATTTACAAACTGCTTAGAATTCAGTAAAAGCCAAATAAAGACAATACCTTCCTTTGATTTCCCATGGTATTTTGTATGTTCCTCTATCATCTTTTAAACCATTTATTTTCTTATCTGTCTCCCCTACTAGTCTAGAAATGCCTTAAAACCATTTGTTTTCATATTTGTCTCCCCTACTAGTCTGTAAGTACCTTAAGAGATGGAACTTTGTTTTGTTTGTCTTTGTATCCTCAGCAAAATGCTGTTTCTGAAATCTAGTAGGTGATCAACAAGTGGATGGATGGATGGACAGATGGATGGATGGATGGATGGATGGTGGACAGATTTAGTGAAGAAGCAGATGTTTAAGCTAATCTAACTTGAATTTCTCTCTTTTATGGTGTCATCTTTTCACTGGACTATAAATTTAGAGATTATAGAGATGACAATACCATCAACCAACATCTCCTATTTCTTTTCTCTTTGTGGTTCTCCTAGCCATTAAGAGGCCATGAAAAGAGTCCCAGGCTCCTCCATCCAGCCATTTTCTTTACAGATAAGCAAGTTTCTTTAAAAGAATACATTTAGTCAGTTTGTTTGTTTTTTTTCAGTCAGTTTCAAGTTCAGTGGCTTTTTAAATGTCACCTCATTTCCCTCTTGAAGAGTCCAACCTTGCAGACCACTGTAATATTGATATGTACAAAAATTTAAAAAGCTGACATTTATTGAGAGGTCTCCATGCCAGGCAATGTGTTATGGCTTTACATATATTGCATTATTTAATCTTCATCAACACCCTATGAGCTTCAGACAGGTTAAGTAGCCTACCCAAGATGCACAGCTAACAAGTAAAAGAGCCAGAATTCGAACTCAGTCTAAGTTCAGAGTTCTACACTTTTATCTCTCTGATAAAATCACCCACATGTCTCTTATGTAGCTGTTTTGAGGGTTTTATTCTTTTTTAAAATATTTATTTATTTTAAAGAGACAGCACAAGCAGGGGAAGGGACAACGGGAGAGGGAGAGAGAGAATCTTAAGCAGACTCCCCACTGAGCATGAAGCCCACCCGGGGCTTGATCTCACAAACCTCAGATCATGACCTGAGCCAAAACAAAGAGTCAGACCCTTAACCAACTGAGCCACCCAGGCAACCCTTGAGGGTTTTATTCTTAATGATCAACTGCTTTCATTCTATCACAGATGTGCAATATTTCAAATATGTTAATGCTAATTATTAAGCAGGACATACTTAGGAAATAATTTCACTAATCCCATGAGGGCTCCTGGGTGGCTCTGTCGGTTAAGCGTCTGACTCTTGATTTCCCCTCAGGTCATGATCTCAGGGTTTTGGAATCGAACCCTGCTGGGCATGAAGCCTGTTTAAGATTCTTTCTCTCCCTCTCCCTCTGCCCCTCCCACCCCCACCCTCTCTCTCTCTAAAAAAAAAAAAAAAATTAATCCCATAGAATGAGATAGAATTCTATTATGAAGAATCTTTGAAATGAGAGCTCAGATGGGAAACAGAACAGGAAGGCACATGGAAACGCAAGGTGCTGATTGTCTTTTGCCGGCTGTACTGCCCAGCAGTTGTCCCTCAGAGGGAGCATTGAAGTCACAGGGGATCATCCACTCTGTAATGTAACACGTCTTGATTAAATTTTAAAAGGAAGAAAAGGAAAGTGTAGCCTTTGTACTGCCACTTGAAAGTTAGGGCACATACAACAGGCTGATGTTTTCTCTTACTAGCTGTTGGAATGTATCTTATAATTTGTGCCTACTTAGGAATCAAGTTTGGGAAGGGAATTCCTATCTATGAATTCCTGGTAGCTGTTTTTATTAACATCTAGGGACATTAATGTTGCCTCTAACTTATTCATGCTATTTTCAACCACATATTATATCACCATCAACTCAGTCCAAAGACTAAAATAAAACAATCCTTGGAAAATTCCAGTGGCATACTCATCCAGAGGGATATGACCTTCAAAAGGCTCACTCAAATGCCTGCTCAAAGTCCCAGCATTCTCTGTTGCTCACATGCACAACCAAGCAGTCCCAACTCAGACTATATTTGCAATCTCAAATTCTTTACTCACCCCCACCTGCTTGGCAAAAGATTTTCCCTCCTGGGACATGCCCCAACTTGTAGAAAGAATTATATCAATTAGAAACACTGCATTGACAGTGGTCGAGAATAAGCTGTGCCAGGAGTTCGCATGTCATGAATACCAGCCATGTTTGGTTATTTATAACACAAAGTCAGGGCAATGGAATACTGACTCTTATAGGAATCTTCTCTGGTCACTATGCTGCATTTTAATTAATATCACAGACTAATTAAACACACTAAAAAGTACAATCTTGAGCACAAATTTTCAAAAGGGAGAGCAAGAAGAAGGAATCTAAAATGTATTGAATACCTACTAAAGGCCAGGCCTTGTGCTGGGACTTTACTTATGTTACCTCTTTAATTCCCAACACAATCATATGAAGGAGGTATTGTTGTCTCCATCTTACAGATAAGGAAGGAAACATAACCTCTGAAGGATTAAATATCCTACCCAGGTAAGTGGTTAAGTCAGGATGAGGACCAAGACCATGTGATACAAATTCCATGTTTGTTTTCACTACCAGATCAAATTTCTCCCATACTGCCTAGTCCAGGACCAGAAGCAGAAGAATAATGGCTTAAGAGGTACAGATTTTGCAGTCAGGTATCCTGGGCATTCAATCTGCTCTGTTATTTCTTAGGTGTGTGACTTCATCAGTTATTCAACCTCTCCAAACCTCAGTTTCCTCATCTTTAAAAAATAGAGATTGTTATAATGCTATCTCATAAATTTTAAATACCTGACAATAATTATGATGATGGCCATTTTCCCCCACAAAGCCTCCTCACCTGTTAAATAGAATAGTAATAATGAGGGCTAATATTTACTGAACACTTACTACAGGCCAGGCACTACGGTGAGGGTTTTATATGAATTACCTCATTTAATTCTAATAATAATCTAATGAAAGAATATTAGCTAACACTTTTTGAGCACTCACTACGTATAAAGATCTGTTCTAGACCCTTACTCATATTAACTAGTGAGTAACTGAGGCAGGTAATATTGTTGTTCCAAGTTTGCAAATATAAAAACAAAAGCTCAGAGAAGAGGAGTAAATCACCCATGGTCACATAGCTAGGAAAAGATGAAGCCATGTTAAGAACTCAGGCAGCTAGATTTAGGTCTTTACAATCTTAAACTTGACTTTCATGTTCCTGGACTTGGGCTGGGCCATAAAGGAAATGTCTGACACAGTACCTATACTTAAAGGGCTCTCAGATGTATTGAAGCTATAAGACCTACACATTTAACAAATGAAGATGCTATAATACTCTATAGCCAAATGTCCAAAATATGCAAAATACACACCAGGGGCCTTGGAAGATAAATGAGGGGGATGGGGTGGTGGCCTGTAGGTTCTGGGGAAGCCTTCCTGGAAAATATGTGGCTTTCACTGAGTCTTGTGGGATCAAGTTAGTCAGGAGGTGTGGTGGCGGGAAATATTTCAGGAGGGAGACTCAGCAAGCGTGGAGATGCAGATGTGAGCCTTGTTTGGGGAAGAATGGCCTGACAAAAGATGGGTTGTAAAGAGAGATAAAATTAGACATAAGGTAAGGACTGATTACAGAAGACCTTTGACATAGTCTAAAAAAACTGGACATCATTTATAAGAGGCAATAAGAAGCATTAGATTCTTGAGGAGGAGAGTTACCTGACAAGAGGACACCACGTAGCATGGCTTAGTGTGGAGAAACTGGAGAAAGACAGGGAGGGGGTTCCCGCAGGCACCTCAGCATGAGTCAGTGAGCACTCTCTCTGACTCAAGTGATAGCAGCGGGAGACAGAAAGAAAGAAGGGATACAGTGAGGACAAAATCAATAGGGCTTAGTGAAAGACTGATATAGGAGACATTTAGAGAATAATAGGTCTGTGACGTAAGGATCTGTGCCTAGCTCATTAACATCATATCCTCACACTAGGCTCTATTAATGACCCACCGACACATCATATATGCTGAAAACATGTTTGTCAAATAAATGAATGAGTCATCTACTACCAACCTAAGCCCTTCATTTTTCCCATGAGGAAACAGATCCTTATGGTTATGTGAATTAACCAAAATTATTTGTGTGAGCAACAGAATCTAAACTAAACCCCCAAATCCTGACAACTATTCCTGAATTTTTTCTGCTATAACTTGTTTTCAATTCAGAAAATCTTGGGGACTATAACATTGGTAATATATAACAGAAATTGAGATTTGTAGAGAGATTACTGGGGTTCTTGGATAATATTAATTTGGTTTTGGACATGTAAACACTGATGTGATGACAGAACTTCTAACCAGAAATGTCCTATAGGAGGTTTTCAATCCAGGATTAGAGTAAAAGTGAAAATTAACAAACTAGAGATAGATATATTTGAGAATCATAAACATAGAACTGTAAGTTGAAGGCAAGACAAATATACTTTTGTAGTATTATGAGTAGGAAAGGTTTTTGGTTTCCCATTACTTTAAATATTTTTTAGTGTACTGAAGAATTATTGAACAAGCAATGCACTTAACTGCAATCAGTATGTTAATGGCATTGGAATCACTTCATTTGCTCATGTTAATCTTGATCTGCCTGCATACACAGTGATTCAGGGACTGCTGCATTGGCTAGGCTATATTGGTGCCCTCTGAAAACATTGCCAGGGTTCCAGATCCTTCTCTGTGGGTCCTATTACCATCTTTATTCTGTACTTTAGTTAGATCTTACCAACTATTATTTTCTCTTTTTTTTAAGATTTTATTTATTTATTCATGAGAGACAGAGAGAGAGAGAGAGAGGCAGAGGCAGAGGGAGAAGCAGGCTCCCCGTTGAGCAGGGAGCCCGACGCAGGACTTGATTCCAGGACCCTGGGATCATGACCTGAGCCGAAGGCAGACGCTTAACCGACTGAGCCACCCAGGCGTCCTGCCAACTATTATTTTCAAAGGCAAAGCAAAAAATCTTAAAACTTTTCTGAGATTTATAGAACATGCCTATGCTATAAATGAAGCAGAGGCCTTGGATATTTTTGGTGCTTCATCATTCATGAATCAGCTCATATATCCCCTTATCTGAGAAGTCTTGCCTAAACCCCACCGGTGATCCTTATGCCTGCCCCCATTAAGCAATCAGTCATTCCTTTCCCTCCATTCTTTAAGTACTCTAAACATATTTCAGTTATAGTATATGGCATGATGCTTTGTAACTGCTTCTGTGTACATCTCTTCAACTAGTGAATGTGTGTGTCTGCAAAAGTGGGTTTTTTTATTTCAAGTTTTTATTTAAATTCTAGTTAGTTAACATATATGGTAAAATTGGCTTCAGGTGTAGAATTTAGTGATTCATCACTTACAGATAACACCCCGTGCTCATCACAACAAGTGCCCTCCTTAATCCCCATCACCCATTTAGCCCATCCCCTGCCCACCTCTGTCAACCCTCAATTTGTTCTCTATAGTTAAGAGTTTCTTATGGTTTGCTTCCCTCCCTCTTTTTTTTTTTCTTTCCCCTATGTTCATATGTTTTGTTTCTTAAATTTCACATATGAGTGAAATCATATGAGAGAGTGAGCATGTGAGCACATGAGCAGTGGGGGAAGGGCAGAGGGAGAGACAGAATCTTAAGCAGGCTCCACACCCAGCACAGAGTCCCACACAGGGCTCCATCTCACATCCCTGAGATCATGACCTGAGCTGAAATGGGAGTCAGATGCATAAACAACTGAGCCACCCAGGCGCCCCAAGATTTCGTTCTTTTTGATGGCTGAATAATACTCCATTGTGTGTGTGTATATATATATATATATATATATATATGCCACAACTTCTTTATTTATTTATCAGTCGATGGACATCTTTTAATCTTTGTCATTTTCATGACATCAGTGCTGGCACATGCAAAAATTCAATTCATTCTGGTGAAATCTTTTATATCTGGGCATCGGAAGAGTCAGATAAAAGGTTCACCTAGCAATTTATGGGAAGAAGAAAGCATGTCCACACAGATTCATTCAGCAAGATGGAGAAATTATTTCCCTATCATAGAAACCTCCACAAGTGCAAACAGCTAGGGAGTGATAATGAGCATGGTGCATGTGGAGAGAGGAAACTGATCTCCCTGGAGCAGAAAAACAGAAGTTGGATAGAAAAGGGAGATAAAGTTGGGTAGGGCGGGTGGGATAAGATTGTGGAGGGGTATAAATGAAAGTCAGTATATTAGTTTCCTATCACTACTGTAACAAATTATAACAAACTTGGTGGCTTAAAATAATATAAATCTATTATCTTACAAGTCTAAAGGCCAAAAGTCAAAGATGGGTCTCACTAGGCTAAAACGGGCATTCCTTTCTGGATGATCTAGGGGAGAATCCATTTTCTTGCCTTCTAGAGGCTGCCTACCTTCTTGACTCATTACTCTTTTCCAACATCAAAGCCAGCAATGGTCAGTCTTTCTCACATCGTTATCCTCTGACACTTTCTTCTGCCTTCCTCTTTCACTTTTAAGGATCCTGTAATTACTCTGGGCCCACTCAGACAGTCCAGGATAATCTCCCCATTTTAAGGTGAGCTAATTAGCAGTATTAATTCATGTGAACGTTAATTCCCCTTTCCCATATAAACTTAAATATTCACAGGTTCCAAGAATTAGGACATGACAACTCTGGGGGCCATTATTCTGCCCCCTACACTCAGAATGGAATGGAAAGCCTTTATCTAGCTCTTAAACCAAAAATTGCCATGATAAAACACAGAGGTCCAGACTGAGCTGCCCTAAATTGCCCTCTCTAAAACCTTGCACAAGTGAATCATGATGAGGATTTTTTTTTTTTTTTGCCTTTGTGTGAAAAAAAATGTTAAAAAAATAGCAGACATACCTTAGGCACTTTCCTCATATGCATACAGACAGATAACAAGAACATTTTAACACTTCTCTGTGTATAAATGATGCTGGCCCTAAGAAATGGTCCAGCTGTCTTACTGTGGGATGTCCACATGCATAATATTTTGAATGATTTTAATTCATTTACTGGGATCTGAGTTCCTATTAAGCTAGTGAGTGGTGTGATTCCCATGATACTGATAGGGTTGTGTGATTCTTTTGCTTTTGCATAACACTAATTAATAATGACAATACAATGATCTTGAATGTAGTTATCTTTCTCAGAGCTCAAGGAGTTTCATATAATTTATCTTTTTTCTTTCAAAAATATGCCTACAACATTACTGGCTGCAGTATAACTATTTGAGATTAAAATGAGAAATAATTTTCCAACATCAGTGAAAGGCATAAGGAAGTTTATAAATATAATGATCTGATTGAAAAAATAGTCAAACCAGGGGCGCCTGGGTCATGCAGCCGATTAGGCATCCGACTCTTGGTTTCTGCTCAGGTCGTGATCTCAGAGTCATGGTCATAAGATCGAGCCCCACGTCAGGCTCTGTGCTCAGCACAGAGTCCGCTTAAGACTCTTTCTCCCTCTCCCTATGCCCCTTTCTTTCCTTTCTCTCTCTCTCTCTCTCAAATAGATAAAAATCTTTGGGAAAAAATAGTCAAACTGTCTTTATATATACAAATTGTAAATTTAAAAAAATGAATAAGCTAACCTTTCTGAAGGTGACTATTTGTATCTTTAAAGTACAGGTGATAATATCTGTGTTCATTCATTCACTCTCTTAGTAAGTGTTCATGTAAACTCCCAGGTACCAGATATCATTCTAGGCATAAGAATGGCATAAGGATCCAAAACAAGACAAAGTCATAGTTGAGGAGCTTACTGCTAGTAGGACACAGACCATACACTTCTAACAAACATATTAACAAACAAATAATATTTTAGGTAGTGAAAAACACTCTGAATAAAAAGAAAAAAATAGCACAGGGTAGAAAGAGAGAGGAAGGGAATGCTATTTTAGTTAGGGTGGTCAGGAAAGGCCTGAGCAGATATTTGAATAAGGAGCAAGCCATGTGAAGAAATGAAAAAAGGGTAAATATACCTATTTGATTCAATGAACAAATATTAATTAAGCATATACTATGGGCCAGGAATCATTTTTGGTGCTGGTGAGAAAGCAAGTATAAAGACCCCGCATGAATCAGGACAAACCAGAAGAGATAAAGAAACAACAAAAAGTATATGTACCATTGAGCTATATCAACAAATGTCTACCAAACACAATATCCCTAACAGGTCAGTGTAACTATACCTGCTTCTAGGTTTATGTTTTTAAAAGTTTTTGCAATAAAACCATTTGTTAAAATCTCATGTGGAATTCCAATATATCAAACAAATAAAAATGATTTGTTCTGTTGAAGGATTTGTGGTTGTCCATAGGGCCATCCTGCCTCCTCTTCAAAAGTTCCCACTCCCACTTTGTAGTGCTGTTAATTCCTTTTGGTAATTGTACCATGGTTGTGTGAAATGTTAACATTAGGAGAAGCTGGGTATGGGTATACCTATAGGTATAGGAACTCTATGTACTAGTTTTACAACTCTTCTGTAAGTCTAAACTTATTTCCAAGTAAAAGGATGAAAGAAAGAAAAAAACTCACTCCTGTGACTACCAGGCGGACCATTTAGGGTATTGGAAACACTACCATGCCTTGCTGATTTAACCTATTTATAAGAGACCTTCCGAAAGGGGCAGCTCCTTTCTGGGTAGCTCATTTTGGTTTTTAGTCATTCTCAATACCAGAAAATTATTTCTTATGACTCTTCAAACACTTCAGACTCTGGTCTGAACCCACTTTTTCAAGTTTTGTTATCAATTAAGAGAATTAAGAGAATCAGTTGCCTTCTACAAAATAATACTTTGTGATATGTTTAGAGACCACACAATTCTCCATCAACCTTCTTTCTACAAGTTAATAACAATACCTTTATCTTTTCTCAAAGGTTTTCTTTTTCCACATTTGAATCATTCAAGGGACTCTCCATTTTAAGTTCTTCTTAACCTTCTTAAACTATGGTGTCCACCGCTTACCAATGGACTTCCAAAAAATAAATAAATAGAAACAAAACTAAAAGAGGATCCAGTCAGTGTCAAATATCTAGGGTGAGAAGGGAGTAATATTCAGACTTTATATACAATATTCCTATTTGGATATTATTGCCGTAACAACCTCACTACATTACCATATTTTGTTTTTTCTTACACATTTTTTCTCACCATTTATGACAGTTGTTAAGCCAAGTGCCCCAGGCATTTGCTCCTAACCAATGAACAGCCAGACTGGGAACTTCAAGTCTTTCAGCAAGTCACAACTGCCAAAAATGCTCTCTCGCCAGGAGACATATTCCCTGAATTATATAAAATGGAAATTCATTTTGAAATCATTCACCTGATATCATTAAACAATAAGAAAAGTAGATCAGCTAAGTCTGTGACCCTCTCTGTTGGACCTCTCCGTGCTTTAGTTCCCTGTATGAGAAACAAGGATAAGAGTGTTTACCAACTTCACACGAGTGTTGCAAGAGTTGATTAATGCTTATACAGCACCATCTGATGAGAGGTTCTGTGGCTGTTAACAGTTATCATAGGCTATGGAATGCCTGGGTCCCTCAAGAGCATTCCCTCAAATCTTGGTACCATGATGGTAGGTGACTTGCTGAGGCCCGTCACTAGTTTGTGACCCAACTGTACTTTCAGACATGCACACTGAGCGCCAGTAAGGCTATATCACCCAAAGCTGAAAAGCAGTTTTTCTAATGCTGCAGGCTCATGCACAAGGCACCAAAATAGCACTAGAAATACTATACCCATATTGCTTTATCCTAGACATCTGACACTTGTAAAGCTCATGCCAGATTTCTTGTCACATATGTGTCTGGAAGCCTCCGTGCTGAGAGGCATTTCTTATCTTCTGACATTTCAGAGAGCTGCACGGAGCTAGACAAGCATAGACCCTCCTTCAAACAGGCATGAGGCAAATGTAAGCATTCTTTTCTGGTGACCTCCAACAGCCCTCACTGGACAAGATCCAAGACACCCTTTAGCACATCTGCAATCCTTAGCATGGCCCAAACGTTTGAGTGTGCTTCTACCAGTGAGTAAAAGCCGAAGTGCCCTGCTCTCCAAGGTCATCTGGAAATGATATGCCCATTAGCTAAATGAGGAAATGTTACTGCAACCAGAAGATCAAAGGATCCTCAGGGGTCCAAGGGTCCAGATACTCTGTCTCTAGTGACATAGTTCACTTCCATCTATTAAAAGCAGGCTTCAGTTCACTTTAATTACTGTTGTGACTGAGTCCCTCAAACAGAAACTAAAATAGGATTTTTTCACGATACAATAGTAGATAATTTCTAGTGATTTCCTTCTTTTTTGATCTTATCTACACAATCTGCCTGACAAAGTATGTGCCATGGCGACCTCATCCCTAGCCATTCCAAGGAGCAAGGGTTTTTAGTAAGAGAGTCCCTGAAGCAACATGTGTCAGAATAACCTAGTTTTTTTGTTTTTTGCTTTTTTTATTGTAAAGATTTTATTTGTTTATTTTAGAGAGAGACAGAGAGTGTGAGGGGGTAGGGGCCGGGGGAGAATGAGACTATCAAGCAGACTCCACGCTGAGCACAGAGCCCACTGCAGGGCTTGATCTCATGACCCTGAGATCATGACCTGAGCCAAAACCGAGAGACACTTAACCAACTGAGCCACCCAGGTATCCCTTGTGTTTTTTTTTTGTTTTTTTTTTGTTTGTTTTTTTAAGAGAGAGAGAGAAAGTATGAGCAGGGGAGGGGCAGAGCTAGAGGAAGAGAGAGAATCCTAAGCAGGCTCCCAGGGCGGAGCCCAAGGCAGGGCTTGATCTCACAACCCTGAGATCATGGCCTGAGCTGAAATCAAAAGACAGACACTTAACCACTTAACCTACTGAGCGACCCAGGTGCCCCAGAATAACAGTTCTAAATGCAAATTCCTGGACCTTAATCCAGACCTTTGACTCAAAACCTCTGGCAAATGAGATCCAAGGAGTTGCATTTTTAACTATTTCCCCAGATTATCTTTTTTTTGACGTTTTATTTTCCCAGGTAATTTTTATACACACTAAATTTTTTAAAAGCCTGACAGAATTTTCAAGTAAATTAAAACTCACACAAACCCTCAGCTTGTTGGGAAGAGTTTCTGGCCACAAGTATATATTTAGTGGTCTTTGAGTCATCTACTCTAAACTCACCCACAAGCAACAATGACAGCACTCAAGAGGAAGGAACACATTTCATGATTCCTTCCTTCTTCAAGTCCCATTGTTCATACCTCTCTTTTGGAATAATAAGTACCATATGATGCTTCTGGCATAAGTTGTCTTGTATTCTTTAATTTCCTGTATTAACTTTCTGTTGCTACTATATCAGATTACTACAAACTTTGCACAAATTTATTATCTTACAGTTCTATTAGGTTAGAAGTCCAACACAAGTTTTACTGGGCTAAAATCAAGGTGTCAGCAGGGCAGGTTCCTTTCCAGAGGCTCTAAGGGAGAATCCATTTCCTTACCCTTTCCAGCTTTTAGAAGCTGCCCATAACTCTTGGCTCATGGCCCTCCTTCTCCATCTTCAAAGCAAATACCATTGCATCTGACTATTCTTCACATTTCCTTCTGATTCTCTTCTTCTCCCTCCTTCCTTCACTTCGAAGGACCCTTGTGATTATACTGGGGCCATTCAGATAATCCAGGATAATTTCCTATCTCAAGGTTCTTAATATGTGATTAAATCTACAAAGTCCCTTTTGCCATGTAAGATAACATTTTCACAACTTCCAGAGATTAAGACATGGACCTCCTGGGCGCCTGGGTGGCTCAGTTGGTTAAGCGACTGCCTTCAGCTCAGGTCATGATCCCAGGGTCCTGGGATCGAGTCCCGCATCGGGCTCCCTGCTCAGTGGGAAGCCTGCTTCTCCCTCTCCCACTCCCCCTGCTTGTGTTCCCTCTCTCGCTGTGTCTCTCTCTGTCAAATAAATAAATAAAATCTTTAAAAAAAAAAAAAAAGACATGGGCCACTTTGGTGGGGGCATATTCTGCATACTTTTCAGCTGCAATAAGAAGGATGGGTTCCCTCCAAAGCAGACACTGAGTCTAAGATTTAAGTACAAGTCCCAGGAAGCCAAGCAAGGAGTGGAGAAGTGAGGCAGTAAGAGAGGAAGGCAAATAAGTGAGTTAATGAGCAGGGTACCACTACAGGCAATGGACTGAATTCCTCTGAACACCTTCAGAACAGTCCCACCAAGCGGCAAAAAACCTGGGGCATTATTTACCAATTCATGTCATTTATAAGTCAGGGGTCACATTAACTCCCAAACTTTAGGCACTTCCTGCTCCTCAATTGTGGAAGGACTCCACAGCTAGAGAATTTCCTTAACAAAAGACACACAAGAGGCCGTAAGTTTGTTCCATCTGAGGGCCCTCCAGAGTGGACCAAGGGGATGACAGCATCTGAAACAAGGGGCTTTGTTTTTCAGGGAAGTGTGGTATTATGTATCAAAAGTTTAAATGCTGGGCGCCTGGGTGGCTCAGTTGGTTAAGCGACTGCCTTCGGCTCAGGTCATGATCCTGGAGTCCCTGGATCAAGTCCCACATCGGGCTCCCTGCTCGGCAGGGAGCCTGCTTCTCCCTCTGACCCTCCCCCCTCTCATGTGCTCTCTCTCTCATTCTCTCTGTCTCAAATAAATAAATAAAATCTTTAAAAAAAAAAAAAAGTTTAAATGCTCATATTATTTGACCAAGCAATTCCACCTCCAGAGAACTTATGTTAAGGGCATAATTGGACACATATGTAATGACTGTCTGTAATATTTTAAAAACTGGAAATAATTTAAATTTCTATTAATAGAGGATTAGTTAAATTATGGTGATACAATTGAACACTCTGCTATAATTAAATATAATGATGTTCATCTATATTTACTGATAAACAGTTTCTGACAAACTTCTGAGAAAAAAGCAGGTTACAAATAGTAAGTATATTATAAATCTATTTATGTAAAATTATGTATGTATAATATATGTGTGTGTGTGTGTGTGTGTGTGTGTATGCATAGCTAGATGGCTGGAAGAATGTTCATCAAAAGTCTAACACTAGTTATTTCTAGGAAGCAGAATTTCTCATCCTTTATATTTTCTCCTTCTGTGTGCTACAGAAAATTTTACAATAAACAATGCATTATTGGGGTGCCTGAGTGGCTCACTTGGTTAAGTGTTTGCCTTCGGCTCAGGTCACGATCCCAGGGTCCTTGCTCAGCAGGAAGTCGCTTCTCCCTCTGCCCCTCCCCCCACTCCTATGCATGCACGCTCTCTCTCTCTCTCAAATAGTCTTTAAAAAAATAAATGACTTGTTTCTAAAAAAAAAAAAACAATGTATTATTAATCAATCTATTACAAAAATATTTTCCATTAAACAAAATTCAAGTTTGTCCTAAAAGATAAGCTTCTTTTCCAGTCTAATATCATAATGTTCAATGTGCTTTTATGTACTTCTCCATTTTAAAACTGCGTGAGGCTAGGGACTATGCATTACACAGAATACTTAGGGTGTATTTTGAACACAGCAGGTGCTTAATAAATATTTATTCTTTAATTGATTTTCATCAGTATGAAATTCAGTAAAACAACCCACTGAATAAACTGGGTCACATTGAAATTTTCACCCTGCATGGAGATGACTTCCCAAAATGCTGAGAGGCCTGGTGTGGCCTTATCAGGCAGAGACCTGCCGCAGCAGGCAAGGGCAGGCCTGCACTGCATGGACACACCCACATCATACCAGAGATGTTATCAAGAGCCCTGCTTCCTTCAGGTAGAGGTGAAAAGCAATGCAAGTACAGCCTTACAATTTTACAGCACAAATGAGACAAATGGAATCTGTGTCACTCTGTGAGAAATTAATTCAACAGTTTAACCCCTGAAACTCTAGGCCTTCCAGAAGAACATTGTACTTCCACTTCTGCACGATGGCTGAGCTGACTGGAGGCACAGAGAGGAAGAACAAGTGGGAGAACAAGCCATGCTGTGCCCATAGTGCAATAGGAAGAGGAATATTTAAGCAGAAACCTTCACAGTCTTCTCTCCAGACCCCATGTCCCCCTCTTATGTCTAAAGGGAAAATTTTCTCACCTGTCCAGGTTATTCTTGGACTCTCCTTTGTTGCTCAGAATCTGAATAATGAGCAGATAGAGATAAAAATAGAAAACAAACCAGTCCCAGTTGATCTCTATATTAAAGAGCTAATAGAGGTGTTAAGAGGAGAAAGGAGGGAGGGAGGCCAGAGAATCAAGTGGAATGGATGCTGGGGAGAATTTGTGAGATTGGGTGGTGTCAGTGAGAGATTCAGAATTTTGGGGAGCCCCAAATGTACATGTGGAAGGGAATGAGGATGACAGTGAAGTAGAGAGATTTTTTTTATATTAAGAATGCCTATCACATACTAAAATCTAATCTAAATGGTATGCATTAAATGGGTGAATGGTATGGTATGTGAATTGTATCTCAATAAAGATATTAAAAAAAAAAAAATACCCTCCCAGGAAAATGCACACCCCACCTAGCAGTTTATTGAGAAAGTAAAAAAATATTTTAAGAACTCTAGTTACTTTTTGGGTACCATACCACTTCTTTGAATTCATTCTTGCACTGAGACTGAGCCATGTGGAACTTCAACTACGTTTGGGTTATGATAGATTAGAGAAAGGATCCTTAAAGATCCTCTAGTCCAACCTCTCATTTCAAAGGTGAGGAAATGAAGCTGGGAAGGTTAAGTAAGTTTTCATGGTCACACAGTAGTAAAGCTGGGAACTATTGAGGTCTGATCTCAGGTCTTTTGAAATCCATCACACCACCCCCACCAACACTCTTCCTGCTATTGTTAACAGAAAGAAACAAGTTGAGGATAAACATGATTAGAACACATGGTTATTATGCCCACGGCTCAGTCCAGTTTTTCTGGCCTTTAGAACAAATCAGTCAGATTGGCATCAATCCAATCAGTTGCACACCACAGCCCAGCTAATAGCCAAAACCATAGAGATTCAGCCTTTCTGGCCCAAGCCTGGAGAATAATCATCCTCACAATGGCAGTGTTGCCCTTGCCTCCTTTTGAAGAGCAACAGGAAATAACAATAATTACCATTTACTTGGGTACTTATCTATGCATCAACTTGGGCAGGGCAGTCAGACCCCCTTGACACTGGAATTTGGAGAGTGCAATTTTTAAATAAGAATTTAAAAACTACTAAATGTCACTAATGTAAATAACACCCATCTGTGAATCACATCAGAAATTTACAAAGTTAATTATGGGGATTGCATCTCTGATGCTCTCCCAGGATGGCTCTGGCACCTGCTATGTGCTAGGCGCTGGTCTAGACACTTTACATATGGCATCTCTTTTAATCCCCATAATAATTCTATTACATGGGTATTAGTCACCCCATTTTAATTAAAAAAAACCTGACACATGATGTGAGCAGGACCAAAGAAGTAAGAAACAAATTCTAATGTCAATACAATATTCTCAGGGCTCAAGGAGAGCAGTCTTCATGATGTGATTTAAGGCTGTATCAAAAGAATCCCTTTTTACCCCAAGAAAGTCACCCTGGTTACTGTCATTTTATCATTATTTTCATCCATCTGTAACTGAAATTCCCTTAGTCAACTAAAAATAATCTATGCGTTGATCAGAATAAACAATGCTATGCTATAGAATAAACTAGAATCTCAGTGACCTGACATTAATAAAAGTATTTCTTGCTCATGTAACATCTAATGCAGATGTTTGGAATCCTTTAAGGGAACCAGGGATGAGATAAAGAGAGGACGGAAGATGGATGGTAAAGGATGTTTTAGATTCACAGCATGCAGATCATGGAAGCCTACAAGTGGAGAATATCATTTCCACTTATATTCTGTGGGCCAGAATTCAGTCACATGGCCAACCTAATTGCATAGGCAGCTGGGAAATGTAGGGAAGCATAGAGATGGGTGAGCACTATAATCCCTGCCAAACTCCTTAAAAGAATTATAGCTTTGGTTCTTATCTGTCAGCACTTTAGTTGGTAAGAGTAACAATAGGCCCAAGGAATATATGAGGAATCTCTTCTTCAGGATAGGACTAGAAAGGAAGAGATAAAAAAGGGACAGTGACAGAGACAAATGTACATACTTGAAATTTTGTTGATTTTTGCCTGACTTGAAAGATCAATCTACTAAACTCACTGTGTCTCCAGCTCATTGCTCATGCTTCCAATGGCTTTGGTTGTAAGATTAATTAGACTTTACATTTTATAAGTATAAATTCTCTCAGAAATATCAGAAATAAAACTGTTTGTTCATTCTATTCATAGAAGCAACTAGGTACTTTGGGAAATACAACTAAATGAATAAATATTTACCTGGTAAGTTGACTCTAACAGATATTAACAAATCCACAATTTTTTTTAAATTTTTTATTTAAATTCAATTTAGTTAATATATAGTATATTATTAGTTTTGGGGGTAGAATTTAGTTGCATATAACATCTAGTGCCCATTACATCAAGTGCCCTCCTTAATGCCCATCACCCAGGTACCCCATCCCTCACCCACCTCCCCTCCAGCAACCTTCAGTTTGTTTCATAGAGTTAAGAGTCTCTTATGGTTTGCCTCCCTCTCTATTTTTATCTTATTTTATTTTTCCTTCCCTTCCCCTATGTTCTTCTGTTTTGTTTCTTAAATTCCACATATGAGTGAAGAAGATTTTAATGTGTATGGTCCTAGGAGAAACACTGCTCCACATAATATCTTGGCAAAAATCCCAAGCCAATCCTCTGTTTAAAGCAATCAAATGGCTGGTCAGTACCTGCTGAATAAATTCTAAACCTCTTATCATGGAATAAAAGACTCCATGACCCAGGCCTTGAATATCTTTCCAGACTCATGTTTCACTATTCCTCCTCAAACCTTACACTTTCAAAACTACCAATGCCAAACTATTTGTCTTTCCTGAGCACACTGTATTGTTTCTTGCCTCTGTATTAGCCCACGTTGCTCTAGCTACTCAAAATTTCCTTGCACATTGTCTTCCTGATAAACCAGTATTTACCTTCAAAATTGAGCTCAAGTCACTTCCTTTGTTAATTTCCTCAAATATGCCACCATTGACAGATAATGTCTTCCTCCTCTTTCTTCCTCCTGAATGCTCCTGACCTTTGTACGTACTTCTATGACTGCACATCTTTGTTTGTATTCCTCTCACTCCCTGTCCGTTCATCATCTCAACTCCTTGCTTCAGCTCTGTGCCTGGCATGTAGAAGGCACTAGATAAACATTACTGAATGACAGGTAAATAGAAAAATTGAACTCCTTTGAGGATAGCAACAAATACAGATTGTTTCTTTAAGTATTTTAGTTCAGTTCAATTTATAGCATTTTCTCTTTCCTACATTATTCAAATTATTTCTACAAACTTTTTGAAAGCCTACTATGCAGGTCATTGTACAATAGTGTTTCTTTTCTTTCTTTTTCTATAGCAGTGTTTCTTAAAATCCAATGTTTATGTGCTAAAAACTATGAGATATAGGTTTCTTTGCCTTTTATTCTCTACCACTCTTTCATTAATTTTCTTATTTAACTAATGGTTTCTGCCCCAGTTAAACAGACTATTAGCACTTTGAAGACTATCTGATATCTTTTGAGATGCTTTATACTAGTAATAAGTGTTTCTCTCCGAAAAAGCTAGAATTTCTTTCCCAATAGTATAGTATCAGGTAGTGTTAAAGTGATTTCCATACATTTGTGTTTCTACTTAATGGGCTTCTTTGGGGAAGTGCAGGATAAAGTAAATAGCAGCCTAATATTTAACCCACATCCCTAACCAATCAATAAGTTGTATTTGGTTTCTGTTTTGTTTTTTTCCTAACTGAATGACCTAAGCATCTAACTCACATCCTGAGGAAGACTGTTAAGTAATAGAATGGACCTCTGTCTTTCTATATTTATCTCTAGATCTTTGTACTTAATTCAAAGGCCTCCTCTGGGTTCTGAAAGCAGACTGTGACATTGAAAATGTGGCATAAATACTGTAGCCTTGATCACCCCTAAGTGAACTAAAACACCTCTGTTGTATATTTATTCAAAAGTTCAGGTTAGGATCTTAAGCCTGTATATAACAACGTACTTAAACACTGCTGCTTAATACAATTCCTTACATATTTTATTATGTAAATTTGTCTTTCAGAGAAGAAAATGTTACCATAAAATAGACAGTAAAACTCTTAAAGTTGCCAAAATACTGCAATCTAAAACAATTTTCTAACAATAGAAGACACTGATTCTTTTTAGCAGAAGAGTTATTATAAGTGTAATAAGAGTTATTACAAATAACTCTAATTACAGAAGTTATTACAAATGTACCCTCTGACATCAAAACAGTATGAATAATTACTTATCCTATATTTGTTGGCATAGAATTACTTGGAGGTGGTAAAAATATGTCCAGGAACAGTCTTCACTCTAGCCATAAACCTTTAAATTTTCCCTGCAAAGATGAAAACTGTCCACAGCAATCAACAGTAACACTCCAAGTCTAACATACCCAAACAACATAGTGCAGGTGGTCAGAGAGCACTATTATCATTAACCAGAAATCACAAAGAGCACCCCACTCCTGCCCAGGGAACAAGTGCCCTCAATGCAGCAATGGACCAACTCAAAAGTGTCCAGAAAATACACAATGTAGAGTTATAAATATGCCCCAAGGAGGGATAAGAATTTATATTAAGGTTTAAAATCACTTGTAGAGTGGCTATACTTATTTTTAAAAAACAAAAATAACAAATGTTGATGAGGATATGGAAAAATTGGAACTTGCATACAATTACTGGTGGGAATGTAAAATGGTGACACTTTTTAGCAATTCCTCAATAACTCAGACATATAATTACCATATGACCACAATTTCATTCCTAGGTATATACCCAAAGGAATAAAAAACAAGGACTCAAACAGGAACATGAATGTTCGTAGCAGCACTATTCACATCAAAAGGTCAGATAAATGTTAATGTCAATCAACAGATAAATGAATAAACAAAGTGTAGTATATACATGCAATGGAATACTATTTAGCCTTATAAATGGAATGAAGTACTGATACATGCTAAAACATTTATGAACCTAGAAAATATGCTAAGTAAAAGAAGCCAGTCACAGAAGGCCACATAGTGTAGGATTCTATTTATATGAAATACCCAGAGTAGGCAAATTTACAGAAACAGAAAACAGATTAGTGGTATCTAAAGGCTGTGAGGAGGGGAAAATGGGAGTGATTGCTTAATGTCTCCTGCTGATTTTTTGGGGTGATGAAAATGAGGGAGCAAGATAGTGTTGAAAGTTGCATGACACTGTGAATATCCTAAGTGCCACTGAATTGCACATTTAAAAATGGTTAAACAGTGACTTTCATAGTATGTGAATTCTACCACAATAAAAAAAATCATTTGGCAAACCAAATAATTCTCAAAGATGTAATGCAATTCTGAGATATTCCACAGTAAAAATACTTCTGAGTAAAGTATGCTTATCAATACAAGCATTTATAAATTGCTTAAATTACCAAATGTTAGTTTTAATGTAATTGTTCCATTTCTAAATAAGCTTACCATTACAGTAGAGTTTCAAAGAATCTTGAAAATAGATGATGTATGGTGAATATTTGTTGTAATACATTAGAAACCAGCAATGCTATCAGGGCCAGAAAGGACAAACCCCACAGCTAATATCATACTCAATGGTGAAAAACTGAAAGCTTTTCCTCTAAGATGAGGAACAAGACAAGGATGTCCATTCTTGACTCTTTTATTCAACACAGTACCAGGAGTCTCAGCTGTAGCAATTGGACAAGAAAAGAAATAAAAGGCAAATCTGGAAGCATCACAAGTCTAGACTTCAAGTTATATTACAAAGCTGTAGTGATCAAAATAGTATGGTACTAGCACAAAAACAGACACACAGATCAAGAGAACAGTATAGAAAATACAGCAATGAACCCACACCTATATGGTCAATTATAATTCCACAAAGCAGGGAAGAATATCCAATGGGAAAAGACTGTCTCTTCAACAAATGATGCTGGGAAAACTGGACTGCTACATGCAAAAGAACAAAACTGGACTGCTTTCTTACACCATATACAAAAATAAACTCAAAATGGATGAAAGACCTAAATATGAGACCTGAAACCTTAAAAATCCTTGAAGACAACATAAGCAGTAATGTCTCTGACATCAGCCATAGCAACATTTTTCTAGATATGTCTCCTGAAGCAAGGGAAACAAAAGCAAAAATAAACTATTGGGACTACATCAAAATAAAAAGGTTTTGCACAGTATAGGAAACCGTCAATAATACAAAAAGGCAGCCCACTGAATGGGAGAAGATATTTGCAAATGATATATTCAATAAGGGGTAATATCCAAAATATATAAAGAATGTATACAACCCAATAACAAAAAACAAACAATCCAATCCAAAAATGGGCAGAGGACCTAAATAGACATTTTTCCAAAGAAGACATACATATGGCCAACAACACATGAAAAGATGTGCAACATCACCAATCATTAGGGAAATGCAAGTCAAAACCACGGTGAGATACTACCTCACACCAGTCAAAATTGCTAGTATCAAAAAGACAAGAAATAACGAGTGTTGTTGAGGATGTGGAGAAAAGGGAATTCTTGCACACTGCTGGTGGAATTGGCACCAGCACAACAAAATTGGCACAACCATTGTGGAAAACAGTATGAAAATTCCTGAAAAAATTAAAAATAAAAATATCATATGCTCCAGTAAATCTATTGCTGGGTATTTTCCCAAAGAGAATGAAAACACTAATTCAAAAAGATATATGTACCCCTATGTTTATTGCAGCATTACTTACAATAGCCAAAATAATGGAAGCAACTGAATTATCTATCAATGTATGAATGGATAAAGAAGATGTGGTATATCTACATGACAGAACATTATTCAGCCATAAAAAAAGAATAAAATCTTCCATTTGCAACAACATGGATGGACCTAGAGGGTATCAGGCTAAGTGAAATAAGTCAGACAGAGAAAGACAAATACCATATGATTTCACTTATATGTGGCATCTGAAAAACAAAACAAATGAACAAACAAAACTGAAACAGATTCTTAAATACAGAGAACAAACTGGTGGTTGCCAGAGGGGTGTGGGTGAAATAGGTGGAGATTAAAAGGTTCATAACTGGAATAAACTTCTAGTTATAAAATAAGTCACAGGAATGAAGAGTACAGAATGGCTAAAATTAACAAGTCAGGAAACGACAGATGTTGGCGAGGATGCAGAGAAAGGAGAACCCTCTTACACTGTTGGTGGGAATGCAAGCTGGTGCAGCCACCCTGGAAAACAGTATGGAGGTTCCTCAAAAAGTTGAAAATAGAGCTACCCTATGACCCCGAATTGCACTGCTAGGTATCTACCCCAAAGATACAAATGTAGTGATCCAAAGCGGCACCTGCACCCCAATGTTTATAGCAGCAATGTCCACAATAGCCAAACTATGGAAAGAACCCAGGTGTCCATTGACAGATGAATAGATAAAGAAGATGTGGGGGGCACCTGGGTGGCTCAGTCATTAAGCGTCTGCCTTCGGCTCAGGTCATGATCCCAGGGTTCTGGGATCGAGCCCCTCATCGGGCTCCCTGCTCTGTGGGAAGCCTGCTCCTCCCTCTCCCACTCCCCCTGCTTGTGTTCCCTCTCTCGCTGTGTCTCTCTCTGTCAAATAAATAAATAAATAAATCTTTAAAAAAAAAAAAGAAGATGTGGTATATATATACAATGGAATACTACTAAGCCATCAAAAAAATGAAATCTTGCCATTTGCAATGACATGGATGGAACTAGAGGGTATTTTTTTTTAATTTTATTTTATTATGTTGTTAGTCACCATACATTACATCATTAGTTTTTGATGTAGTGTTCCATGATTCATTGTTTGCATATAAACCCAGTGCTCCATTCAATACCTGCCCTCCTTAATACCCATTACTGGGCTAACCCGTCCCCCCCACCCCCTCCCCTCTAAAACCCTCAGTTTGTTTCTCAGAGTCCATAGCCTCTCATGGTTTGTCTCCCCCTCTGATTTCTCCCCCTTCATTTTGGAACTAGAGGGTATTATACTAAGCGAAATAAGTCTAGAGAAAGACAATTATATGATCCCACTCATATGTGGAATTTAAAAAACAAAATATAGGATCATAGGGGAGGAGAGGGAAAAATAAAACAAGATGAAATCAGAGATAAAGCATAAGAGACTCTTAATCATAGGAAACAAACTGAGGGTTGTTGGAGGGGAAGGGTGTGGGTGGAATGGGGTAACTGGGTAATGGGCATTAAGGAGGGCATGTGATGTAATGAGCACTGGGTATTATATAAGACTGATGAATCACTGAACTCTACCTCTGAAACTAATAATACATTATATGTTAATTGAATCCAAATAAAAAACATCAAAAATAAAAAAAATACATTAACAAAAAAAAAAAAAAGAAAAGTACAACCTAAGGAATATACTCAATAATACTGTAATAACTTTTTATGGTGACAGATGTTATCTACACCTATCCTGGTGAGCACTGAGTAATGTATAGAATTGTCAAATCAATATATTGCACATCTGAAACTGATATAACACTGTATATTAAGTATACTTCAACTAAAAAACAAAGAAAAGTAGTAATACTGTGAAGTCAACATAAACCCCAAATTTATAAGTTTGGTTAATGTAAGATTCTTACACGTATCTACAGTTAAATGCCTTAGAAGACCACAAACTCTCAGAAGTCTGAGAAAAACTAATGCTTTATTTTGAAAACCAATAAACTTACAGCATCCCAAAGAACAACTGGCCTATATCATTATTCAGCATTATATATAAACCTGAAGATTCATGACTAAATATGAAGATTCACCAAAAAAATTTATTCTGAGTGCCTATTATATGTCAGGCACTTTTCTAGGCATTGGAAATTCAAAAGTTATTGAAACAAAGTCCTTTCCCTGAAGGATCTTAGGAATAAAATGGAAACCATGAATGTTTTACATATGATTTTACATATGCCAATAATGCCACCCAGAACAGTAGAGGGATAAATAGGCAACCAGAGTCAACTGTAAGTACACATAAATAACTTTTTGCTATTAGCTTCCTAAGTGATATTTTAAACAAAGCACCAATTAATAGAATCATCATGTTGTCATCCAAACAACTACTAAGAAACATTATGCTGGATACTTGAGTTGGTCATCACATTCTCCTAAACTTCTAAGCCCTGTTTTATTCATGTTTTGTCTCCTCAATAAATCAGAAGAGTGGGTAAATATCTCATTTTGGGCTATTATCACTTGGAAAGAAATGTTTGATACACAGAATCCTGTTCTAGGCACGATGGATAACTCAGAGTTCATGGAAGATATCCCTACATTTGTGTAATTTCCCATCTGACTGGGTAGGCAAAATGCCCATTAGAACTATTTTTTTTTTAAGATTTTATTTATTCTTTTGAGACAGAGAGAGAGAGAGAGAGAGCATGAGCAGAGGCAGAGGGAGAGGGAGAAGCAGGCTCCCAGTCGAGCCAGGAGCCAGACGCAGGGCTCGATCCCAGGACTCTGAGATCATGACCTGAGCCAAAGGAAGACGCTCAGCCCCCTGAGCCACCCAGGCGTCCCCCATTAGAACTATTTAAGAGTAATTATAGAGTAACATAAGTTCTAAACACATATGAGTCAATATAGTGTAAACCAAGCTTTTATGTGCTGTGAGAATGTGAAATATGAACTACACAAAATCAGAGCACTTACCTGGTACCCACTGCCCTTCTCATACCTCATAGACTATGGTTTACTCACTCCTCTGAAGTCAAGAAACAATCCTAATCCTGATCTATTTTCTTCATCTCACATGTAGGGGTCAGGGAGAGGAAATCTAGGACTATGTTGCCAGGCACTTTGGTAGGCATTTTTCTATTTAACCTCACAAAAACCCAAGCTAGTTTTATCATCATCATTATTCCCACTTAATACTTGCCCAAGATCACACAGCAACAAAATAGGATGGTTGGAAAGCAGTCATTGAACCCAAGTTTAATTTCAAAGAATATTTTTTCCACATTATTTTGCTCCATTGTGCCACACTCCCTACATTATACTCTAATAAGAGTTGTTGTCCCGAAGTAATGGCTCTTATCCAGAAGTGCTTCTCAAAATCACCCCAAGAGCTTTTTCAAAATATACATACTGAGAGCCATACCCCAGATATATCAATCAGAAACTATAGAGGTGGGGCCTGGGCACATATATCTTAAAAACTCCCCCAAGTTTTATACACTCATCTGGTTAAGAAGCTCTGCCTTCAGATATGATTCTGGAAGAAAACATCAATTACATAATTCAAGAACATTTCACATACTGAAGAACATGAATTTACAGATTGAAAGGGCTCAACAAATGCATGGCCTAAATGATAATAGATCCACATGAAGGCATGGTAACTATGAAATTTCAGAATACTAAGAAAATGACTCTGAAGAGATTCCTTTTTTTAAAGTCATATATAAAGAATATGGAATAGGAATGGCTTTAGACATCTTAACAACAATACTGGAAACTAGAAGATAAAGGAACAATGGATTCAAAATCAGAAGAAAATTATCTCCAGCCTAGAACTTTACCCCCAGCCAAACTATTAGTCAAATATGAAGGTAATATAAAAAGCATCTTCAGACATGTAAGGGCTCAAAATTTGACTTTCCACACACCCTTTTTTGGAGATTGTGTTCCATTAAAATGAAAGAGTAACAAGAATATTTTGAGAAAAAATAAGACAGGAGCTCCTTTCTTAACAAAGGATCTGACACAGAAGAGAACAATGGGAATCCCCAGTTTTGGGATAAAGGGTGCCACCAGACTGACAACTGTGTACCAGGCCAGGGGCAACCAGTCAAGACTGAGAGATCAAAAGCCAAGTCAGAAAACTCCAGAAAGACTGCCCCAAGAAATAAAGTCAATTGAATACCTGATGTTTCTGAATATACTGAAAAGTAATACTGAAAATCTACAGAGTTTGAGCTTGAATTATATAAACTGAATGTGGACAAACTTTCCTGTAAAGGGCCAGTTAGTAAATATTTTAGGTTTTTCAAGCCATAGAGTCTCTGTTACACTACTTTACTTTGCTGTTGTGGGGTTAAGCAGACATAAACAATATGTAAACAAACAGGCAAGGCTATGTTTCAAATAAAATTTATTTACAAAAACAGATGGCAGGCTATATTTGGCCCATGAGCCAGTTTGCTGACTCCTGATATAAGCATAGAAAAACTCAACAGGAGCACCTGTCTGGATCAGTCAGTGTAGCATGCAACTCTTAATCTTGGAGTTGTGAGTTTGAGCCCCCCATTGAGTATAGAGATTACTTTAAAAAAAATCTTTAGGGGTGCCTGGGTGGCTCATTCAGTTAAGCATTAGACTCTTAATTTTGGCTCAGGTCATGATTTCAGGGTCTTGAGATCAAGCCCCATGTACAGCTCCTCACTGGGTGTGGAGCCTGCTTAAGATTCTCTCTCTCCTTCTGCCCCACCACCCCCGCCCTGCTCATGCACATGTGCTTTCTCTAAAAAATAAAATAAAAAAGGAAAAAAAAACTTGAAAAAGAAAAAGGAAAAGAAAAAATTCAACTTTATAAACATGAAGATTACTAATTCCCAGGAAAATAAAAGTTGTGCAGAGAAGTAAATGTTATCATGGCTCAGAGAAATGGGAATAAAATTTACATAACCATAATCGGGTAACTATTGGATATTGATGCTACTAAAATAACTATATATCTATATTAGAAGGATGAAGGAATGGGAAATATGCAAATATGTGATACGTGCAAGGGAGAGAGTGGAAGAAAGTTAAACTTCATTTTTCATACTAGGAAATAATATCTAAAGTGAAAATATCAAGAAGGAGCCAAGATGACTAACTTCTCAGGCCCAACTGAGGCCAAACTTGGCAGAGAAAATGTAATGGAAAAGTGGGAATGAAGTGAGGAAACACTAATGTGCCAAGCCATTGTTGTCCAGGAGATTATTTTTTTCACTTGGACACAATTTTCATTTAGTCTTTTTTTAAAAGTAAGCTGGTCTCTTCTCTACGCAAAGCTTCAGATACTGTTAATTTTAAAAACCTATTTACTATCTCCATAAACATTATTCAAGTAAACACTGAACATTATTCAAATTAAAGAAAGAGATGTGGTAAAAAGCTAGTCAATGTACATATAAAACATATACACAAACATCAGAATATGTTATATTCTCACTTACGTGTAAAAAGATTACCGCCATTTCTCTTACCATATCTGGTAAAATATATTCACATTGCCACCTAAGTGATGTGTACATATTAATATAAAAGGGGGTAGCGGGGCGCCTGGGTGGCTCAGTCAGTTAAGCGTCTGCCTTCGGCTCAGGTCATGATCTCAGGGTCCTGAGATCAAACCACACATAGGGCTCCCTGCTCAGCGGGGAGCCTGCCTCTCCCTCTCCCTCTGCCTGCAGCTCCTCTGGCCTGTGCTCCCTCTCTCTCTCTCTCTCTCTCCCTCTCTCCCTGTCAAATAAATAAATAAAATCTTTAAAAAAAATAAAAGGGGGTAGCTAAGACAAATTGCTTCCATTCAAAGATGTTGGCAAAATAGTCACACCCTTTTTTAATTTTTTTTAAGATTTTATTTATTTATTTTGAGAGAGAGAGAATGAGAGAGAGAGAGCACACATGTCAGGGGGGAGGGTCAGAGGGAGAAGAAGACTCCCTGCTGAGCAGGGAGCCCGATGTGGGGCTCAATCCCGCGACTCCAGGATCATGACCTGAGCCAAAGGCAGTCGCTTAACCAACTGAGCTACCCAGGTGCCCCATTCTTTTTTTTTTTTTTAATCATCAAACATCTTCCTAATAATTAAATGCCCAAGACCAAATCCAGTTATATAGTGGACACTGAATATTTAAGGACCATTTTTTGGGTTCAGGAGATTTTTAAAGTTATTACTCAGAATGTCTATGGCACTGCCCACATGAGGAACACTAAGAAGAAATGGACTGCCACCAAAAAAAGCTCTAAAACTTCTCTCACATCAATACAATGAGACAGAAAGATCTGATCCTTCAAAAAGAATTCATCTGCTAAGGAGGACACAGACACTGATACCAAGCTCATTAGAGATTGTGATATTGCACACACGTTGCCAGTTCTGGTGGAATATTACAGATAGAGGCAAAATATCCTGTAGAAACCAGTTGATGAAGGCTCAGTGCTTAAGACTAGACTTTGGGCAAATGCACAAGACTGGAATCAGTAATAAAGGACTCAGAATCTAGAAGAGATCTCCCTAAGCCATGTAGAGCAACGGGAACAGGATCCTAACCTAAACTGTTTTCTAAGCCACACAACTTGTGTTCTCACTGGCTTGTTAGGGATGTCAGAACCCCTGGAAAGCCTCTACAATTTTCTTTTGACAATCTAGGCTCAGTTGCTCCAACAACTATTTTCGACATCTTAATAAAACCTCAAGTTAAGGAATCCTTTCAGGCATTATAATATTGAAGTATGTAGTAAAATAGCATCTTGAAATATTAACCTTTATGGCTTTTTAAGTTTTCTGTACTTCTTGTACTCTATCCTTACAGAGAATTATATCAAGACTGAAAAAAGCGGGGTATAAACTTCATGTCCTATTTAATAATAAACTGGAAAGAGAATAGCGAAAGGCAAATGATCCTCTCTCCTCTCCCAGGTTAATCTCTCTCTCTCTCCAAGGATCCCTTGGGTAGGGGTGACATTTTGAGCAAATAAGAAAAATGGACTTGAAGGAACAACATGGTAACTAATACCAGGGAACCAAATGGAGGCTGAGCCAATCCTCATCAACCACCAAACCATTCAAATGCAAACCTTGGCTCCTAAGCCAAGCTGGGGAGCTATAGAATGAGAGTCTGCCATTGACAAAGGCTTATACATCATCCTTGAAGCATCTACTGAATGGAGACCCACTCAAGCCTAAAGCATGCTGAATTCTGAACTGCCTCTTGAGGACATCCCAATAAACTCAGAAGTCCATGACACCCAGAGGAGCAGCAGATCATGAAAGGGGAGGCCTCAGCACCATGTGAACTTGAATGGGACTAGACAGTAGTAAACGCTACCCCAATCACAGGCATTTGGTCTGAGTGGCTCCTATTTGACTATAGAGCTACCCAAGCAGACACTCTAAGGAATCCAGTCTTTTTTTTTTTAAGATTTTATTTATTTATTTGAGAGAGAGAGAGAATGAACAGTGGGGAGGGGCAGAGGGGGAGAGAGAAAGAGAGAGAGAAGCAGACTCCCTGTTGTTCAGGAAGCCCAATGCAGGGCTCGATCCCAGAACCCAGAGATCATGACCTGAGCCGAAGGCAAACACTTAACCAACTGAGCCACTCAGGCATCCCTAAGGAATCCAATCTTAATAAGATTTATTTTTGTCTCTATATTTTAAAACCTCATGCAATGTGTGGGAAGATATGCATTCTCCAAGTTTCCACTTCCTGATGTAAAATATATCAAGGGGTATACAAGTTTCCCTAAGAAACAAGCTCTGAAATTGAAAGCCTTGGTTAGTCTCTATTTTGAATGAAGGGTTCATTAACAAGAGAGTCCCCATTGGAACTCCATGAATGTCCAGATGAGATAGTTACTAACTCCAGACAGTGATCCAAGCATTGGAAACAATAACAACAAAAAAAGTACTCTTTGGATACTTGGCACCTCTATGCTATTATCATAAGAAAATGCCTCTTATAAGGGTGTCAACACCATCACATTTATAAGCATAGGTTAAAAGTTCTACTCAGGGGGCGTTGGGTGGCTCAGTCGGTTGAGCATCTGCCTTCAGCTCAGGGCATGATCCCAGGGTCCTGCGATCAAGTCCTGCATCGGGCTCCCTGCTCAGCAGGGAGTCTGCTTCTCCCTCTGCCCCCACCCCAATTCGTGCTTGCTCTCCCTCTCTCTTTAATAAGTACATAGGAATCTGAGGTTAACACTCCTACACATATTTATTTAGGAATTTTCTGAAAGAGGAAAAATGATGTAGTAGCCTTTTAAAAACAGAACAGGCAAGGATCTGATAATAAATCTGTTGAATCAGCATATGAGAGAGAGCTCAGACCTTCTTTCACAGTAAGTAAGAGATGCCACCTAACAAGACACCTTCTTATTCTTTACTGTTTATGATGGACTATGTATCCATGTGGCATTAGGTAAGAAAGATGGTTCCCAGGGATGGACTAAGGTTGAAAAGGCCAACCACAGACACAAAGTGCTAAGTGAAATATTGTGGTTCAAGGGAAAATACAGTGGAAGTGTAAATATGTGGGTTATAGACGCTAGCTAAGGGCAGACAGGGTGATTTGTGTCTCAGGAAGCTTCTAATAAATTTCTGGGTACCTTTTACAACCTTACCAAACTAGCTGCTCCAAAGACAACAGCTGTGTTGTCTGACTTAAATAGACTAAGTTATTAAGTCTTAACCAAATGAGGAGGAGTTGCTGCTATGATAACAAGCTATGGAACACAGTCAAATGTTGGTAAAGGCTTAAAACAAGTGCTGGAACACAGGTTAAGGATTCAGAAGGAAGCTGAACAGATGTCATGGTGAAGAATAAATGATATTTTCATCAACGCATTTATGGTCAGAAAAAGAATGACAAACATTCAGGCTTGAAAGAATCTTGGAGGATTACCTAACACAAGACTCTCTTTTTTAACATATGAAGAAAACGAGACCGAGGAAAGTTGTTACTTGCCCAGTGACACATGAGTTTTCCTAATTCCCTGTTTAGACTCTTAACCATATTATTTTGGCTTCCCCTACTTAAGTTTCTTGAGGACAGGGACTTTAGACTTTTAGACCATCCTTGCATTCCATAATCCTTGTTTAATCAGGGATTTCATGGGTATAAACTCTGGCCCCTTAGGCTTCCTCCATTCAAGTCAACCCTTTCCTTCTAGCTCCCATACACATGCAAAACAAACAAATACTAATACAACATGTCTCTCCTCATGACTTTATGGAGGAAGTAAATTGATAGCCAGGTCTACCAGCAAATTATTTTGTTGCTCCAAAGATAAAGGAAGAGTCATAAGCATCACCTCTTGGGGAGGCTAAAATTCATCCCTAGAGAAAGATGAAGGGCTAACATGATATACATGCTACAAAACAAATCTGCCAGATGAGGTCTGCTGGTGGGAGAAAAAGTTCACACCATATGTTGGTAAATATTTGCACTGAATTCCAGGTGGGTGATTCACAAATATCAAGTGAGAAATTAATTTGAGAAAGTCATATGGGTAATTTCATCTCATTTTTGGAGATAAAAATTCCCTTCATTCTTTTTTTTTTTTTAAAGATTTTATTTATTTATTTGACAGAGAGAGACACAGTGAGAGAGGGAACACAAGCAGGGGAGCGGGAGAGAGAGAAGCAGGCTTCCTGCCGAGCAGGTAGCCCGATGTGGGGCTTGATCCCAGGACCCTGGGATCATGACCTGAGCTGAAGGCAGACGTTTAACGACTGAGCCACCCAGGTGCCCCAAAATTCCCTTCATTCTCTCAGCAAATATTTACTGAGCACCTACTCTGTACCCAGAATTGACTTAGACATTAAAGATCCAGTGGTAGAAAAGCCAAAGTCTCTGCTCTTAGTCACTCAAACACAAAGTCACAGACCTTCTGACAATTTCTTTTCTAACCCCTCTATTATCCAGCGTCCTGTGTCCTTTCCAGTGTCTCCTTTATTTCTTTTTCCCCTTTACATTTGCTTTTGGAACTAGCACATTAGCCCAGGCTTCATTGTCTCAGGCCTAAACCAGTTTTCAAACTCCCGATCTTCTTTCAATCTAAAATGTACACCATGACCAAATAATAGTTTTAAAAATCCTGATTTATTCTAGTTAGTTCAATTCTCAAAAGCTTCGGATGGCTCCACATAGCCTACCTCAAACTCCTGACTGCCAAATCCCAGCCTCTGAGTCCTGGCTCCACTTCTCTGCCCAAACTTAATCAACAAGAATACTATTCAGAAGCAATTTTAAACTGAATTAATGTTTTGTTTCGTTTTACCACATATCCTATAAGTTTACACAAAGAAAGAAAAGATTTGTAAGAAGAGCAATTCTTTTGTTTATATGGGTTAAGTTCCTGGAAAAATTATTTTAAATCAACGTAAAGTAAATAGACTTTTATTTTCCCATAGAAACAATGTTATTATAAATATTATCACTCTTGAATAAGAAGCTAATGCCCAACATTTTTATTGCAGGTCAAGACAGTGGAAAAATGTTGTAAGTTAAAACAATGTCAGTAGGATTTTCTTTTCTGTGGAAAAAGCTATACTTCTAACTACACATCCACCAAGCACCCCTCTGTGGAACCCACAATCACCATCTATTATTAACCATAAGTCATCTCTTTGTAACTGTAAAATATAAGTATTTCTAAAGTGTATGTAAGTAATCAAGGTAATACAATCATAAGTATGCATTTAATATGTTATCAAAACATTATATAATTTTCTTTGTTTACTTGATAACTTCCACTTTATTTTTACTGCAGTAATGCAGAAGGTAAGAGACATCTTCACTAAGGACATAGAATTTAGAAGGTTTACTTGGGTCAATTCTGACAGCATCTTTGAGAAAAAGAGACCTAGGATTACTTGCAACATTTTTCAGTGATACTGGTTCAGACATATCATATGGTTGGTACACTTTTTTACTCTCAAGAAAAAAATCTTATAGTAAACTTAAAAGCTTAAGTGCTAGAGATTAAATTAAAGATCTTTGTGTGTTTGAAAACTTTCTTGAATGGCAGTATTATTACCACAATCACCCTATAATAACTAAAAGTGAGCCTCTCAATTAAATTTTCATCTTTTAATCTCTCATCACTTCTTATTTCATGGTGTTAAAAAGACCTAAAGTGTGGTAGGCAAAGTTAAGCACAAAGAACTCAGTACTAAGTTTGACTGGGACCAAGTGAAGCAAGTCTCTCTACCTCAGTCACGACTGGGCTGTCAGCTAATAGCTATGGAAGGCAGCCAGCCTTCAAGATATAATCAGTCATTTATGTGATTATGCTGACATAATCTATCTATAAAAATTATATCTACCACAAAAAATTAGTGGCTAATTTTTTTGGACAAACATATGAAACTGTTAAATACAAATGTTTTTGCTCCAGGGTGTATCAAAAGCCTTTAAAATGTGTAAGTCTATTGACCGGTAATAGACTCAGCAATTTTAACTTGTAATAATTTTTTCCTAAGGAAATAAGCATTAAGTATGCAAAGATATATTTGTAAGAATGTTCATCATGACTTTGTTTATAACAATGAAAGGAAATAAGTGTCCATTAATAAAGAAATTAATACAGAAATAATTATTAAATAAAGATGCAACCAGGCAATGCAAAACTGTCTTAGTCTGGATTCTTGCCAGAAAGAAGAGGCCAAGGACTTGCACTCAGGTAGTTTATTTTGAGAGGTGAACTCAGGGAATAGTAGTGCAGGACCAAGAGGAATGGCACAAGGAAGAAGGAAAATCCACTTAAAGGTGTATTATCAAACCAGAAACTATGGGAAATGGAGTTTGATCTGCCTGGAGACCTCTAAGAAGCCACACAGAATGTGCCACTCAGAATTATCAGCCTACACAACAGAGTTGGGGAACATTTGTTCACTGGCTCTCATCTCCCACTGGTAAAGGTTTTCCCATAAGGATTTACATCCTCATACTGCCAAGTCTGCCCACGCTCAAGTGCCAAACAGACCCCCACAGGCATCCCACATGGAGTGTGAGAAGCCCCAGGCAGAAACAGAAATATATGGTGCAGCTAAAGCAGGTACATGTAAGGTAACACTTGTGCAATGGCTGGAGTAAAATTGGGGCTGAGAGGATGTGAGGTATGAGAGCTAGAGGTGTCTAACACAAATATTGCCAGAAAAGTGATGATATGGTTCTATTACCTATTGACATGAAAGATATCTGTTATTGATAAGGGAATAACAGAGTTATTCTAGCAAGTTACAAAATGTTATATATAGTAAGGTCCATTCATTTTAGTTAGCTAGCTTTAGTTTCTACTAAGAGTCCCTCAAGGTAGCTTTTAAAGGGAAGCGGTGTATTTAGTGGAAGAATCAATTAAGCAATAAGGGAAATGGGAATGTCAGAGGAACCATAGTACAGACAGCCCTCAGCCCTTAGGAGAATGGGAAGCCACTGAACTTGGATATAGCTTGGATGCTGAGTACTCTCTCTACTTTACTTGCTCTTTCACTCACGACCTAGTTCTGCTCTCTCTGTCTTGACTGGCTCCCACACCCTCTTCTCTGTACATTGAATCTCTGCTTCCTCACCTAAGACATGGCTTCTGCTTCTTCATAAATATGTCCCTTTATGTCCCTCTACAGTTGTACTGGTTGTTTCTAGTGGTATCCACTCTGATTGGTAGATGAATATGCTGTATCGTCTGTTAAATATTTTCAGTATCAACGGTGCATACACACATGTACACAAACACATGTACGTACACAGGCAAACACACACACATATGTATTATACAATTTTGGAGGCGGGGGAAGAGACATGGAAAGAAACAGAGAAGAAATCACCAGAGAGAAAATAACTGAACCAGAGCCAGTGGAGGAAACTATAACTGTCATTGCACTCACAAATATACAGTTTATATATACAGTAGCAATACACACACAGAGGAATTTCCTTCAGCCCAGTGCCAGAAATAACTCTTTCTCTTTTCAGTCTATACATAGAATGTGGTTAGTAAAAGAAAGGGAGAATTTGAAGAAATTTGTTCTCTCCATCTCCAAAGAATGTGTGTTTCCCTGGAGAAAGGTAGGGAGAAAATAGCTCATTAGTGTATCTTTCTACAATATATCAGAGCAGTCAGGTACTCATATGCTCATAACTACATACATGAGAACTAGGAAACATAAAACTGTCATAGCAGCATCAACTTTAAGAATTAGATGGTGTCCCTGGGGCACCCAGTGGCTCAGTCGGTTGAGCGTCCAACTCTTGATTTTGGCTCAGGTCATGATCTCAGGGTCGTGAAATCAAGCCCCATGCCCGGCTCTGCGTTCAGCTGGGAGTCAGCATGGGATTCTCTCTCTCCCTCCCTCTGTTTCTTCCCACCCCTCTCCTCAAAATAAATAAATAAAATCTTTTTAAAAAAAAAGAATTAGATGGTGTCCTAGGTTTCCCATAACAAACCTGAAGACTTTTCTTATTCATCTTTGCAAATTCTAACACACAGTAAACATTCAGTATTAGTAAATATTCTATTAAAATTTCAAGTACTTTAATTGAATATTACTTATAGCTGATATCTATTGTTTTAGCTCCTGTATTCATCATGAATCTCCTTAAAGGAACTTCAGGCCCATCCAACTTCAGGCCATATGGCTTGAATGGCTTGGCCCCACACTTAAATCAGGTGTGAGCCATGACTGGATTAAGTTAATCAGCAGATTCAATCCTTCTTCCAACCATGAGGGGCGATTCTGTCTAAGAATGAGGGCTACATGTGGAAGAGAGAGAAGATGAGGTCAGACCCAGCCCTGGAGATGTTTCTGGAGCACGTGTGTCAAGCAACAGTTAAGCCAATCTCCCCACTGGACTTGCCGGTTATAAAAGTCATTAAATTCCCCTTTTGATTCAATCCATTTAGATTGAGCTTTCTTTACTTTTAACCAAAAGAAACTTAATTGATACACTGCTTCTAAGGTACAGATGCTAATGTTTCTATGATTTCTTCCAAGAATATATATATAGAACAGATCCAGTGAGAAATAAACGTTGCCAATAAAGTATTCTGTAAGGGGGCTTTTACCTGTTCTGAACACTCTGGACCCCTAAATCTTGAACTTAATTAAACTGGATCTGACAGTATAGATATCTATTTATATAAAAAAAACTTACATAACCTTAATTTCAGAACTTTATAAAGATAGACTTATTAAGAACAATAGCCGACCTTTTGGAATGAGAACTATTAAAAATTAACTAAATTCGGCTACCAAAACAGTCTCTTGTTGTCCAGATTTCCCTTTTTTTATTGTCTAGGCCAATCCTCTGCCTTTTTCATATTAGGTGCACGTTAGTAGCACGTTACTTCTCAGTATTCATATCCATCACATTTACTTGCAGTCTCTATCTATAGTGCCTCCAAATTCACTTTAAAATACCAAGTCCTTATTAATAACACTCCCAAAGAGGTCTCACCAGGCCTTCCTAGTACTTCAGACAATTTTTAGCTCTATGGTTCTTCCCAATTTAAAAACAAAATGAATTTCACAAACAGAATTGAAATGTCAAATTTTACTACCATCTGGATTTAAAAACTGCAAGAAAAACTAGGTTTGGGTTGTTTTATTTTTGTAGCCAAAGTGAATGTATTACAGTACATTTGTTTTCAGACCATTTACCTTTCTATCCTGCATTTCACTCCAGGGGATTAAGGTATTCAAATGAAAAAGAGTAGACCATCCAGAAAATTCTAAGAGAGAGCCTATAAAAGTCAGTAGTTTCATTCGATATAATGGAAGAAAAATCTTCCAACTCCTCTTCATCATCATCATGAGAATAAACCCGATCTGCTCACTGCACTGAATTTAGAACCATGAATGTGAGTTAACAACTTGGCTCTGCTCCTCTGGGGGCTTACAATCTGATATATGTACAGACATAAAGGATATACGGGCAACTTAACAAAGGCTTTATAGTCCGTCCATTTAAAGCACAATGCAGCTCCAATGCTTCCAGGGTAGGAGAAAGAATGGCAGCAGCTAAAATACATAAGGATACATCTGACAGTGGAGAGGCACAATGAGGGAGGTGAGTTTAAGCCTCCCGTGGCATGGGCAGCAAAGATATCACCTCAGGGAAAAAAAAAAAAAAAGATATCACCTCAGGGAAAAGCCCAGGACACATACAAAAGGTAACTGAGTAACTCGTTACACTGGAAAAGTCCCTACAGAGTGCATCAGTTGATTGTCTCAAGAACTCCAATGAGAAGCAGGCCAAGAACTATCTACCAAATTTTAGAGACATGGAAACTAAGACCATGAGAGATTATGACTTAGTTTAGGCAACTTGTAAGGAGAAAAGCCAGGATCTACACCATAAAATGATAGACTGACTTTTGGCCAATAGTCCCTGAATGGACTCCAAATGACTTGGTTTTTCCTCCCCTACAGCAGTCCTCATATGCTCATTCATTCAGTTCCAACAAATGATCCTGCTGTGCTCCAGGCACTGTGTTAGATGCTGGGAATATAACAGTGAACAAGATAGACAGAATCCCTACCCTTACTGAGCTTACATCTAGCAAGGAATATAGATTTTTTTACTTGCAACTTTTTATTGAGGTAAAATAAAATATAAAATTTACCATTTTAACCATCTTTAGGCATATAGTTCTGTTCCCCTAATGTTTAATTATATTCACATTGTTGTGTACCCATTACCACCATTCATTTCCAGAATTTTTTCATCGTTCCAAACTGAAACTCTGCACCATTAAATAATAGCTCCCCATTCCTTCTCCCACTAGGGCCTGGCAACCACCATTCTATTTTCTATCTCTGCTAATTTGACTACTCTAGGTACTTCATTTAAATAGAATCATACAGGGGCACCTGGGTGGCTCAGTCGGTTAAGCGTCTGCCTTCAGCTCAGGTCATGATCCCAGGGTCCTGACATCGAGCCCCCCATCGGGCTTCCTGCTCAGCGGGAAGCCTGCTTCTCCCTCTCCCATTCCCTCTGCTTGTGTTCCCTCTCTTGCTGTCTCTCTGTCAAATAAATAAATAAATAAATAAATCTTTAAAAATAAATAAATAAAAATAAATAGAATTATACAGGGGCACCTGGGTGGCTCAGTCATTAAGCATCTGCCTTCAGCTCAGGTCATGATCCCAGGGTCCTGGGATCGAGCCCTGCATCGGGTTCCCTATTCAGCAGGAAGCCTGCTTCTCCCTCTCCCACTCCCCCTGTTTTGTTCTCTCTCTTGGTGTCTCTCTCTGTCAAATAAATAAATAAATAAATCTTTAAAAAAATAAATAGAATCATACATTTGTCCTTTTGTGTATGGCTTATTTCACTTATTTCACTTAGTCTTCAAGGTTTATCCATTTTGGAACATGTGTCAGAATTTCCTTACTTTTTAAGGAATATGGTATATACATTGGTATTATACATTGTATGTATATACCACATTTTGTTTATCCATTCATCTGTTAATGGACATTTGGGTTGTTTCATACCTTTTGGCTATTGCGAATAATGCTGCTATGAATAGTGGTATAACAATATATGTTTGAGTTGCTGCTTTCAGTTCTTTTGAGTATATACCCAGAAGTGGAATTGTTGGATTAGATGGTAAGTCTATTTTTAAGTTTTTGAGAAATGACTATGTTGTTTTTCACAGAAGCTGCACAATTTTATATTCCCAACAATATTACACAAGAGTTCCAGTTTCTCTACATCCTCATGAACACTTCTTATTTTCTGGGTTTTTTTTTAATGAGAGTCATCCTAATGGGTATGAAGTAGTAACTCATTATGGTTTTGATTTGCATTTCCATAATGGTTAATGATGTTGAGCATTTTTCTTTTTTTAAAGATTTTTATTTATTTATTTGAGAGAGATAGAGATAATGAAACAGAGCATGAGTGGGGAGGAGAGGGAGAAGCAGGCTCTCTACTGAGCAGGGAGCCCGATGTGGGGCTCGATCGTAGGACCCTGGGACCATGACCTGAACCAAAGGCAGATGCTTAACTGACTGAGCCACCCAGGCATCCCAGTTGAGCATTTTTTCATGTGCTTATTGGCCATCTGTATAGCTTCTTTGGAGAAATGTCTGTTCAAGTCCTTTGTCCATTTTCAAATTGGGTTGTTTGTTTTGTTGATATTGAGTAGTAGATGTTCCTCATATATTCTGGATATTAATCCCTTATCAGATTTATGATTTACAAATATTTTCTCCCATTCCATGAGTTGTCTTTTCACTCTGTTCATAGTGCCCTTTGATGTGAACACAGACTTAAATATTATAAGTGTTAGGGATACTGTTAAAGATATCGGGATAAATAATAAGAAACCTCACCTAGACTGAGAAGTTGAAGGTCTTCCCCCCTCATTCACTCACTCAACATTCACTGAATTAAGGCACTGGGGATACAACAGTGAACAAAATAGACCAATTCTGGGTGCCTGGGTGGCTCAATACATTAAGCACCTGGCTTCGACTCAGGTCATGATCCCAGGACCCTGGGATCAAGTCCCACATCAGTCTCCCTGCTCAGTGGTGAGTATGCTTCTCTCTCTGCCCCATCCCCCTCCCTGCTCGTGCTCTCGTGCACTCTCTCTCTCGCAAAAATAAAAATAAATAAAATCTTTAAAAAAAATAGACAAATTATTGGGTCCCAAGAAGCTCCCACTCTAATGACATCCATGAAGCAACATCTTAGCTGAAAGATGAAAAATAAAGAGCAGTTTGTTAGAGGTAAGTAGGAGGAAAATAAGGGAGAAGAAATGAGAGAGTGGAAGGAGCTTTTCAGGAGCGAGAAACAGCCTCTCTAAGAGCCCAGATAAGAATGAGAAGGTGATATGTTTAGAGAACAGAATGAAGTCTACCATGACTTGAACAGAGAGAGCAGCAAAAAGATAAACCTGAAAGAGGGAGCAGAAACCAGATTAGAGCCATATACTATGCTAGGACTATAGTTATTATCCTAAAGCAATTAAAAGCCAGGGTTTTAGCCAGAAGAGTGACATAAACAGACTTAATATTTATGAAAGATTACCTGACTCCAGAGAAGAAAATGCAGAGAAAGGAGGGCAGGCCTACAGTGAGTGACCAATTAAGAGGATAATGCAATAGTGGAGCTTGGATCAGAAGAGGAAAAAGCTGTATTAATAAGAACACTAAAGAGAACTGACAAAAAACTAACTCTAACTAGCTTAATTAAAGGGAGAAACTTCTCTGCTCATAAAACAGGAAGGTCCAAGGAGTAGCCTTAGGTGCACCTGGACCCAGGGATTCACATGAAGTCAACAGGCCCCCCTTCACCACACAAATCTATATTGGAAATATGTCACTTATGTCTGCCCAAAATCATTCTTATAATTTTAGAGTTTTCTACATTGTGAATCCTGCCTCCCAAAAGTAGAATGTAAAAAATTACATTTACCAGGAAGTCAGGGGAAGATGCCAGAGTGGGAGGATCTTGAGCTCACCTCTTCCAAGGACACACCAATATAACAGCTACATCTATTTAACTAACTCTGAAAATAACCTGAAGACTGGCAAAACAGATCTTCCACAGTTGTAGAGAGGAAGTCACATCAAAAAGGGTAGGAGAGGCAAAGACATGGTTTTGAACTAAACCCCTGGCAGGAATAGCCATAAACAGGAGGGGCACCACAAACATGGAGAAGCAAGAGGATCAGACCCCATACCAGGCACCCTGGTCCCTGGAGACCTATACTGGAAAGACAAGTCCCCATAACTTGTGGCTTCAAAAACCAGTGGTGTTTAACTTCAGGAACTTTTAAATTCAGTGGGCTTAACACCAGGAGAGCCAAAGGGCAATAGGAAACTGAGTTGCTGCCCTTAAAGAGCCAGAATAAAAAATAACTCAGCCCAAGACATAGCACAGAAGCAGCAGTTTGAAAAGTGCTTGGTATATAAGTAAAGGAGATTTAGTGACTAATCTTAGAGCATGTGCTGGAGGGGTAGGGATCTGCAGGAGATTTCTCCAGGACCAAAGTGCTGGTGGACATAATTTCTCTTCCCCCATCCCCAGCCCAGATAGCCAACACTTGCAGTAGCCAACACTAACACTCTCCATCTACCTGGCTAACCAGGTGCCCAAACCTCATGTTCCCCTGAAGACTCACCCCATCCAACCCACCCACTTCTACAAGATCCCTCCAAAGAAGCTCCTGCCCCACCACACCCTGCAAGCAGCCCCAGTAGGGACCAGCCCACTCCAAAATGACTCCTGCCCTGGAGAAGGGGGAGATAACCCCACAAACCAGCATGCCCACAGTTCCAGCAGCCTGCCCTCTTAGCTGGCTATGTAGGGAGCAAGCCCTGTGGTTCAGTGTGCCTGCAACTGTGGTGGAGAGGCTAAATACAGACACCTAGGCTGACTGCCAGACCAGCACACCAAAGAGGGCCTCTCAATTAGCCACTGGACAGAAAGCAAGCCCTGCTCTTCCATGTGCCTGCAGTAGTGAGAGGCTAACTATAGACATGTAGGCCGACTGCTGGCCCCATCCACTAATGAGCCTATGGCAGCCATAGACAGGCATCTCAAAAATGTATGGACGAAACCCTACCCATGCACCCATAGGTGCAAAGTGGGTCAATGTAGCCAGCTTAGCTGAAAGCAACTGCTGCTCAGCCACATCAGTAGGATGCATGCAGCCCAAACAGGGGACACCCCTGAAGCTCCCAGCTCTGGAGACCAGGATGGATTGTACTACAAGGCACCACAGGACCTCTTCTACACAAGGCCACTATTTTCAAGACCCAGAGATAGAGCTGATGTACCTAACACAGAGAAACAAACACAGAGGTAGATAAGATGAGGAGACACAGGAATATGTCCCAAATGAAACAACAAGACAAAATCACAGTAAAAGAGCTAAATGAAATGGAAATGGGCAATATGTCTAATAAAGAATTCAAAGTAATGGTCATAAAAGTACTCACTGGACTTCAAAAAACAGTGGATGAACTGAATAGGAATTTCAACAAAGAAAGAAAATATAAAAAAGAACCAGTCAGAGGGGGAGGAATTCAATAACTGAAATAAAAAACATACTATAGGGGATCAATAGCAGATTAGAGGATGCAGAAGAATGGATCAGCGATCTATACCCTAGAAGACAGGGTAATAGAAAGCAACCAAGCTGAGCAGCAAAAAGAAAAAATATAATAAAAAATGAGAAGAGGTTAAGGAAACTCAGCAACACTGTCAAGTGTAATAACATTTGCATTATAGGGATTCCAGAATGTGAAGAGAGAGAAAGGAGCAGAAGTTTTATTTAAAGAAATAATAGCTGAAAATTTTCCTAATCTGGAGAAGGAAACAGACATCCAAGTCCAAGAAGCACAGAGAGTCCCAAACAAGATGAACCCAAGGAGGTCCACACCAAGACACATAATAATTAAAAGGGAAAAATGTAGGGGTGCCTGGGTGGCTCAGTCAGTTAGGTATCTGACTCTTGATTTTGACTCAGGTCATGATCTCAGGGTCATGGGATCAAGCCCTACGTCATGCTCCATGCTTAGCAGGGAGTCTGCTGAAGATTCTCTCCCTCTCCCTCTGCCTCTCTCCCTACTCACATGCACATGCTTTCTCTCTCTCTCTCTCTCCCTAAGAAAAAAATAAATCTTTTTTAAAAATAGAAAAATGTAGTGATAAAGAGGGAATTTTAAAAGCAGCAAAAGAAAACGGTTTCAAATGAAGGAAACTCCACAAAGCTATCGGCTGAATTTTCAGTAGAAACTTCGCAGGCCGGAAGAGAGTGGCATGATATAGTCAAAGTGCTGAAAGGAAAAAATCTACAACCAAGAATACTCTACCCAGAAAGGTTATCATTCAGAACAGAAGGAAAGAGAAAGAGTTTCCCAGACAAAGGTTAAAGGAGTTCATTACCACTAAACCAGTCTTATAAGAAATGTTAAAGGGAATTCCTTAAGTGGAAAGAAAAGGCCATAACTATAAGTAAGAAAATTATGAAAGGAAAAAATTTCACAAATAAAAGCAAGCATATGGTAAAGGTAGTAGATTAATCACTTATAAAGCCAGTATGAAAGTAAAAACACAAAAGTAGTAAAATTACTTATTTCTACAAAAATTAGTCAAGAGATACACAAAATAAAAAGATGTAAAATGTGACATCATATACATAAAACATGGAAGAAGTAAAAATTTAGTGCACTTAGAATGTGGTCAAACTTAGCGACCATCAACTTAATAAAGACTATTATACACATAAGCTGTTACATATGAACCCAATGGTAACCACAAATCAAAAACCTATAATAGATACATCAAAAACTACAGAGAAATTTAACAAGTACAACACTAAGAAAAGCCATCAAACCACAAGAGAAGAGAGCAAGAGAAGAAGAAAGTAACAGAAGAGAACTAAAAAACAACAAAAAAACAATTAACAAAATGGCAATAAAAGCATACCTATCAATAATTACTTTAAATATAAATGGACTAAATGCTCCAATCAAAATACAAAGGGCGACTGAATGGATAAAAATACAAGACCCATCTATATGCTGCCTACAAGAGACTTACTTCAGACTTAAAGACACAGACAGACTGAAAATGAAGGAATGGAAAAACATATACCATGCAAACGGAAGTGAGAAAAAGCTGGGGTAACAATACTTATATCAGACAAAATATTCTTTAAAACAAAGACTGTAGCAAGAGACAAAAAAGGGCACTATATAATGATAAAGGGATCAGTCCAACAAGAGGATATAACAACTGCCAATATCTGTGCACCCAAAATAGAAGCACCTAAATACATAAAGCAAATATTAACTGACACAAAGGGAGAAACTGACAGTAATATGTTAATAGTAGGGGACTTTAACACCTCATTTACATCAATGGAGACATCATTCAGACAGAAAATCAATAAAGAAACAGTGGCTTTGAACAACACCTTAGACCAGAAGGACTTAACATATATACCAAACATTCCATACAAAAACAGCAGAATACATATCCTTCCCAAGTTCAAATAAAACATTCTCCATGATGGATCAATGTTAGGTAACAAAACAAATCTCAATAAATTTAAGAAGATTTAATCATATCAAGCATCTTTTTAACCACAACAGTATAAAACTAGATTATCAGGAAAAAAAATCTAGAAAGAATACAAATACAAATATGTAGAGACTAAACAACATGCTACTAAACAAAACAGATCAATCAAGAAATCAAAGAGGAAATAAAAAATACACGGAGACAAATGAAAATGAAAACACAATGGATGGGTATTAAGGAGGGCACATGCTGTGATGAACACTGGGTGTTATATGCAACTAATGAACTGTTGAACACTACATCAAAAACTAATGATGTGCGGGGCGCCTGGGTGGCTCAGTCGTTAAGTGTCTGCCTTCGCCTCAGGTCATGATCCCAGGGTCCTGGGATCGAGCCCCACATCAGGCTCCCTGCTCTGCGGGAAGTCTGCTTCTCCCTCTCCCACTCCCCCTGCTTGTGTTCCCTCTCTCACTGTGACTCTCTCTGTCAAATAAATAAAATCTTAAAAAAAAAAAAAAAAAACTAATGATGTGCTATATGTTGGCTAACTGAACAAAATAATAATAACAAAAAAAGAGAAAACACAATGGTCCAAAATCTTTGGGACACAGCAAAAGGAGTTCTAAGGGGAAATTTATAGGGCTACATGCCTAGCTCAACAAACAAGAAAAATCTCAAATAAACTACCTAACTACACCTAAAGGAACTTGAAAAATAAGAACAAACAAAGCCCAAAGCTAGTAGAAGGAAGGAAATAATAAAGATTAGAGCAGAAATAAATGAAATAGAGACTAAAAGAACAAAAGAACAGACCAATGAAACCAGAAACTGGTTCTTTGAAAAGAGAAACAAAATTGATATATCTATAGCCAGACTCATTAAGTAAAATGAGAGAGAACTCAAATAAAATCATAAATGAAGAAGGGGGAATAACAACACCACAGAAATAAAAAGTATAAGAGAACATTATGAAAAATTACATGCCAACAAATTGGACAACCTAGAAGAAATGGATAAATTCCTAGGGACATACAAATCTCCCAAAACCGAATTAGAAAGAAATAGAAAATTTGAACACAGATTACTAGTAATGAAATTAAATCAGTAATCAAAAAATTCCCAACAAACAAAAGTCCAGGACCAGATGGATGAATTCTACCAAACATTTAAAAAAGAATTTTACCAAACATTTAAAAGAGTTAATGCCTGTTCTTCTCAAACTGTTCCAAAAAATAGAAAAGGAAGCAAAACTTCCAAACTCATACTATGAAGCCAGCATTACCCTGATAGCAAAACCAGACAAAGACATTACCAAAAAAGCATGAACATAGATGCAAAAATCTTCAACAAAACATTAGCTAAATATTAGCAAACCAAATTCAACAATACATTAAAAAATTATTCACCATAATCAATTAGCAAACCAAATTCAATAATACATTAAAAAAATCATTCACCATAATCAGGGATGCAAGAGTTGTTCAATATTCACAAATCAATCAATGTGATATATCACATTTATAAGAGAAAGGATTAAAACTATATGATCATCTCATAGATGCAGAAAAATTTGACAAAATACAGCATTTGTTCGTAAAACTCTTAACAGAGTAGGTTTAGAGGGAACATATCTCAACATAATAAAAGCCATATATAACAAACCCAGAGCTAATAGCATACTCAATGGTGAAAACCTGAAAGCTTTTCCTCTAAGATAGGGAAGAAAACAATGATGTCTACTCTCACCACATTTATTCAACATAGTACTGGAAGTCTTAACTACAGCCATCAGACAAGAAGAAGAAATAAAAGGCATCCTAATTGGTAAGGAAGAAGTAAAACTGTCACTATTTGCAGATGACACGATGCTATATATAGAAAACCCTAAATCCACCAAAAAACAAACAAACAACTATTAGAACTGATAAATGAATTCAGTAAAGTTGCAGCATACAAAATTAATATACAGAAATCTATTGCATTTCTATACACTGATAAAGAAGTAGCAGAAAGAGAAATTAAGAAAACAATTCCATTTACAATGCACCATAAAGAATAAAATACCTAGGAATACATGTAACCAAGGTGAAAGACCTATACTCTGAAAACTATAGGACACTGTAGAAAAAAAATGAAGATGAGGGGCGCCTGAGTGGAGTTTTGAATCCCAGCCACCAGCCAGAGATAAAACACAGGAGAACTATGATGGTGCTCAGTGTGCCAATGGCCCAGGCACAGAAAGGTTGAGGGCAGGGATCTGAAGAAAGCCTGGGACACAGGAGGGGAAATTGTTCACTTTTCTGTGAGGGCCTCCTGAAAAGCAGAGGCCACAAGTCCCACTCCCCAGGGACAAGAGGGTGGTGTGACGCCATCTTCCACCACCCCACCCCCCTAGCCCATCAGCACAGTCAGACTTCAGAGAGAAACACAACACCTCCAGTGGGTGCTAGAGTTGCTTACACCAAACCCCACCCACCTCGTCCAGCCGGGGCATCTTTACTAGGACAGATCTGTAAGCCAGCACACCAGGCCTCTCCCTCAGAGGACCAACACAGGCCCCTGGCATGTACCAAGTCTACTGATCATAAAGTTTTCCAAAGCATCAGCTTCAGTTATGGAAATAGGACGAGGCTTTCTTTTTTATTATTATTTTTTTAATTTTTAATTTAATTTAATTTTTATTTTTTCTTTGGAATCAGGTTTATAGTTTTTGTCTGTTGGTGGGTTGGTTGGTTGGTTTCCTTTTCCCATTTTTTGGATCAGGCTTTTTTTTTTTTTCTTTTCTTTTTTCCTTCTTTCTTTTTCATCAGGGCTTATAGTTTTTTGTTTGTCTGTTTATTTGCTTTTTTTGTTCCTTTTCCTTTTTTCTTGGATCAGGCTTTTTTTTTTTTTAATCAGGTTTACCTTAACAAACAAATCAAAGCACACCTAAAGGTCCAAACACTCCCCACTGCATGCAAGAAAGGAGGAACTCTGCAGAGGACTGATCTGTGGGAAAGAGCAGCCAAGATACAACAGCGGAGTGTTCACAGCATACACCAGAAAAACTTCCAGAAGCGCCAGACCCTGGAGAGTGTATGACCCCTAATTAATAAAGTATTACTCTCAGGAGCAGGACATATAACAAGCTTTCATTACACACAAAAGACAAAAACCTAGACATAATGACAAAATGGAGGTATTCTCCCCAAAAGAAAAATCAAGAGCCAGGGATTTGCTCAACAAAAATACAAGAAATGTATCCGAACAAGAATTTAGAACAACAGTCATCAGAATACTAGCTGGGCTTGAAAGAAGCATAAAGAGACCAGAGAAAAAAACCCTGACTCAGAGATAAAAGACCTAAAAATTAGTCGGGCCAAAATAAAATATGCTATAACTGAGATGCAAAACCAACTGGATGTAATCACAGCAAGGATGGAACAAGCAGGGAATTGAACAGGTGATATAGGAGACAAAATCATGGAAAATAATGAAGCTGAAAAGAAGGGGGAAAGAAAACTATTAGACCATTAATACAGACTTAGGGAACTCTGCAATTCCACAAAGCGCAAATAATATCCATATCGTATGAGTCCCAGAAAAAGAGTAGGAAAAAGGGGCAGAAGGTTTATTTGAACAAATTATAGCTGAGAACTCCCCTAATCTGGGGAAGGAAACAGGCATTCAGGTCCAAGAGGCACAGAGAACTCCCATCAAAAAATCAACAAAAACAGTTAACACTGGGGCACCTGGGTGGCTCAGTCATTAAGTGTCTGCCTTCGGCTCAGTTCATGATCCCAGGGTCCTGGGATTGAGCCCCACATCAGGCTCCCTGCTCCGCAGGAAGCCTGTTTCTCCCTCTCCCACTCCCCCTGCTTGTGTTCCGTCTCTCGTTGTCTCTCTCTCTGTCAAATAAATAAATAAAATCAGCATTTTTGTATCCTTTGGATAAATACCTAGTAGTGCAATTGCTGGGTTGTGGGGTAGTTCTATTTTGAACTTTTTGAGGAATCTCCATACTGTTTTCCAAGTGGCTGCACCAGTTTGCATTCCCACCAACAATTGCAAAAGGATTCCCCTCTCTCCACATACTGGCCAACATCTGTTGTTTCCTGACTTGTTAATTTTAGCCATTCTGATAATTGTGAGGTGGTATCTCATTGTGGTTTTGATTTGTATTTCCCTGATGATGAGTGATGCTGAGCATTATTTCAAGTGTCTGTTAGCCACTTGTATGTCTTCTTTGGAGAAATGTCTGTTCATGTCTTTGCTCATTTCTTTTTAAGATTTTATTTATTTATTTGAGAGAGAGAGAGAGAGAATGAGAGAGAGAGCATGAGAAGGGGGAGGGTCAGAGGGAGAAGCAAACACCAAGACATATCATAAAGAACCTTATAAAATACAAAGATAAAGAGAGAATTCTGAAAGCAGCTAGGGACAAAAGGTCCTTAACATACAAGAGCAGACACATAAGGTTAGCAGCAGACCTGTCCACAGAAACGTGGCAGGCCAGAAGAAAGTGGCATGATGTATTCAGCATGCTAAATGAGAAAAATATGCAGCCAAGCAAATTATATCCAGCAAGGCTGTCATTCAGAGTAGAAGGAGAGATAAAGAGTTTCCAAGACAAGCAAAAAGTAAAGGAGTTCATGAACACTAAACCAGCTCTGCAGGAAATATTAAAGGGGACCCTTTGAGCGGGAAGGAGAGACCAAAAGCAATAAAGACTCGAAAGGAACAGAGATAATCTAGAGAAACAGGTAATATAATGGCACTAAATTCGTATCTATTGATAATCACTATGAAAGCAAATGGACTAAATGCTCCAATCAAAAGACATAGGGTATCAGAATGGATTAAAAAAACAAGACCTATCTATATGTTGCTTATAAGAGACTCATTTTAGAACAAAGACACCTCCAGATTTAAAGTGAGGGGGTGGAGAACTATCAATCATGCTAATGGACATCAAAAGAAAGCTAGGGTAGCAATCCTTGTATCAGACTAACTAGATTTTAAACCAATGACTATAATAAGAGATGAAGAAGCACACTATATCATAATAAAGGGGTCTGTCCAACAGAAGATCTAACAATTGTAAATAATTATGCCCCCAGCTTGAGAGCAGCCAAATACATAAATCAATTAAAAACAAACTTAAAGAAACTCACTGATAGGGGCGCCTGGGTGGCTCAGTTGGTTAAGCGCCTGCCTTCAGCTCAGGTCATGATCTCAGGGTCCTGGGATCAAGCCCCCCATTGGGCTCCCTGCTTGGCAGGAAGCCTGCTTCTCCCTCTCCCACTCCCCCTGCTTGTGTTCCCTCTCTCACTGTCTCTCTCTCTGTCAAATAAATAAAATCTTAAAAAAAAAAAAAAGAAACTCACCGATAATAATACAATAATAATAGGGGACTTTAACACCCCACTCACAGCAATGGACAGATCATCTAGGCAAAAGATCAACAAAGAAACAACGGCTTTGAATGACAAACTGGAATAGATGGATTTAACAGATATACTGAGAACATTTCATGCTAAAGCACGGAATACATTCTTTTTGAGTGCACATGGAACATTCTCCAGAACAGATCACATTCTGTGTCACAAACCAGGCCTCTACAAGTACAAAAAGATAGACCATACCATGCATATTTTCTGACCACAACACTATGAAACTTGAAGTCAACCACAAGAAAAAATTTGGAAAGACCACAAATACATAGAGGTTAAAGAGCATTCTATTGAAGAATGAATGGGTTAACCAGGCAATTAAAGAAGAAATTTTTAAAAAATACATGGAAACAAATGAAAATGAAAACGTGACAGTCTGGAAGAAATGGATACATTCCTAGAAACATATAAACTACAAAAACTAAAACAGGAAGAATTAGGAAATTTGGACAGACCAGCAAAGAAGTTGAATCAGTAATCAAAATCTCCCAACAAACAAGAGTCCAGGGCTGGATGGCTTCCAAAGGGAATTTAAAGAAAAATTAATACCTACTCTTCTAGAGCTGTTCCAAAAATTAGAAATGGAAGGAAAACTTCCAAACTCATTCTATGTGGCTAGCATTAGCTTGATCCTAAAACCAAAGACCCCACTACAAAGAATTACAGACCAATATCCCTTTTGAACATGGATGCAAAATTCTCAACAAAATACTAGCAAATTGAATCCAATAGTATATTAAAGGATTATTCACCATGAATAGTGGAATTTATTCCTGGGCAGCAGGGGTGGGTTCAATATCTGCAAATCAATCAACATGATAGACCACATTAATAAAAGAAAGGATAAAAGAACCATATGATCCTCTCAATAGATGCAGAAAAATCATTCAAGAAAGTACAGCATCCTTTCTTGATAAAAATCCTCAAGAAAACAGGGATAGAAGGAACATACCTCAACATCATAAATGCCATGCACCAAAGACCCACTGCTAATATCATCCTCAGTGGGGAGAAACTGAGAGCTTTTCCCCTAAGGTCAGGAACACAACAAGGATATCCACTCTCACCACTGTTGTTCAACATAGTACTGGCAGTCCTAGCCTCAGCAAGCAGACAACACAAAGAAATAAAACGCATTCAAATTGGCAAGGAAGAAGTTAAACTTTCACTCACAGACAATATGATACTCTATGTAGAAAACCCAAAAGACTCCACCAAAAAATTGCTAGAAATGATACATGAATTCAACAAAGTTGGAGGATATAAAATCAATGTACAGCAATATGTTGCATTTCTATACAACAATAGTGAAGCAGCAGAAAGAGAAATCAAGGAATTGATCCCATTTACAAATGAACCAAAACTATAAAATACCTAGGAATAAACCTAACCAAAGAGGTAACAGATCTGTATGCTGGAAACCATAGAACACTTATGAAAGAAATTGAAGAAGACACAAAGAAAGGGAAAAACATTCCATGCTCATGGATTGAAAAAACAAATACTGTTAAAATGTCTATACTACCCAAAGCAATCTACACATTCAATGCAATCCTGATCAAAAGAACACCAGCATTTTTTCACAGGACTAGAACAAACAGTTCTAAAATTTGTATGGAACCACAAAAGACCCTAAATAGCCAAAGTAATGTTGAAAAAGAAAAGCAAAGCAGGAGGAATCACAATCCCAGATTTCAAGCTATGTTACAAAGCTATAATCATCAAGGCAGTATGGTACTGGCAAAAAAACAGACACATAGATCAATGGAACAGAATAGAGAACCCAGAAATGGACCCTCAACTCTATGGTTAACTAATCTTTGACAAAGCAGGAAAGAATATCCAGTGGAAAAAAGACAGTCTCTTCAACAAATGGTGTTGGGAAAACTGGACAGCAACATGTACAAGAATGAAACTGGACCATACGCAAAAATAAATTCAAAATGGATGAAAGACCTAGGGAACCATCAAAATCCTAGAGAAGAAAATAGGCAGCAACTTCTTTGACGTTGGCCGTAGCAACTTCTAGTTACTAGGCACATCTCTGGAGGCAAGGTAAATAAAAGCAAAAATGAACTAATAGGACCTCACCAAAATACAAAGTTTCTGCACAGCAAAGGAAACAATCAACAAAACAAAAGGCAACCAACACAATGGGAGAAGATATTTGCAATGACATATTGGATAAAGGACTAGTATCCAGAATCTATAAAGAACTCATCAAAATCAACACCCAAAATATAAATAATCCACTTAAGAAATGAGCAGAAGGGGCGCCTGGGTGGCTCAGTTGGTTAAGCGACTGCCTTCAGCTCAGGTCATGATCCTGGAGTCCTGGGATTAGGTCCTGCGTCAGGCTCCCTGCTCAGCAGGGAGTCTGCTTCTCCCTCTGACCCTCCCCCTTCTCATGCTCTCTCTCTTTCTCTCTCTCTCTCTCAAATAAATAAAATCTTAAAAAAAAAAAAGAAATGAGCAAAGACATGAACAGACATTTCTCCAAAGAAGACATACAAGTGGCTAACAGACACTTGAAATAATGCTCAGCATCACTCATCATCAGGGAAATACAAATCAAAACCACAATGAGATACCACCTCACACTTGTCAGAATGGCTAAAATTAACAAGTCAGGAAACAACAGATGTTGGCCAGTATGTGGAGAGAGGGGAATCCTTTTGCAATTGTTGGTGGGAATGCAAACTGGTGCAGCCACTCTGGAAAACAGTATGGAGATTCCTCAAAAAGTTCAAAATAGAACTACCCCACAACCCAGCAACTGCACTACTAGGTATTTATCCAAAGGATACAAAAATGCTGATTCGAAAGGGTACATGCATTCCAATGTTTATAGCAGCACTATCAACAATAGCCAAATTATGGAAAGAGGCCAAACGCCAACAGAGAATGGATAAAGAAAATGTGGTGTATATACACAAGGGAATATTACTCAGCTATCAAAAAGAATGAAATCTTGCCATTTGCAACAACATGGATGGAACTAGAGTGTCAGAGTGTCAGTCAGAGAAAGACAAATATCATATGATTTCACTCATATGTGGAATTTAAGCAACAAAACAGATGAACATAATGGAAGGGAAGGAAAAACAAAATAAGATAAAAAGAGAGAGGGAGGCTAACCATAAGACTCTTGACTATAGAGAAATGAAGGTTGCTGGAGGGGAGGAAGGTAGGTGGACACACTAAATGGTTAATGGGTAGTAAGGAGGGCATTTGTTGGGATGAGCACTGAGTATTATATGTAAGTGATGAATCACTAAATTCTACTTTTGAAACCAATACTGCCAATACTATACTACCTGTTAACTAACTTGAATTTAAATTTTAAAAAAAGACCTGAAACCATAAAATTCCTAAACAAAAACATAGGCAGTAATCTCTTGGACATCATCCCTAGCAATATATTTGTGGACATGTCTCCTCAGTCAAGGGAAACAAAAGCAAATATTAACTACTGGAACTATAACACACTCAAAACCTTTTGCACATCAAAGGAAAACATCAATAATACAAAAAGCCAACCTACTGAATGGGAGAAGACATTTGCAAATGATGTATTGAAGAGTTAATATCTAAAATATATAAATAACTCATACCATCTCAATCCAAAACAACAATCTGATTAAAAAATGAGCAGAGGACCTGAATATACAATTTTCCAAAGAAAACATACAGACGGCCAACAGACACATGAAAAGGTGCTCAACATCACTAATCATCAGGGAAATGCAAATCAAAACCACAAGAAACGACCTCAGACCAGTCAGAATGGCTAGTATCAAAAAGAAAGAAACGAGTGTTGGTCAGGATGTAGAGAAAAGGGAACCCTTGTGCACTGTTAGTGGGAATGTGAATTGGTGTAGCCACTGTGGAAAAGTTTGGAGGTTTCACAAAAAATTAAAAATAAAACCACCATATGATCCAGTAATTTCACTACTAGGTAATTACACAAGGAAAACAAAAACACTAATTTGAAAAGGTATATGGACCCCTATAATTACTGTAGCTTATTTACAATAGCCAAGATATGGCAACAACCAAAGTGTCCATCAATAGATGAATGGATAAAGATATATATATATAGTGAGTTAACAGATGAATGGATAAAGATATACCTATATATCTATATCTATATATATAATGAAACATTACTCAGCCATAAAAAAGACTGAGATCTTGCCATTTGTGACTACCTGGATGGACCTAGAGGGTCTTATGCTAAGTTAAAGAAGTCAGAGAAGGATTATACCATATGATTTCACTTAGATGTGGAATCTAAAAATCAAAACAAACAAGCAACAACAAAAGACTTTTAAATACCAAGAACTAGGGGCTGCCAGAGGTGAGGTGGTTGGGGTGATGGGAGAAATAGATAAAGAGCATTAAGGGGTACAAACTTCTAGTTATAAAATAAATGTCATGTAGATGAAAAGTACAGCATAGGGAACATAATAATAGCATAGTAACATTGTATAGTGACTATGCTTATCATGATGAGCATGGCAGAGAAAAGGACAACCAGCAGGTGTTAATTAGCATTTTCCAGCTTTATAACGCAAAAAGCAAGTTCTCTTCCACTTCAGTACCAAATAAAAATGTCAGGTGAATAATAATAGCTTCCGTTAATATAGCACTTAGTATATTACCTCATTCAATCCTTCCAACATCTCTAGGAAGCAGGTACTATGATCCCCTCCCCCTACAGTTTTCAAAGAGGAAAATGATGTCGTAAATTTCCCAAGGTCATACAGCTAAGAAGTGACAGAATCTGAATTCAAACCCAAGAAATTTGACTCTAGAGTCTATATTCCCAATACTGGGCTATTCCAACATAGAGTTGAGTAAAGAAAAACACCAACAAAAGTCCAAAAAGATCAACCAATGGGGTAGAAGAAAACCAGAGAAAATCTGGAGGAAAATGTGATAGCTTAATGAAGCAAGAGTTTCAAGAAGGAAGGAGATATTTATCCACTCAATTAGGAATAATCATTTACCCTTCAAAACATGTCATATATTCAACTATCTCCAAGTGTGAATTATCAGGAGATATCTGAAAATTTTCAAAATGAAAAGCTGCATCTATGAAAGAGTCAACGTGAATTCTTGAATAGGCTTTCATTACCTATTTACAACTTCACTTCAGAATTATTCAGTACCATGTTTCATTTGTCAAACAAACAATAAACAGCATTAAATGTGAATGGGAGGAGGAAGAAAGAGAAGTCAACTGTGTCAGATGCTAGTGAGAGGCTGAATAGATTAGGGCAGAAACTGACCATTAGCTTAGATGCTATTGATCACTGGTAGATTAGATGCTATTAATAAGACCTATTTCAGCCGAATGGTGAGAACAAAAAGTACACTTGGAAAGGGCTTATAAAAGGAAAAATGTAATGTGAGCAAGTAGAGACAAAGTATAAACAAATAGTTTGAGGATTATGTGAAGAGAGGGAGAGAAATGGAACATAAAAGGGGGATGTGGGGCCAAGGGAGGTTATTTTTTTTTTTAAGATTTTTTTTATTTATTTATTTGTGAGAGAGAATGAGAGACAGAGAGCACGAGAGGGAGGAGGGTCAGAGGGAGAAGCAGACTCCCCGCTGAGCAGGGAGCCCGATGCGGGACTCGATCCCAGGACTCCAGGATCATGACCTGAGCCGAAGGCAGTCGCTTAACCGACTGAGCCACCCAGGCGCCCGGAGGTTATTTTTAAAGATGACTCATAATAATCCATTTTTGTATTGTGTGGGTAATAATTAAATGATGAAAGAGAAAAGCAGTAGACAGTAGACAGAGGATAGTATTGGGGTCCTTGAGTAAACAAGCAGGATGTGATCTAAGACACCAATGGAGGGGCTGGATGTTAGCAGCAGAAACACTACTCCCAATGAAACAGAAAGGAAAAGTAAAAATGTGGAGAGTACAGATGGAGGTAGTTTGGTAGGTATAGTGATGGCAAAATGGGGGAATTTTTTAGTTAATTGCATTTAATTGGTTAAGATTATTGAGTATAAATGAGATGAAAGTATGGAGGTTTGAAAAGAAAGGTTGTCCTAGAGTATGGCAGAGTGAATGTGCTAGGGAAGTATAATAGCATTGTCTGGCAGCATTGGATACTATTTGGGATTTAGGGTGGAAAACTTGAGGCAAGCCCAGTCAGCATGGTTGCATGAACTTTCTCTACAAACGTCAGTTGCTCAAATGCGGTCACATTTCAAACAAACTCCAATGATATTTGAGATTTCAGACAATGACTACAGCTCCCTATCACCCTTTGTTCCAATTTGCATCAAAACAAAATAATATAGGTAGACAAAGACACACGACAGACAGATGGATAGACAGAAAGAAAGAATAGGATAGACTGACAGACAGATGGACAATAGATAAATTAGGGAAGGGAAGGAACGACAAAAAAGGGAGAGAAAACAGAGAAGAGAAAAAGAAAGGAGGGGAGGGGAGGATAGGGGAGGAGAAGAGGGAGATAAGATTTGGGCAACCCTTTGATGGTTAGAAAAAATGTCTAGATATTCTTTGAACTAATCCCATGTGAAAAGAATAATCTTGTTTAGAAATCTAATTGGCAAAATTAAAGCTAATTTCCTCATTCCCCGACTTCTACATTCAAAACATTATGACAGCTTCCACACAAAGGTGAATTTGAAGTAGGAAAAGCCATGAGGAAAAATTGGAAGGCCACTCTGGAAATGTCTTCCTAACCTCTGACTCAGAACTGATCTTAAAATCCCTGGGGTAAAAGAATCCATTCAGAGGCAAAGACAGAGAGCTGTAGTCCAAAGACCTGCTAACCTGAACCCTGCACTTCCTAGGAAAACAAGATTCTTAAGTCAACATTAATCTCACTATAATAATGAAGAACTGGCATCATCTCTCAAGAAGGACCAGCCAGTGGATTATGGCAGCTGAAGAAGGGAGTCAGGAGCAGAGTTTCAAGAGCCACTGCTTGAGCAGTACTCACTTAAAATCCCCATAGTGAGTTTATTCTCTCAGGGGCCATAAGACTTCCGTTCTTCTTTTAAATAAACACTGTGGCTTTATTTTTGGCTATAGAAGCTATATGACATTCCAGAGACTCAGATGAGAAGACAGACATATCCTGGACCATAAGTTCTTAAACTGATGTACATATGAATTCTCCCATGAGGAGGATCATCATAAGCTCCCAGCACCCAACCCTTAGAGCCCTGCACATACGATCAAAATTGTTACTACATTTTTTTGTAACACACCCTGTGTGTCTCACCTTTCTGTCTTTGCTCATGTGCTTTCTTTTGCCTGTAGAGCTTTCGTCCTCCAGCTATAGCTACTGAAAGCTGACCAGCCTTCAAAGCCCAGCTTAAATCTTTTGGAAAGTCTTCCCTGACCTTCTGAGTTGGGTTTTTTTCTAGTACTTCCTCAATAGTTTTTATTTTTGTGACTCTTATTCTATTGTAATAAAGGGCTTATATATCTGCCTTTGCTACTCTTTAATAAGCTCCCTGAAGATAGGGATGATGCCTTATTAATTTTTATACCCTCAAAGGACCCAGCAATATTCTTTGCACCTAAAAGGCCAACAGTAATTATCTGTTAAATTCACATATGTGTATCTTTAAGAAATCACATACTGGAATTAAGTGTTTTTGAAACCGATCATTAGGATCATTTATCTATGTGGACAAAATGTAGTTTTCAAGGTTTCTTGGTGACATATCTCCCAGGAATTGACATAAAGGTCTTAAAGACAGATATTTATCATAGCCGTGAAGTATCTTCTCTACCCCACCTTGGCCTCTCCCTCAAATCACAGTGATGGCTGACCTTATGGATGAAATGATCAACTTAGAGAAAAGTAATTGTTGTAATCTTCTTTCCTGTTTAAAAAGACAAGAAAATATTTCCTCCTCTGAAGAGCCTAGTAAATGAGAGATGAAAAATGTTTCAATTCAGAAACAGGAGTGGCAGGGATAATTTGTCAAGGCTTCAGAATACTTTGTAAAACCCACAGGGACTTTCAATCCTTGCAGTTAGCAAGTCCCAGAAGCTACATGGTGCAGCAAAAAGGCTTTGGACTTATCCCAGCTCAGCTACTGATAGCCTATGAGACCTTATCAATGTCACTCCTTGCTTTTGGTCTCAATTTCCCTATCTATAAAATAAGTAAGTCAACATACTGAGTAATCTCTAAGGTTCCTTCTATCCCTGATCGTCTCTGAATCTGAGATATTAAGATGTCTCTGCTCTGTAGCCATTTGAAGCAATACAGCAAAGGTGCAAACAATCTGAGCACCACAGTCAGACCCAGCAGAGGTCTAAATCCTGCCTTGACCCCTCTGCTGTGTAACATCAAGGAAGATAGATAATCTCTCTGTCTTCGGTTTCTTCATCTGCAGGAAAGTTATAATAATATTAGTAACTACTCAAAGGGTTATTGTAAGGACTAAAAGAGATGAGTGAATTGCTTAGCACAATGCCTGGCACATAGCAAGCACTTGATGAATTTCATGATTATTAACTTAAATGGGATCTATTTCCTACCCCCCTCCCCGCCCCGCCAAGCAGTTAAGCATTCACTTATTCCCTTATGCTTCTACACCTACGTTTACAACCACATATATGTTAATGAAAGAAGATGGTACTTAATGGATGCTTTATACATTGTGCGGGTTCAAGCAGTTTAGCACTCAGCTATCCCAGTATGTTTCTATATATAAGATTACCAACACTTATATCTTATTAAAAGATGTTACTTGAAGGGAACCATTATGCATACTGTAGTTTTAGGCAATTAACTAAAGGTTATTCCCATATTCTTCCACACATAAGTTTATATACCTGCATATCTTAATGAAAGATGCTCTTTGAAGGATGGTTCAGACACAGTGAACTTTCAAGCAGTTAACCACTAGGCTAGTCAAATGGGATCTATTTTCAAAAACAGTAAATATATCTTGAAACTACTAAGGGAACCACCTTTTGCAGGTATGTGCCCAAGTATCCCTAAGGCAGCCGGGAAATGGCCCTGGACTAATGAAGGAGGAGGTTATAAACTGGTAGACAGCGATATGATCCATGAGTATATTTTCTTGGTATGAATTATGTTGTTGTTATTTAATTGAATTACTTACCAACATTTAAAAATCAGAGTTTCACATTTCTGGCTTATTTTGAAAAACTGGAGTATCTGGCAATAGTGAACCTACATTCCTACATAGCTTCAACAACTAAAGCTTCCCCCTTAAAGGTCCCATCACTCTCTGTTGTTTTCCACCCAGCCTGTTCCACTCTTTACACTACGTACCTCACCCTTCTAGATATTTCAGTTTTGACCCCTGTCTTAGGGAATGAGGACAGCTGTTCTTCTCCATTAAAGAAAGCCCACATTTTTCCCACCACATGCAGAGAATCTAAGAAAAAAAAAAAAACAACACACAGAAGGATGCGGAGCTGAAACATGGAGTCAAAGGGAGCCCTAATTACATCAATTGCTCCCTGGATGCTGCTCCACCTGAAACCCATACATCCTTAGCTTTCCCAGTTAAATGAGTCATTAAATTCCCTTTTTAAACTGAGGTACTTTGAGTTTTTGTCCCTTGCACCCATGAGACATAACCAATTCCATGACTAAGGTGGCCAACTCATCCTTGTTATATCGTGGAGAGTCCCACATCCCTGGAAATCTCTCACTCACAGGCAAAATGGGAATGTTGATCAGCCTACTACTCATGGCAGAGTTATGATTCCAAGTCAGTGCCTATCATCAAAGCCTATGTGTCCTACCTCTTCACAGCTCTCACTTTCATTTCCAAAATTCATTATTATATTATCAAAATATGGGCCAGTCTCTAATACAATCTTCCTATAAAATGAACCAAGGCCCTTTGGAGAAATGGCTGATTCTAGGGCTGAAGCAGAGAATATACAAGATAGTCTAGACCATCTTGTAGTACTAGAAAGTAAGGAAGTACTAAAAAAACATAATGATGGGGGCATATCAAAGACACACAGGAGCCAGGTGAAAGAGCTCCCAATGGCCAATGCTGGAGCAATTTGAGCAACTAATAAATAACAAAATATTGTATTATAACCCAAAGTATAAAATAAATATCCATGGATCAATACTGATGTAAACAAATGGTTGAAATAAATAAATAGGGAGAAGAAACAAATCTCCCTTACAAAAGAATTCCAAATAATTTATGTTGATACTCTCCCCTTCAAGAGGTAGAATTTAACTTCCCACCCTTCCTTCCCCCTTTACAGTAGGCTGGACATACTGACTGGCTTCCAAGAGAAGAGTATGGAAAAGGAGGAAGAAGTGACTTAACAGTGGAGAAACCTGACTACCTTGGCCAGGTGATGAAGATTAAGATCAACATGATAAGTCACCTTTATATGATGTAATGAGAATGGCACTACATGTTATGGTCTTCTTCCTAAAAACCCATGATCTCTGCCTAATCATGAGAAAAACACTGGAGTAATCCAAAGTTGAGAGACATTCTGAAAAAAAAAAAACCAAAAACAAACAAACAAACAAAAAATAAAAAACCTGACTAGTATTTCTAAAACTATAAGGTCATTAAGTTAAGGAAAGTTTGAGAAACTGTCACAGACCAGGAGAGGCTAGGGAGGTATTATGATTAAATGTAATGTAATATCTTGGGTGGGATCCCAGAACAACAACAACAAGGGAATTAGAGGAAAAACTGGTAAAATCTGAATAAAGCATTATGTTTAGTTTTAACGTACCAATGTTTATTTTTAACCTGTGACAAATGTACATAGTGATATAGATTGTTAGCAATAGGGGAAATGGGGTGAGGAGTATATGGGAGTTCTTTGCACTCTCTTGCAACTTTTCTGGAAATCGAAAACTAATATAAAATTTTTAAATTATTAAAAAAATAATAGATCAGTTCATATTCTAAAGAAAAGCCCCACTACAAAGAATGATGTGGCTTTATCCATTTCAAAAACTTAACATAAAAAGTACACTTTAGAAAAGATGGATTTTATGTAATTTCTTTATTTTCTATATAATGTAACAAGCAGCTCAGTGTCATCGTCTGGACTTTTCCCATTATAATTAATTGCAAATTAGTTGTACCATAAGATTTGATTGACCTACTTAGAATTTTGGTTCTTCCAATCATTAATTAAACTTACATGTCTTGGCAAAACAAATTAATACTATCCAAACAAATTAATAACCTAGGCTCCTAACTCCTGTGATTTTGGCAGGTTATATTTTACTTTCTAAAGACTGTACATAAGGGAATCCTTAGGTAGGGATCTGCTGTCCTATCAATACACATACGGAGTTATTCTTAATGAGTGTTAGAAGAATGCCCTGAAGGAAGAGCAGACCTCATCATGCCTTCTTATCAGAGCAATGAGAAGCTGGCCCAGTGCCCTAGTAAAAGACTTAGATGAAAACATCAAACACAAATCCTCATGATGAGGAAGCGACTCATTTACTCAACAACACTCTTCTTAACGCCTGAGTTAAGAATACATAAACGACAGACACTGAAGTTTTCCATTCTTCAAGAGCAAAATAGCAACACGTTAAACAGAAGGTGTAGAGATGCTAGAGATGAGTTCTTTAAATATGCAATTGGGTCTTTAGGACATCAGAGCAGTATGTAGTAGGAATAAATATGCATTTTATGAATAAACACTGATCACGTGCTTCCCATTGACTGCTTCTTCTAGGCTCTGCAGAGGACATAGAAATGATTAGGACACAGTCCATTCCCTCAAGGCACCTGCTGTCTGGTAAGTTGGATAAGGGAAGTATACCTTTAGTTACAAGCATAAAGCAGAAGTTAATATGTGCCCCCAAGAAAAGTACAAAGTGTTCCTGGAGGTCAAAGAGGAAGACATTAAATCTGATTATGGACAGGTAATCAGATAGCATTTTGAGATAGGTTTAACATCGTGGTACAAACTAGACAGCTTTGGATGGGAGTATTATTTTTGAGAGCCTCAGCAAAATCATTCAAGTTTTTCTGTTTACCTAGGGTATATGTAAATAAATCTTGGGAAATGTGACTTTTTTAAATTTAAATTTCAATTAATTAACATATAATGTATTATTGGTTTCAGAGGTAGTCAGTGATTCATCAGTCTTACATAATACACAGTGCTCTTTACATCATGTGCCCTCCTTAATGTCCATCACCCAGTTACCCCATCTGCCAACCCCTCCCCCCCCAGCAACCCTCAGTTTGTTTCCTATGATTGACTAAGAGTCTCTTATGGCTTGTCTCCTTCTCTGACTTCGTCTTGTTTTATTTTTTCCTCTCTTCCCCTATGATCCTCTGTTTTGTTTCTTAAATTCCACATGAGTGAGATCATATGATAATTGTCTTTCTCTGATTGACTTAATTCACTTAGGGAAATGTGACTTTTAAAAGGAACTGAGATAGATGCTAAGTCTAGGGAAAAGAGTGAGATGAGGAGCATTATGTCTATGTGCTCTTAACACATCTCCCCTCTAGGGCTGAAGCAGAGAAAGAAAATAGTAACTGTACTGTGGAGAGATCAGACAACACTTTAATCAAGTGATCAGTGTTAACATGATGCCATACCCCCTGAGAAGGATACCACATTTCTATGTAGTTTTCTAGCCAGACATCTAGTCATGAGGAAATCTGAGTCTAATCATGAGGAAACATCACACAAACCCAAATTGAGGAATATAATATAAAATAACTAGCCCACGTTCTTCATATACATCAGTCATAAATGACAAAGGTGGGGAGTTCTTCCTGATTGAAGGAAACTGAAAAGACAAGACTAAATGCAATACATGATCTTGGATTGGATCCTGAACTGGAGGGGAGAAATGCTAGAAAAAACAATCTTGAGGCAACTGACAAAATTGAAATATAAACTGTACATTTTAACTCTACATGTTAAATTTCCTGAATTTAATAACTCTACTGTAATTACATATGAGAATATCCCTGTTTTTAGGAAAAATGCACTAAAGAATTAGGGAGTAAACAGGCATGATGCATGCCATCTACTCTTAAATAATTCAGAAAATATATATGTACATATGTATATGGAAAGAGAGAAAGCAAGTGATAAATGTAGCAAAGTGTTAAAAATCAATGACTACAAGTAAAGGGTATATAGGGTAAGGGGGAATTCTTGGAATAATTCTTGCACCTTCTCTGCAGTTTTAAACTATTTCAATTTAGTCATCCTTTTTTTTTAAATTTTATTATGTTATGTTAGTCACCATACAATACATCATTAGTTTTTGATGTAGTGATCCACGATTCATTGTTTTCGTATAACACTCATTGCTCCATGCAGTACGTGCCCTCCTTAATACCCTGTCTTTTGATTGGAGTGTTTAGTCCATTTACATTCAAAGTAATTATTGATAGGTATATACTTACTGCCATTTTGTTACTTGCTTTACAGTTGTTTTTGTAATTCTTCTCTGGTCCTTTCTTCTTTTGCTCTCTTCTCTGTGGTTTGATGACTTTCTTTGGTGATAATGCTTGGATTCCTTCTCTTTATTTTTTGCATATCTATTACCAGTTTTTGATTTGCGGTTACCATTAGGTTTATATACAACATCTTATGCATACAGCAGTTTATATTAAGTTGATGGTACTTAAGTTTGAACCCATTCTAAAAGCACTAAATTTTTACTCCCCTCCCCACAATGTTTTAGGTATATGGTGAATCTTTTGACTGTTTTTTTATAAATATATTTGATTTTACTGCTTTTGTGCTTTCACCTCCATACTGGTTTTATGTGATTAATCTACTACTTTTATTATGTTTATATGTACCTGTGAAATTTTTCCCTTTCCCACTTTTCTTAGTCCTGCTTATGGTCTTTCCTTTCCACTCAAAAAATCCCCTTTAACATTTCTTGTAAGATTGGTTCAGTGGTGATGAATTCCTTTAACTTTTGTTTTCTTGCCATTTGCAACAGCATGGATAGATGAAGAGGATATAATGCTAAGTGAAATAAATCAGTCAGAACAAGACAAATACCATGTGATTTCACACATATGTGGAATTTAAGAATCAAAACAAATGAACAAAGAAAAAAAAGAGGAAAACAAAACAAACTCTTTTTTTTTTTTTTAAAGATTTTATTTATTTATTTGGCAGAGAGAGAGACACCGAGAGAGGGAACACAAGCAAGGGGAGTGGGAGAGGGAGAAGCAGGCTTCCCGCTGAGCAGGGAGCCCGATGCGGGACTCGATCCCAGGACCCTGGGATCATGACCTGAGCCGAAGGCAGACGCTTAACGACTGAGCCACCCAGGCGCCCCCAAAACAAACTCTTAAACATAGAGAACCAACTGGTGGTTGCCAGAGGGGAGGTGGTGGGGTGATGGGTGAAATAGTGAAGGGGATTAAGAGTACACTTACCATCATGATCATTGAGTAATATATACAATTGCTGAATCACTATATTGTACACCTAAAACTAATGTAACACTGTATTAATCATACTGGAATTAAAATAAATAAATATTTGTCATTAGCAAAAAATAATAATTTCAAAATAAAAAGTTTTAAAGACTATAAAATATTAAAATCAAAAGTATTTTCATGCATAAAGTTTCATAACTTATTTCTATTAAGGTATACATATTTTTACATAGGTGTAAATTACTATGTTATATAGCACTTAAAACTTTAAGATCTTCTTTTTCACTTAATACTGTCTTATTTAAACATTTCCATGTATCAACTTGATCACATAGCTATCATTTTTAGTAACTATATAGTTTTTTATTATGTAATCATTCTTCTATTAGACACTCTGTTGTTTCCAGTTTTCACAATTATGATGTCACTCCTGTGACAATATCTATAGAAATTATTTCCTTTGGGAAAATTTTCTAGGGGTTTTAGAATAATTCTATAGAACAAGATTTAAAAAGAAAACTATACTGTTCCTGTAAAAAGATTTTATTTATTTATTTATTTATTTGAGAGAGAGAGAGTACAGGCAGAGAGGGAAGGAGAAGCAGACTCCCTGCTGAACAGGGAGCCCAACACGGGGCTTGATCCCAGGACCCTGGGATCATGACCCGAGCTGAAGGCAGATACCCAACTGACTGAGCCACCCAGGCGCCTCAAAACTAAAATGTTTTAGATGTCAAACTTATATGGATTGATATATACTCATGCCAGAGGACATTTCCATACTTCCTAACATGGAGTCAGTTTTGAAAATTGCTCATTAGCACATGGTACCATTGACAGATAACAGCTCTCCCCCCCCCCCCCCCCCCAAACACACAATTCACCAAGCCTGTAGAGCAAAGCAAATGGAGAATAAGCTTTTCTGGTTAACACAAAGCACTGACGACCAAACTTGTTTATGTTCAAATGCATTGGTTTTGGTAAATATGTCTTATTCTTACAGAACTCCCAAGATATTAATATAGGAACTGCTTAGTTAAAAAACAATAACAAAAAAGATATATACTTTGACTATAAATGTGTTGAGAGAGCTTGAGCACCAAAAGAAGACTAAATGTGTATGTAATGATAATTATGTCAGGCTAAAGACCAACTTGAATGAATGACTGTAAACAAGGAACACCAATTAGCAATTTCAGCAACTAGGAACTGGTTTGTAAAGTATAAGAGAAACATGGGACTTCGTGGAAACCTATCAAGGAGTATACAACACAAACAAAGATGTATCTAAGCTGAGAACTATAAAATGTGTGGATATATACAGAATGTAAGCACTTGAATTCTTACTAATACAAATGAACAAGAGTAAAGTTTTCAAAGAGATTGCTAGCACCATGGAAAGTTTAGGGTAATGGAAACGATGCATATCTCAGTTTGAAATCAGTTACATGGGTACATGCATTTGTTGAAACTCAAAACTGTTCACTTAAGAACTGTATGTTTCATTCCACATAAGATATGTCCCAAAAAATGCAGTAGAAAGCACACAAAATTAGGTGCCAGCAGACCTGCTCGGCCACAAACTAATTCTGTGAGTTTAAACGTCATATAACTTCAGGTTCCTCATCTGAAAAGCAAGGAGACTGTGTTAAATGATCTCTTTAACACAGTTCCTAAGTTCCCTACCAGAGAGTCTAACTGACAGTTTTTTTAAAGTAGCAATGAATTTATGGAAATTAATAACCTTAGGACATTAACAATTTTAACCTAAGAAGTTTCAATTATATTAAGTAATACATGAATATATTATCATTATAAATAGAAATTCAAATGATATAGATAAAGCAAATGTTCCCTCCAGCCCCCTTCTCATAATCCTAGAGGGGACCATCCTGCCAGGGTGTAGTGTATTCTTATAGGCTTTGTTTTGTTGTTATGGCTAAAGAGGCAGTATGGTTCTGTGGCTAAGTATGAACACTGTGGAGTAATGCTGCCCAGGTCTACTGCCCAGTAGCACCATTAGCCAGTGTAGAACCTTGCTGAAGTCACCCAAACTCCCCATGCTTCAGTTTCCCTATCCAAAAATAGCAACAAAGGGGAGCCTGGCTGGCTCAGTTGGTTAAGCAACTGCCTTCGGCTCAGGTCATGATGCCAGGGCCCTGGGATCGAGCCCCGCATTGGGCTCCCTGCTCAGCGGGAAGCCTGCTTCTCCCTCTCCTGCTCCCCCCGCTTGTGTTCCCTCTCTCTCTCTCTCTGTCAATTAAATAAATAAATAAAATCTTAAAAAAAAGAAAAAAAAAGAAAAACAGCAACCATTCACGAGGTTGTTGTGAGAACTAGATATGACACACATAAAACAGAACAGAGCCTGGAACCCAGGAGTATCAGTTATTACTGATAAACTGTTCACTATTTCATAATAAAATATCTACACTTGCTTCCTTCAATACAGTTGAAGAGTAAGTAACTTAAACACCCTAACTCAAAAGAAGTCACTCAAAGTGGCACATTAAGTACAAAGGCACTAAAAAAAATCATTGCTCTTGAGCCAAAAAGGTTTCTTCAGTATCATTCAAATGGTACACCTTGCAGATGGAAGACAGGCCTATCAAAATTCTGTTGCTAATGTTTCAGATTTTTACTTAATATGGGAAATATTAAATGGGTGGGGGAGAAAGGAAAACTAAAATTCAAGAGAGCCACATCCAGCCTTGTTTCCCTAGGTCTATCCCATCTGAGTGAAAATCACCAAGCAGTCATGATACCTAAGGACCCAAGGACAGCAGGAAGCATAATCTGTCCTAACACATAGCCTAATAAATGACTAGCTTTGTATCTAGGCTTATGGGCAGGGGTACAGTGTGCTTGCTCTATTACTCATTCTGCATTTACTCTGTAAAAGATTTCCATTTCCTAATGAAGAAAAAAGCCTGCTAGTTGTTTATTATTTCGGTGACACAAAAAGACATAGAAACTAAACTTTCAACTGACACAAGGGAGAATAAAGTACCACATTTTCTTCCAATCAATTTTTAACCTTTATACACAGTGATAACAACTGTGCCAAAGGTTCTTGATCCTGTCTACATGAAAGGGCTATAACTGACACCCAGTCCACAAGTCAACAGCCTTAACTAATGAAAAGATAAGGACACTGACTGCAGATTTGTGCGGCTCCTGGCTCCTTCTGCTGGGGTGGACCCTGCACTAGCAGGTGATCCGTTTATTCTCATGACAATCCACCCTGCACAGAGTGCACCCATGTAGTGCCCTGCTGGAGATGAGAGACATCACGAGGGTGGGGATAAAGGCCTGGACTTGCCCTTTAACCCAACCCAAGCATGTTTCTCTGCCCTTCCTGGCTGAATACCGTATCAACATGTTTCCAAGAACAACAGATGAACTTAGGTGGCAGAGTAAACTACGGCCCTTATGGTGTGATTTAAAGATCCCTCTGCCCCCAAATTACCCTTCTCCTTAAAAGTGGCTGATAGCCTATATTTGAAATGTATTCCTTTAGCTTAATAAGCATTGTCTTAGGGGTGCCTGGGTGGCTCAGTCAGTTAAGTGTCTGACTCTTGATTTTGGCTCAGGTCATGATCTCTGGGTTGTGGGATCGAGCCCCCGTGTCAGGCTCCATGCTGAGCATGGGGCCTGCTTGGGATTCTCTCTCCTTCTCCCTCTGACCCTCCCCCACCCTGCTCGTGCTCGCTAGCGCTCTCTCTCAAAAAAAAAAAAAAGCATTGCCTTAAAATGTAAATGTCCTTGGGATACTTTGTTAATGTAGTAAGTCATCCAATCAATCATTCTCACTATGCCATGAATTCATTTCATCCATTCCTTTCTTTCTACCAGCTGGCTAAGATCACCAAATCTAGGGGATGAGAGTTATTGGGTTATGTTGTATTGTTGTTAGTCTATTTTTATCTTTTGACCCAGAAGAACTTAAAAAGGAGGGAAAGAGAATTTTGGAGCATGGGGCACTACCAGGGAAGGGAATTGAGGAGGGGGAGTAGATAGAATGGGCAGCTTGAGAACAACAGGAGGGCCTTGATCCCCCAGGGCAAGGAGAAGGACCCAGGAAATGAGTGCAAACTCAAAAAACCCTATTATTTCCCAACTTTGGGACCAGCCTACTTCAGGGAATACTACTCCAGATCTGGGCAATCTGGCATAAACTCTGATTAACTTTCAAATTAATAGTACTGAGATTAATAGAGGAGCAATTTTTCAGTACATAAACTGAATTTAAAATAACCCAATAACCACATGAAAAAAGCATAAGGAAAAATTCTAAACCCACACACATGTACACATCCCATCATGTACATAACTATAATTTCGGTGAGGAACAGAATTCTAAAGTTGTAAATGATGCAGAGAAAATAACCCCATCCATATATTTCCCCCTCTTCACTAAGGCAAACTGAAGACTATAGTAGTCCTATATGATGACACTGGGTGTGTATGGGGGGAGGGGATTATCTTCCCACACTGGCCTGCTCTCCTGTGCTACATTTCATATAGCCATGACCACAGCCGTATATGGAGTGGAATAAGGACAGGACCTGCACAGCTCTTGGTATCCCAAGGATGGAATTGCTGGCGTCCTCTCTTTAAATGTGGGCTGAGCAAATGTGTGAGCCAGCAGCTATGAGCTAGTTTCAAATAAATGACTGCTTCCTAGATCTGCCTGGCTTGTAAAAATTAGTGGGTGCCTATTTAAAACAAGCCATGCCTTAGAATTCTGATTCAAAATATCTGAAAAGGGCCCAGGAAATTTTCACTGGTACTTCAGATGATTTTTGAAATCAAGCAAGTTTTATTTTATTTTATTTTATTTTTTTAAAGATTTTATTTATTTATTTATTTGAGAGAGAATGAGAGAGAGCACGAGAGGGAAGAGGGCAGAGGGAGAAGCAGACCCCCCGCTGAGCAGGGAGCCCGATGCGGGACTCGATCTCGGGACTCCAGGATCATGACCTGAGCCAAAGGCAGTCGCTTAACCAACTGAGCCACCCAGGTGCCCTCAAGCAAGTTTTATAAGCACAAGTTTTGTAGTTTTGAAATCTGCAATTTCAGAAAGAAAACCATGAAGAGGGAGAGGCCAGTGGTGTTTCTCCCCTGAGCTTGGGAATATGCATTGGGAATATGACAAGGTAGATTATTACTTCAGGTCCAATCCACTGCCCATCTTGAAGAGAAAATTTCCATGATGTCCGCAGGAATCCAAGATAAAGAGGGATTTTAACTCTTATGTATAAAGGCCGATTAATACTCACAAACTCACTACATGTAGTGAAACATACAATGAAAATCTTAGTGTCACACAGCTATTCTTCCATGTCCTGGTGGTAAAGTCATAGCCCCACTAACAAAAAGTAAATAAATAAATAAATGCATGCATCTCAATACTATAATGGTACAGCCAGAGTTCTGAGATAATAGAATAAAGCTAGTTAATGCAGCTAGTTAAAATGTGGATACTACTGAGAGCTATTTTTAACATAATCCTCAAACAGAATACAACTTTTCACAAGAATTCCTATATCATAGAAGTACATTAGGAATCCCAACGAGCAGATTCATAAATATATGGTGAGGGCCTCGAAGGGAACATAGGAAGATAAAAACAGCAATAATGTAGATTGGTAGGATTATAAGTGAAGTTTTCTATATTATTTTCCTTTATTTTTATTTTAATATGGATGCAATAAATAAGGAATTAACTATTGTTAATGTATTACTTGCTATTTACCCATCACTATTTTGTCAAAAAGCAAATTAAAATATTCCTTAATGACAACTGAGTCAGCTTACTAAAATTGTTTCTATTAATGAAGATATTAAAGCCCATCAATATATTTCTTTGTAATAAACTTCATTTTTGACATGGAAATACTATAAGAGGCACTGAGAGTCTTCTTTTTTTTTTTTTTTAAGAGAGAGAGCATGAGCAAGTGGGGGGAGGGTAGGAGCAGAGGGAGAGGGAGAGAGAGAATCTTAAGCAGGCTCCATGCTCAGCATGGAATCCACTGTGAGGCTCAGTCCCATGACCCTGAGATCACGACCTGAGCCAAAGTCAAGAGTCTGATGCTTAGGGGCTCCTGGGTGGCTCAGTCGGTTAAGTGTCCCACTCTTGGTTTCAACTCAGGTCATCATCTCAGGGTCGTGAGATCGAGCCCTGCGTCTGGCTCAGCACTCAGCACAGAGTCTGCTTGAGATTCTCTATCCCTCCCCCTCTGCCCCTCCCCCTGCCTGCATGCACGCACAGGTGCACTCTCTCTCTCTCTCTCCAATAAATAAATAAATAAAATCTTAAAAAAGAGAGAGTTGGACACTTAACCGACTGAGCCACCCAGGCACCCCAAGGCATTGAGAGTCTTATCCCAACTTCTGAAAAACTATTTTATACAGTATGAAAACAGAATTAAATGTTTACTAAAATAGCACCAACCATTCTGAAAACATAAAATATGCAACAGAAGTCTCTAAGGCAGAGGGAAGGGAGAGGCTAAAGTCAAGGGAGTAAGGACACAAGAGAGAAGAGTGGGCAACACCTGCTGCATGAGAATTCACTGCATACAGGTGACCTGTGATTTTGCTGCTGTCTTCACTGCCTGAGGATGAGGCACCTGGGCCTCCAGAAAGTACACCGTGGTTAGTCCTACATACCTCCTCCCCAAAACAACAGGGCTCACCAGCAGAAGTGTACAGCTGGAACCATCCCATATGGGCCTCATGATCCTTTTATGTTTTGATCTAGATGGAGGAGGAGAGAGTGCCTGAAGGTGGGACAGGAAGAATCATCACAAAGAGGATCCCAGGCTCCAGAAAGGAGAGTCTGGGGGCCTGACAATGCGTGAAAACAACTGATATCAGAGTGAAGGGCTAGAGACCAGCCCTGTGATGGTGGGGAGAATCATGGCCAAGACAGGGGAATAGCAGAGAAAGAAAAAGACAGAGACCCCAAAGAGAAACTGTGAGAACTTGTAGCCTTGCTGCTCTGTAGCTGAGTGCAGACAGACAGATGCTGCTGCCTGAGAGTCCTTGATGACACTATTCTCAGGCAGGCTTGGCTGAGCTCATGCTTTCCTGTCTGGCATACCTCATGAGGATTTTCTTGTTTGACCACAGCTGACTAAAGGATCTTTGCTTCCAGATCATTTGTTAAGGGAGGTGTAACTGTGCAAAAGAAAGACAGGTGCTGAGTCCAGGCCAATGGGAAAAACAGAACTTACACATTTCTCCCACAGTTTAAAAATACGATGTTTGAAATCTGTACTGAAATCAAAGATGGCTTTTTTTTACTTGACTTTCCTACATGATGACTTTTCTGCTTAATATTTTCACTAAAAAGATATAAGTTGGAATCAGCAAGAAATTTCTCTTCTTATATTTTGGTTTGAAGTTTGATGTTCTCCTTATTTTGAGGATAATAATTGGGTTTTACCATTACATCTAATAAAAATAGGAAAAGTAAAAAATCTATTTTAAAAAGGCCTTGAGCGGGCGCCTGGGTGGCTCAGTTGGTTAAGCGACTGCCTTCGGCTCAGGTCATGATCCTGGAGTCCCTGGATCGAGTCCCGCATCGGGCTCCCTGCTCGGCGGGGAGTCTGCTTCTCCCTCTGACCCTCCCCACCCCTCAAGTGCTCTCTCTCTCTCATTCTCTCTCTCTCAAATAAATAAATAAAATCTTAAAAAAATAATAAAAAATAAATAAAAATAAAAAGGCCTTGAGCAATATGTGACAATGCACAAGAATTAGTCTTCCTCTAAAAGTCTGGTTCTCCTGCCCCTAAGTTTCGGAGAGAGAAAGAGAGAGGTCTGGCTCAGAAGAACTGTTTTGTCAAGTAAAAAATGGCTCAAAAAGTGTTTACAATTCTCATTTGATTATTTTCTGTAGAAAAACAGCAAAAATCATTATGGGGACTTTAAATAAAACTTTCAGTATATGCAAAGGAAATGGTACAAGCTACACACTAAGCTGTGTGTAGTTTTGAATTAAGTCAAGTAAAGTAAGAAAGCATCCAAGATAAGGCTAAAATACACCCTTCCCACTGGGGATCTGCTATCCCTGATTAAAAAACTGTAACAAAGCCAATCCTGGCAAAAGCGATGTGCTAGCAAAAGGAACCTTCTCCATTTCCTCTTACAAATACCCACAGCAGGACTTTCCTAGTCGCTAAGTAGTTACCTCTCACTCTCTGTCTCTCTCTCTCTCCCTTTGTCTGTCTCTCACTGTGTCTCCGTGTGTCTCTCTGTTTCTGTCTCTAGATTTCTCTGTGTGTGTCTCTCTTTCTCTAACCCCCACCTCCTTCAAAAGACTGTGTGGAAGATAGTCACAATGTCCACATAAACCCTGTATATTCCAGAATTCCTCAAAGTAGTATTTAACGTATCCTAGAAATTACAAACTACTACAGTTCTCTGGTAGTGCTATTCAGATGCATGACTGTTCCACTTTAAGCTAAACTAGGGAGAATACTTGAAGAATTTTAACTTCTAGCTCCCCTAGTAACGTACATCTTTTATCATCCAAATTTGCCATGTGTCAGAAAGCCACTGCTATGGCAGCTATTCAACAGCCTACACAAAATGAGTCAGGGTACTCATTCCAGTTCCAGACAACCAATGTCCATGTCACCTATCACCTGTACCAGGGACATCTGGACTCAGAGTATCCCCATGAGGCTCAGTGAGTGGCAAGACAGGCCAGAAGAGGGAAACCAGGAACTCCAAATAGAGCCCAGGAGTAGAGCTGGTGATGGTCAAGGGTCCCAAGAGGGATGACTGGTATTTGGCTTTCACAGGAGACAAAAAGAAGATCTAGGGCCCCAGGCAGCACACCAAGCCAGGAAGATAATCTGGGGCTTGGTCATAGGACATGGCAAAACCAGTAACCAACCATAATAAAGTGAGCCAAATCAGATCTTTTTAGGAATTACTGGTGGTAGGGATAGAAAATTACATGTAAATACATAAAACTATGTATGGGAGAAAAATTCTAGAAATTATAAGATTAGGTATCTAGTCTCATGTTTACTCCTTACAAACTGGGAGCCTTAAGCAAATCACTAATCTCACTCAGCCTATTTGGACAGCTCTAAAGGAGATAATACCTGTCACACCTGTTGCACAGGTTTAACGGACAGGTGTGATGAAAGGACAGGTGTGAAAGCAGTTTAAAAACCACAAAGTTCTGAAACACACACACACAGTGTTCTAGACCTGTGACACGGCTTCTTTCCCTTTTGTTGCACACCTGAGGGACACTCTGGATTTATAAGAGAACAGTAGTTCTTAATGCTTCAACTTTTACCATGGAGGGAAGTACAGAAGTATCTGGGCTGGGAAAGTATCAGAACCTACAAGCTTTTAAAAGCCTCCTCCTGCCAGACTCCAATGCCCCGCTGTCTCTCTCCCCCCAACCCCACGGACGCACAGTGAGAGTTATTCCTCCAGTCCAACAGTATTTTCAGTTACTTATTGTCAACATGATATTTGATTTATGTTGTAAGTTGAAACTGGAGGCCTGGAGACCACAAGGCCCACAGATATACTTTCTTTGGCTACAGTGTGGCCTACACAGGTACCTCTCTGCTCCTCCTCCCCAAATTACACATACCCACTACAGTTCTTAATATTTAAAAATCTGGGGCGCCTGGGTGGCTCAGATGGTTAAGCGTCTGCTTTCGGCTCAGGTCATGATCCCAGGGTCCTGGGATCGAGTCCCGCATCGGGCTCTCTGCTCCTTGGGAGCCTGCTTCTCCCTCTGCCTCTCTCTCTGTGTCTCTCATGAATAAATAAATAAAATCTTAAAAAAAAAATATTTAAAAATCTGTAGAGTTCCATAAAAATTTAGTTTTCTATTTTTTTAAAGATTTTATTTATTTATTTGACAGAGAGAGAGAGACACAGTGAGAGAGGGAACACAGCAGGGGGAGTGGGAGAGGGAGAAGCAGGCTTCCCGCAGAGCAGGGAGCCCGATGCGGGGCTCGATCCCAGGACCCCGGGATCATGACCTGAGCCAAAGGCAGATGCTTAACGACTGAGCCACCCAGGCACCCCAAAAATTTAGTTTTCTAGAATCTCTTGAAAAATTAAAAATATCTAGCAACACTGGGTCCAAATTCCCACAAGGCAACACTCAAGTTTTAGGGAGGATCAGAATCACAGAGAGATTGTTAAAACAAGGCAGAGGATCACAGGGGAAAAAATGAAACAAGACGAAACCAGAGAGGGAGACAAACCATAAGAGACTCTTAATCTTAGGAAACAGACTGAGGGTTCCTGGAGGGGAGGGGGATGGAGGGTGGGGGAATGAGTGATGGACACTGGGAAGGTTATGTGTTGTGGTGAGCATTGAGTGTTGTGTAAAACTGATGAATCACAGACCTGTACCCCTGAAAAAAATAATACATTATATGCTAATTTTTAAAAAATCTTTAAAGAAAAAAAACATGGAATACAGGACCCCACCCTCAGAATTTCTGATTCTATTAGTCTGGGATACCCTGAAAACCTGCATTTCTAACAAGTTTCCTGGCAATTCTGATGCTGCTGGTCCAGGGATCCTACTTTGAGAATTACTGTGCTAGACAGATCACTGCATGGGCTGCTCCTGGTGAATAGAGATGCACACTCCAGTTTGCCATAGCCCCCACTACCTCCTATTGTCGGTGACACAAGTATCTTGTCATTCATCATGCTTTCTCTGTTGTTTCCTTACACGTGCAAAACCACTTAACTAACTTAATGTGCCTGGCCTCCTAGGCATTTGAGTTAGCAACCTCTGCTACTTGAGGGCAAAAACCCTGCCTTACTTCTACATCCACTCCTCCCTCTCCCTTACCCCCTTCTCTTTCTGTCTCATACATACACACTCACCATCCCACAGTGTCTTAAGATAGCATTCAAATATGTTAGTTGCTTTTACTTCCTGCATTAAGCAGAACACTTCAAGGCCTGAGCTTGAAGGACAGTAAGACTTCTAAGCTAGGAGCTGGTTTAGTCAGTCCTCTTTCCCCTTGTTTATTGGATCCAGACCTCAGAGCAGGTCTATGCTGCCTCAAATGTGGATGTGGGAGCAAAGAATAAAGCAGAACACTACACTGAGTCAGGCATTAAGTTCTCCTGAGACCCACTTCTGCTATTTAGCTTCTCAGCTCCTGTACTTAGCCCCAAATCCTCTAAATTGAGCTACCATCCAGGAATACTATCAGTTGAGTAATTCAACAAATTGCCTTCACAAATTGGTTTTGTGATCACCAGCTTGAGGGCAGGGGACAGGCGTGGGTGATGACTCGAGGTCCCTTGTAACTTTCTTTTCTCTTTCGGGGACAGGGAGGAGTGGGGGGAGGGGAATCTTAAGCAGGCTCCATGCCCAGCACAGAGCCCAATGCAGAGCTCTATCTCACAACCTGGAAATCATGACCTGAGCTGAAATCAAGAGTCAGACGCTTAACCAACTGAGCTACCCAAGCGTCCCTATAACTTTATTTTCTATGAGCCCATTAATGAAGACTTGGAACAAATTCTGTGCACATTTTGAAATCCATCAAAATGCAGGCCAGACTCTTCTCCCTAGTGTCCACCCCCTACCTACACATGCTCTATCTTGGATCTTTGGTCCTAAGCCATGGTTTGTGTAAAATGGTCTCAAATTTAATTTCCACTGAGAGTTTAAAAGTTTCTCTTTTCAATAATGAAATATAGGCAGTTCGTTCCAGATGCGCTGTAAAGAATTCCAGTCTTTAAGGCCAAGAAATTTTATCCTTCTTTTATGGGCTGACAGCAAATGAAAGTTTGTTTTGCCAAAAGGGGTACCAAAGTAATTTGTGAAGACCTGACCTCATTAAAATATTCTTGAAATACGACAAAAAAGAAAGAAACATCTAAATTAACTGTTAGAGGCCTTTCTTGCACTGTCAAAAAATAGCCTCAGAGCAGTATTACTATCACTTCCATTTTATGGAAAAGGGCTCTGAGGCTTATACCAACCCCCCAGGATTATACAGTTATCATCAAAGACAGAGTCAATCTTACTCTCAAGCCCATGACCTCCCCATTACCAATTTATCTTCACTATCCACAGGTCTTATACCAAGGGCAGATCTTCCCTCTACATTACCTCTAAAAAGCTTAAGAACTCAAGAGGCTGAATATGGCCCAAAATGTAAAGCATAAAATAGAAGACCACATGATGATTGCTTCTTAAAACAATGAGAGAAATTTTGGGTGCCTGGGTGGTTCAGTTGTTAAACGTCTGCCTTCAGCTCAGATCATGATCCTGGTGTTCTGGGATCGAGCCCCACATCAGGGTCTCCCATTCCCCCTGCTTGTGTTCCCTCTCAGTCTCTCTCTCTGTCAAATAAATAAATAAATAAAATCTTAAAAAAAAAAATGAAAGAAACAGAGAATCAGCACATAGTGAATCAGAGCAAAGATATGCAAACACACTTTTATAAGTGACAAATGACTCCTAGGCCAGAAAGGCTTTGCTTGAATGTAATAACAAATCTTTAAAAAGAACAGATCCCTCTGAAGGAGATAGGGAGGTAGCAACACAAGTAAAAGAGCCTGAGACAAAAGTTATCAAAGCCCATTAGGCACTCTCCAGACTCTTGGCCTTCAATGAAAAGAGATGCCTAAAACCAGTCAATTTCAGGAAGCCCAGAAGCCATGAAGGGAAAGACCAACAGATTTAACCACATAAAAAATTAAACAGTTTTATAAGGTAAAGGATGCCTTAAAAAAAAAATCAAGACTAGTGAACATAAAAGAGGAGAACCTATTTGAACACATGTTAGAAAAAGGGTTAATATTACCACTACCATAAATATCCCTCCACCAAAAAAAATGATCAAGAACAAGCAACCCAACAACAAAAAATGCACAGGAGAGGAAATGAATAGACAGATCATGGAACAGGAAATGCAAATATCTCAAAAACATACAGAAAAATTCTCAACCTCACCTGCAGTCAGGAAACATAACAAATTAAGGAACATTGTTTTTATCAACCACAGTGCTGGGGGAAAAAAAAAAAAAAAACCTAAAGAACTAAAAATATCAGTACATCAGGACTAGTAAGGGCATAGGGAAACAGATACTATTCCACATTTCTTGGGGAGTATATGAATGCTATATATATAATCCTTGAATCATAATTTGGCTGTGTATAATAAAAATAAGTATGCCGCAAAATCCCTAAGTGGACCCATGCAGTTCAAACCTGTGCTGTTCAAGGGTCAACTGGATTTCTTTGTAAACTTCCTTTCAGCTTTCCAAGTGGTATAATACTTTAAACAAATTCATAGGTAAGATAATGACACTTAAGTTTCATACAGTAAATATAGATAGGAAATAATGGTTTCAATTCATTAAAGTTATCATGTTGACTAAAATAATGCTTATCTAATGATTCTATGAGCTGGGGGTATTAAGTTTAGACCCATTTTGTCTTTAAACCAAAGAAGAAAACAGCAAGATTCTTTCCCCACTCATTTTTTCACCCTGTAGTCAGAGAACAGTTCCCTAACATGCCAGAATGTAGATCTCTTTTGATCTTTAGTTTTTTGACATTTTTGGCTTAATTTTTATTTAAAAACTATTGCACTAAAATATGATATACCTTGATTATGGAGTTATTTGGCACCCTCTTAAATTCTGAGTATGAAATTAGTGCCTCACTGCCCTAATTCCAGCCCTGTCTTGCATCTTTGGTGCACAAGCTCAGATAATGTAAAAAATATGCAATATTAAAATGAATCTAGATGGGCACCTGGGTGGCTCAGTTGTTAAGTGTCTCCCTTCGGCTCAGGTCATGATCCCAGCGTCCTGGGATTGAGCCCCACATCGGGCTCCCTGCTCAGCGGGAAGCCTGCTTCTCCCTCTCCCACTCCTCCTGCTTGTGTTGCCTCTCTCACTGTGTCTCTCTGTCAAATAAATAAAATCTTTAAAAAAAATTTTTTTTTAATTTTTAAAAATGAATCTAGACAACAAAACCTTCTGATAGTTGTTTTTACATGGTAGTGTGTAGGTTAAAAAAAAATGTAGCACATAATGTCATTCATGGTGAGGATGTTCAAAGTTTTGGAACAAATGATGATGTATATTTTTTATTTGTGCCATTTCAAACTTCTTGTCTGAGATGGGCAGGAAGATATCTGCCGAGTTGCAGTATTAGTAGATGGCCAATATTTTATAAAATATTCAGGTAAGCCATGGCTATGCCCTTTAGCACTTCTATCTGGGTTATTCTTTAAACAACAAGAAAATAATTCAGAATTGATGACTGCCATTTATGAAAACAATAGGATTTAATTTTCTTATTTGAAGATATACATAAAGCTAAATGAAAATAAACTCTTCATAAAATAGGTTGCTCTCTCTAGGGGAAGATCATTCAATAATGCAAGAAAAATAAATGTATTTAAAACAATAATAACTCACTTATCAGCTGTCATTTAGGGAGTACTTTGTGTTACGTGAGATAATGACAAACTAAGATGTAAGCTGAAAGTATAGTCAGGAGAAAAAATCCATATAAGGAACAACCTCTGAATAAATCGTCATGCTGAATACTAGTCCCAGTCTTTGTTTTTTGAAGTGTTGAAATGTGTTATATAATTATTGAATAAGATTGGACACATTTGTTTCCAAAACAAAGTAAGCTAGCAAATAACTAGCGTATTCACTTTGATATTGAGGCATTTTAAGTAGTGGGGAAAAAAAACCCTCAACATTCACCAGTAGGGGGATGACTGAATAAATTCTGAATATCCATATAAACATTGTGTAGTTATTAAAAAGAATAAAAATAGCATTATTTGAGAGGTAGTAAAAGGCAGTGGCTAGCCTTTTACTACTTTTACTACTAGCCAATGTGAACTCAAGAGCCACATTGTCCAAGTTCAAACTGCTGGTCCCACAATCACTAGCTGTGCAATTGAGGACAAATTAATCACATCTCAGTTCCTCATCAACCCAATGGGGATAACTACCTATCTCATATGGTAGTTGTGGAGTAAATGAGATAAAGCATAGGACCTGGCATCTAGCACGTATTGGAATAATGTCCATACTTTCTGGGAGGTGGGGGTGAGAACTGTACACATTTCATAGCATAGGTCTATTTTAGTTAAAAATATATTAGACCACTGGGGCACCTGGGTGACTCAGTCAGTTGAGAATCCAACTCTTGGTTTTGGCTCAGGTCATGATCACATGGGTCATGGGATAGATTCCCTCATGTGCCTCTGCACTTAGCTGGATGTCTGCGTAAAGATTCTCTCCCTCTGCCCCTTCTCCCACTCATGCGCACGCTCTCTCTCACTCTAAAATAAATAAATAAATCTTTAAAAAATACTTTACAGCATTTATTAAATATAGTTGAACATTTAGAGCATAAAAATATTTTCAGCACACTGTATATGTAGATGTGTTTGGTGGTGAGAGGAAAGAACATTTTAACTTTTTCTTTGCACATTTCTGTGTCATTTGGCTTGTTGCAAACATGTATTGCTTTTTGGAAGTGGGGTGGGTGAGGGTGCTAGCAGGAATGGAGGATACAAAAGCATAATTAAAGACTGGGGAGTGAATCTGGAAACTGAGAAGTTTGGCAGGTTGGCGCACAGAATGCACAATGGAGAGCCGCAGGTATAAGGCTGAGGGTGACCCAAGGAAGGGTCGTGTGTTCAAGGAAAAGGAGTGTGGACTTTACCCAGATGTTCATGGAAAATTCTGTAGAACAAAAGAAATGCAAAGTATTGGCTGTACCCCGGCAATATGAAAGATGAACACCTCTCCACCAAAACACAAACTTTTTTTTTAAATTTTATTTTATTATGTTATGTTAATCACCATACATTACATCATTAGTTTTTGATGTAGTGTTCCATGATTCATTGTTTGCATATAACACCCAGTGCTCCATTCAATATGTGCCCTCTTTAATACCCATCACCAGGCTAACCCATCCTCCCCACCGCCCTCCCCTCCAGAACCCTCAGTTTGTTTCTCAGAGTCCATAGATAGTAGGAAACACAAACTTTTCTGTGGCTCCCTTTTACTCTGTATCAGGATAAAGTCCAAACCTAAGTCCATGGGTCTTATCACCAGCCTTCTTACTCCACCCTACTCCAACCCTAAACTCTACTCCAACCCCAAAACTCTACAGTGAACTACTTGGAGTTTTTAGAAAGCTCTGCTTTCCCCAGGTTCTAAGACCTTTGCTTAGGCTACAGCTTCTGCCAGCAGTGCCCTTCCCCTATGCCATTCTTGTTCTGCCTGGCTAACTCCTCAGAGCTCAGCTAAAACACTCCATTTCCTGGGAAACTCAGCTCAGTCTCCCAAGGCTCAGTTTCCCTTCTAGGTCCTCTCCTATCACCCTGAAACTAACCTAAAAAGAGTACTTTTGACATTTATTCGTAACTGTGCATTTATTGCCTGCCTTGCCAACTAGACTGGAAATCCATTAAGGGGTGGTACTTGATATTATTCCTTGCTCATTCTTCAGTACCTAGCACAGAACACAAAACACAGAGATCTATAAATAAAAAATATAAACAAATAAACAAATGGATATCTTTAACTATACAAACCATCTAATCCCCTTTCTTGTATTCCATGTTTTCCCAAGAAGTTTCTGCTTTAATTCCCTGTCTTATATATGTTAGCCCATAGGCAGAGAATCCTCAACAGGTCATATCAGTGCAAGACTGGGTCCATGTGACAGTCATATTGCTCACTTAAAACTAACAAATTGGCATAGGGATTTTATATGTCAATTCTGTATCTTGGTTAATTTAAGTTCTGCCCTAGAGGAAAAAACCTCTATATACTGGCAAAAGCAGATGTCTGAGCATTCAAAATGAAGGGCCACAAGTCTAAACTATGGCAAATTATTATAGCAAAGGCCTTTTGGAAGGACTTTCCTGTTACATCTGGACCTTGATTCATTCACTCATTCAGCAAATATAATAACTCCCACCAAATGGCAACCTTCATTCTAAGCTATGACAATACAGCAGGAAATAGGATAGACAAGATCTACCATCACAGAATCACATTCTACTGGGGGTTAACAGAGGGACAGATAATAAACATGTAAAAATAAGATAATTTCAGGTAGTGCTAAATGCTGTAAAGAAAATCAAACAGGATAAGAAATGATTAAAGTTGAGGGAGAGGGAGTGAGAGCTCCTTAGACATATGATCAAGGTAAGGCTTCTCTGAGGGGTGAATATTTGAGCTGAGTCCTAAGTGATGAGAATATTCTCAGTCAGACGTTAGAAAATCTGGAGGCAGAAGATTCTAGGCCTACAGAAGAACAAATCCAAAATCTCTAAGATAGGAATGAGCTTGGAATATTCAAACAAAGATAGAAAATCAGTATGGTTGGGGCATAATGAGCAAGAAGGGTGATATGAGAGCAACCAGAGGGTAGGTATAGAATAGATCATACAGGCTATAAGGAGTTTGGATTTTATTCTAATGCAAAAGAAAGACATTAGTAAAGTATAAGTAGGGAAGTAATAGAATCTGATTTATATTGTTAAAAGGCTAATGACAAAGAATGAACTCTAAGAAGGCAAGAGTAGACAACAAGAGGCTGTTGTTGTGGTCCAAATCAGAGCAACTGATAGCTTGTACTAGGACAGTAGCAGTAGATCTGGTGAGAGGTGGTTGGTCAGGTTTGGGATAATATTTTGGAGACAGAGTCAATAGGATTTGATGTAAAATTAGATGTTGGAGGCAAGAGGAAAAGAAGAATCAAAATTGTGATCTTCTGGCTCTTCTTGTCAGAAATTCCTGCATCCAGGACACCCGGGTGACTCAGCCGGTTAAGCTTCTGCCTTCAGCCCAGGTCATGATCCCAGGGTTCTGGGATCGAGTCCTGCATAGGGCTCCCTGCTCAGCGGGAGTCTGCTTCTCCTTCTGCCCCTCCCCCTGACTCCTGCTTGCATGCTCCTGTGCTCTCTCTCTCAAATATAAATAAATAAATAAATAATCTTTAAAAAGAAATTCCTGCACCTGTTTGCTCCTAAAAATTAGTGTTCTGCTGGAGAACTTCCTTTCAATAACGACAACAAAAATTTCTCCTAGTGTATGACAATATTTGAATTACCCACATCGATTTATTGTAGAGAATTCAAGAAGTTTATTTTGTGTTAAACTAAAGCTTTTAACCTGCTGATATATATATATTTTTTTTTGGCAATCTAGAACATAGCTCATTTTCAAAAGACCCAAGTGCTTATAGAACCTAGGCTTGTGTCCCTTCACAAAGTGTCATTTCCTTGAAATGTTACAGATCTTTATGCCCAGAGCTTCTATTAGTTATCACTTCCTTATTTTGCTTTATAATCTTATTTTCTCATATCATGGCTATACTTTATATCATTGTTTTACGAATGTTAAAACCAAGGCTTAGGAGGCCCGGTAAATTATAGCACAAAAAGAAACAGAATGGCAAGCCTGATTTCCTTAGTCAACCCCCTAATGTATTCATTCACCTGTGAAACTCGGGAGATAGTATGTCTTAAAGAACTGTTTAAGGCTACAGAGCGATTCTTTTTCTCCTGAACTTAACTCCTTTGATGTTTTATATATTGCCCTGTGATAGTCTCTTAGAAAATAACATTTTGAGGGGTGCCTGGGTGGCTCAGTTGTTAAGCATCTGCCTTCGGCTCAGGTCATGATCCCAGGGTCCTGGATCAAGCCCTGCATCCGGCTCCCTGCTCAGCGGGAAGCCTGTTTCTCCCTCTCCCACTCCCCCTGTTTGTGTTCCCTCTCTTGCTGTCTCTCTCTCTGTCAAATAAATAAATAAAATCTTAAAAAAAAAAAAAGAAAACATTTTGAAAACAAACTACACTTATTACTATGCACAAACCTATAAGATATATACAAAATATTATTGGAAAAAATGCAAGCAGGATTGAATATAATTTCATGGCTAAAAGAACTTACGAAAATTCACAGTATATATTTATTGTGTTAATAATCAGAGCACTGTTAAGGATGGAGAGTATCTAGGGAACACAATAAACCATACCCCTCTTCCTACCAAGTTGTGAACCAACTGAAAAACAGGCAAAAGAGTAGACAGCTGAGAACTATCACTCTTACTGATAAAGCTGATGCTGGGAACAAGGCAGCACTAATGGGCCTCCCAACAGTGAACCCTGGGACCAGGCATACATACCACTGAGTCACAGACTAGCAGAGCAGGACTATAGAAACTCTCCCCTCCACCCATTTCACAGACTTGTCCCTGTAAAATCTGCAGTATAAAGAAACAGACCAGAAGGCATGATTCCTGATGGCAGCCTCACAAGAGTGAGGCTGGCAAAGGGCTGAGCTTTCTCACCTAGTTTCTCACCATCCAGCATCTTGCCAGTGGGCCACTAAGAGACCCAAGAGGCTGAGAGCATTAATAGAATCCCCTGCAACTACACATTGCTCACATAATTTTGTTGTCTTAACCTTAGTAGTCTCCAAACTGGAGTCAGTCTACCATGGGATTCTACAAGTACTTTCCAAGGAGAACACAGATAATTTTTAGGAAATCAAGTCCATTTATTCAACTTTTACCTACTCTTTCCTAAAACTGAGCTGCCTAAAATGTGACTGAGGTTGAAATGTCACAACAATTCTGTTTATCCAACTCCCTTTAAAAATCATTTTTTTCCCACTTATAAAAAACAACCATCCTCTCACTCATCCCAGATCTTACCATGGCAAATGTTCCCATGTACAAAAAGCCTCTGAGTCACCACACTAAAGAACAACTCTAATATCGATGTCAATATTTAATTTAATCGAGGCATGATAAACCTATAGGAGGACTTCCTGATTTTCTTTATCTTATACATACTCTATTAAGAGAAAAGCATGGTGGGGCACCTGGGTGGCTCAGTCGGTTAAGCAGCTGCCTTCGGCTCAGGTCATGATCCCAGGGTCCTGGGATCGAGCCCCACATCAGGCTCCCTGCTCAGCAGAGAGCCTGCTTCTCCCTTTCCCTCTGCCTGCCACTCTGCCTACTTGGGCTATCTCTCTGCCAAATAAATAAATTAAAAAAAAAAGAGAGAAAAGCATGGTGCTAGAAATAGGGTATTTTGGTCTGTGTTGGGGTGTTCTGAGTTTTTTTTTTAAAGATTTTATTTATTTATTTATTTATTTATTTATTTATTTATTTGAGAGACAGAGAGCATGTGTGGGGGAAGGGCAAAGGGAAAGGCAGAGAATCCCAAGTAGACTCCACGCTGAACCTGAGGCAGGGCTTGATTTCATGATTCTGAGATCATAACCTGAGCTGAAACCAAGAGTCAGACACTCAACTGACTGAGCCACCCAGACGCTCCAGGGGTGTTCTGAGTTTTATCTACATTGTAGAGTGGGATGGCAGGAGTCATGATCATTTTTGCCCAATGCCATTTCCTCTTCCATTCCCTGTTAATGCCAAAGAACACTGTTGAGATAGCCAAGAGAAATACTGAAGGAGGTTGAGCCCTACTTCAACTGGGTAACAAACTCACAGCAAGATTTCATATATCTATCTCAGAATTCAAGTATAGATGATTTGTGGAAAATATTCTGGTAAATACCAGTCAGCTACAAGGCACACCTGCCTCAGGAATGAGAAAGAACTTGATGTAAAGGCTCATTCTATGTCTCAGTTACATATTTCAGATGATTTTAAGGAAAAGGATGTTAAAAAGTTCCAAATTTCCATCAACAGATCAATGTTACATGTAAAAGAAACATACATATATCAGAGGTAAGTCAATGTTCTGTATTCTTGAGCAATTATACAGACTCATAGGAGAAAATATTTTCATTAATATTTCATTAATTTCATTAATTTTTACCTAACGATTATTGAATACAGTAAATCTATACTAATTTACTCCCACAACTGTTCATTGTCACTTGTTAACCATCTCACCTCATTATTCATCCCCATCTTTTATGTAGATTTAGATACATAGTTTTCTATTGTATTTTAATCATTTTTGGTAAGCCCTATACCTAATAGTCCTATCTTTTTCTGTCTTTTCCTATTCTGTCTCCTAACAAAAATTACATTCATGAACTAATGATGGGGGGGAGCTCCAACCATTTCATTGAGAGACATATTTCCAATAAAATTTTAGTTCTCTTTAGTAATGATGTATAAAAATTTATAACAGGGGGCGCCTGGATGGCTCAGTCGTTAAGCGTCTGCCTTCGGCTCAGGTCGTGATCCCAGGGTCCTGGGATCGAGCCCCGCATCGGGCTCCCTGCTCGGCGGGAAGCCTGCTTCTCCCTCTCCCACTCCCCCTGCTTGTGTTCCCTCTCTCGCTGTGTCTCTCTCTTCAAATAAATAAATAAAATCTTTAAAAAAAAAAAATTTATAACAGTTATGATCAATTATGTACTAATAATAATTGTAATAATAATTCAATCCAAAAGAAGTTTTTGACACTTAGAACCTTTCAGTAATAGAAAATTGTTTAAATTATAAACAAATTTTTATTGCAGAAAAGAATGATAAGGTAAGCAATAAAATATATTTGAACATAAAATATATTTTTAAACCTTTTGTGGGGAAGTAGAATGAAAATACAAACTCAAAGAGAAAAAATAATGTAAATTTCTGTAAAAATAGATGATGATGAGTATTCAATTTCTATGGAATTTAATTTCATTAAATGTATTTTAAACTTCTTTATTTTAAAATATTCGTATTTACTTTAACCAGAAATTACATCTTTTGCAACTAAACTTAGGACAAAAAAATTTTACATGTCAACTTAAAAATTATTTGGGGGTTATGTCAGCAAAATGTATGAAGACCATTGCCTTAACCCCTTCAGCTTACCCACTGAGATCAACTTGGGATATGATTATCCTCCTTGGATAAGAAGTCAGCAGTCAGGGCAGTCCTGCTCCCACCTTCTGCTTCCACCTTCATAAGGTCACTTCTCCAATACAATGTTCACCTCTTTTGTGGGATCTCCTGGAGTCACTGGTAAAGTGTAGATTTTGTTCCCAGAATGCCTTGAATGGGTCAGAACAACATATCACTAAATCAGCTCCAATGCTGTTCTGTACCCAAGGCTATAATTGACAACCTATTCTATTCCATCTCAAATTATGTCCCCCTACCTTTTTCAACATTAACAGAGGTTCTAAAAGGATCAAACAATAACATAAAAATACTCCAAAAATTAAAAGCCAAAAAGATGTGCTCAATTTGATTATGACCCTCCCCAATATGAATTTTCCAGGGAGAAATGAAAAGTTCAGATATTAAATTATCTTGTTCTTCTAAGTTATAGCCCAAAGTAATCAGTACTAACCTCCTATTAAATCTAAAATTATTGATGTCCAACACTGAACTTTCATGATCTTGTGAATTAAAGTTCAAACAACAGGTTTTGTCACTCCCTGGCAATGAACTTAGCTCCCAAAACTGAAGCTCCCCTTCCCCCAAGGGGCCTATCTTGCTAAGCTTACCCCAAACATCCCCTGGCATGGGCAGGACCCTGTGAAACTTACGGTATGAAGTAGCAGAGCAGAAGGCACACCTTCTGTGGGAGGTCTGACTTCTATGGGAAAGGGGAGAGGAAGAAGGTGGGCTACACACACCAAACTTACACATCAGGAAACTTGCTAGGAGCACTGGAATAGAGTATTGAGAGTTATGGTAGTGGCACCCACTCCATACTTCAAGAAACATCTGATGTGGGAAAGAAGTGTTTTCCCCTAAAATAAAGAAATAGAAAAGAATTATAAGACATAGGCTCTCTTATTTAAGAAATATTTGTTGAGCACAAATTTCTGAGCTAGATTTGCTGGCAGATTCATAAGTGAATCAGAGCTGGATGCTGCCTAACGACCAACCACTAAAATTTGTAACATATACGTATATGGATATGTCACATATTGTAGGTTTTTGCTGCAGCAGTACCCTACTTCCAGTACCAATTTTTGTATTAGTGTAGATTAGGCTTTGTTTGCTAGCAAACAACCCCAAATATCTCAGCGGTTTAGAACAGCAGAGATGTGTTTCTCATTCATACAACTGTGTATGTTAGCTGAGGGCTCTTTTCCACTTTGTCCTGACTTTAGGACCCTCACTGACAGAAACAGCCACCATTTGAAACATTGTTGGGGTGACAAATTAAAGAATGCCACAAATTCTTTGTCATTCTTCTCCTCAATCTCCATCAAGACGTGGAGTTTATTTCTCCACCCTTTGCAACTGAGCTGGCCCTGTGAATGCTTTAACCAACAGACTGTGTTATTTCTAGGCCTAAGACTTACAAGACCTAGACGCTTTTGCACTTCTGAGAGTCTTGACCCACCATGTCAGAAATCAGGCTACTCTGCTGGAGAAGCCATGTAAAGCGAGGCCCTCGGATAACAATGGGAAGTAGAAAGTCTTGGACATTCTAGCATCTCCAGCCCCAGAAAATACCTGGCTGGAACCACATGAGATCCCAAGAAAGATTGGACAACTGCCCATGAGCCCACAAAACCATTAGCAATAGTAAAAACAATTACTGTTTTAAGTCATTAAGATTGGGGTGGTTTGTTATGCAGCAATAGATAACTAAAACATTCCCTCACTGTGTGAAAGGGAAAGAGGGCATGAGAAACTGTGCATTCTTAAAGCTTTTACTAGGAAGTGACACAGATCACTTCCAATCACATTTCACTGGCCACACTGAGTTCAAAAGGCTAGAGAAATGCAATTCTACTATGTGTGTAGAAAAGAAATGGAAATATTTGGTGGCTAGTACTATTATCTCCCAGAGAAAGGTCAGGGCTGGAGAGGTACATCCTCCATAGAGAAGACAAGTAAATCACTAAGTAGATAAAATGTCAAGAAAAAAAAGAGTAACAAGAGAAGAAAAGAACATAGATAACAACAGATGCTTGTAGATGACTTCTAGGTAAGGTAGGGATGGATATAAGGAAGTAAAGGAAGGTGGAAAAGACTCAGAAAAGAAACATCTACAAAGGCAAAAGGAGACATCTAGGGATCCAAAGGAGTTTCAAGAACAGAACAGTCAAGAACATAAAATAAAATGGATGGTATAGGCAAGGAATTTGTAAAAATTCAAAGAGATCAATGTGAGCTGATATAGTCACAGGCCTGGAACAGAGGTAGAATTAGAGAAGGAAATGAAAGACAACAGAATTTGGATGGTTGGAAAGGAGAAAGAAGGTCACTCTCAGTGAGGAAATAAAGTCTTGAAGTGGGGAATAAATTTAGCAATTGGGAGAACAGGGACTAGGTATTGTAAAGGGAAACACATCAATGTAATAAAAGTTATGTGTAAAGTAGATTACGTTTGCTGCAGGGAAAGCCATTTGTGGATTTATGGAGACCTTTGACTGCTAACTGAGATTTCTGAGTTATTTCATTTTAAATAGCTGAGCACCACTGGAGATAGGGTGCCTGAGTAAAGGAAATCAGTATACAGCACTAGTCCCTTCATGTAGAATGAAGAAGGGAAAGACAGAGCAAGCCATGAGTCAGAAAATTACAGTATTCAAAGCAGGAGTATCCTACTGGGAGAATTACCTGGCGGGGGTGGGGGCGGGGGGCCAGGGGGAGAACTCCCTTCTAGACCAGTTCAGGAGGTTTAGAATAAGTTGCTAAGAGAACTGAAAAGAAAAGGGGGGGGGGGTTCAAGTGTGGAGGAGTTGAGATATTTATCAAGGATATAAAAGAAGAGCACCTGGGTGGCTCAGTCAGTTAAGCAGCTGCTGCCTTCGGCTCAGGTCATGATCCCAGGGTCCTGGGATCGAGCCCCATGTCGGGCTCCCTGCTCAGCAAGAGCCTGCTTCTCCCTCTGCCTGCCACTCTGCCTACTGTGCCCTCTCTCTCTCTTTCAAATCTTTTAAAAAAGAAAAAGGATATAAAAGAAAATGTTTAACTTTTTACTTCCATGGCAGAGAAGGTTGGTTACCTACCCAACATTCCCCACCCTACTTTCTTGACAATACTGCTCATTTCCTCTCTTCCCTCCAAACCAATCAAGGAAAAGAAATCTACACATATATAATTGAGCTCCAAGGTAAATCCTGATAGGTTTAAGCCAATTGGTTTAACCACTCAACTAGCATCATCTTTCTAGGGAGTGTGTGGGGTGGGAAGAGGGTTGGTTTTTTTGGTGCCCCAATGCCAGAGGTGTGCTACTGACATTTACTGGGAAGAGACCAGAGATGCTAAAATGCATGCCACAATCCTGCACAAAACCTGCCAAAAGCTAGATAAACTCTTACCAATCATGGTAGTCCCAAGCTCCTTGTCAGTTACTGTTTCAGGGAATAGTGACTCACTGGTCAATAACATATAAGGATTGGCCTGCTATGAAACCTCTGGGGTGGTTTCTTCCTGCTGTTGATGTCATCCCAACTGTATGACACCTGGTACTGCTACAAGCATCCATCTTCTCCCCAAAACCAATTTCTTCCCAATCATCCTGTTTCCATCACTGGCATTTCCTGTTACCAAGTCCTAAAGCAGTTTTGGCTTCTAACCATTAACCTCAGTATGACTATTCACTCAGATTTGTCTGGGACAATCTAATTTTAATCCCGTTCTCCCAGTATATAGTGCCCCCTTTCAGTTCTAGAAGTATTCTAGATTGGACGCTAGATTATATGGACACTTACTTTTCCCAACTAAATGCTGTTCACTCTGCCTCAAGAAAGTTACCTTTAAAGCAGGGGTGAGCAAACTATGGCCTGTAGACTCTTTTTATACCTCTGGAGATTAAAAAAAAAAAAAAAAGTTTTTTACATGTTTAAATGGTTGAAAAAAATCAGTATTTCATGACATCTAAAATTTCAGTGTCCATAAATAAGTTTTATTGGAATACAATCATGCTCATACCTTTAAGTATCTTCTACGGTTGCTTTCTTATTTTAAGACAGATAACTAATTACGAAAGACAGTGCCTAAAATATTAACGTTTGGCCCTTTATAGAAAAGCTTGCAGACCCCTGCTCTAATGCCACTTAGTTCTAAGTTTCCTCATTTCTTGCACAAATACCGTAGCCTACTAACTTGTTTTCCATTCTTTTTTCATTCCAATCCTTAATATCCCTGGTAGATAATCTCTCTAGAAAAGTTTTTTTTTTTTTTAAGATTTTATTTATTTATTTGAGAGAGAGAGAGAATGAGAGAGAGCGAGCATGAGGGGGGGAGGGTCAGAGGGAGAAGCAGGCTCCCTGCCAAGCAGGGAGCCCGATGCGGGACTCGATCCCGGGACTCCAGGATCATGACCTGAGCTGAAGACAGTCGCTTAACCAACTGAGCCACCCAGGCGCCCCTCCTCTAGAAAAGTTTTGATCCTGTCATTTGCTGCTGTAAAATCTTCAATGGCTCCTCCAAAACGGGGAGTATTAAGTCCAAGCCTATCCGTTGACTGAAGACTACCAACCTAGTTTTCCAGACTTTGGTCCTCCTGACTACTTAAACCTTAAATGGACCACTTGCCCGTTTCCCTAATAAGTACTTTAGTCCATATCACACGCCCCCATTGCTTGCCCATGTCTCTCCTCCATCGCACCGGTTCCTCAAGATTAAACGGAAACTGTTACTCCCTTAATACACCTTCATTCACTCATCACACCAGTAGTTCACAGCAGGTTGTTCTTGAGGTGGGTGTGAGGGAACTCACTGACAACAAAGAAAACTAACTAGAGCAGGAAGGAGCAAGTCAAACGAGTTGAGTGCTTTAAGTAAAGGGCCCAGAATGAGGCTTCAGAGGTGACATTTACGCCAGATTTTTTAAGGACCTGGGAGTCTAAAAAGACAAGACCTAAGGAGATCAAAAGAAGCTGTAAATAAAGCTGAATGAGAGAACAGAAGGACCACCTTATTCTATCAACTTCCCTATCGGAATAACACCTTTAGTCTAAAACCTGAAAGAAAACTCTGCAAGAGCAGCCGTGACCAAAACCGCCCGGGAAGCGGCTGCTCGGTGCCACCGAAGACAGCAAGTAGATTCCGGATGCCAAACAGCCCCGGCGAGGGCTCCGTGCACTCATTCTGCGCCAGGAAGACTCCAGCCAGTCGCCAAAACTTTTGGGTGGTAGCTTTGTCCGCGCGCCCACGCTCCAGGCTTCCGGACAGGCGCGACGGCGCCCGGGTGAAAAAGAGACGCCGCTCAGTAGTTGGCTCCAACAATTAAAACTGTGTCGTGGCTTCCCACAAGCCACCAACCTGCGCCCTCGAAAAGGCGACCCAACCAGACCCCGCCTCCGAGGCGGCCTCGGCGCACGTGAAGTCCCCGTGCGGAGTGACAGCGAGGTGACGGGAGTTCGCGGACGCGAACCCCGGCCTGGGAAGGGCAGCGATTCCGGGGCGCACGCGCATAGCGAGGGACGGGGCGGAGCCAGCCTCCCAGAAGGGGTGCAAAGGAAAGGAGAGCGCGTGGCGCTCCGGAACCCGCGCACGCGCTGTAGTCTCACCCGGCCTTTGCGCGCGCGCGGCCGGCGCTGCATCTTTCCTTCAGGCCCGCCCCCCTCTTCTACTTCAGCAAGCGGAGGCGAGGAGCGAAAGCAGGGAAGTGTGGGGCGAGGTGGGCGGGGCGTCGCACGCGAGCGCGGCCTGCTAAAGAAGGGAGGAGGAGGGAGAGATCCAAGACATCGTTACCGCGTCAACACCCAATGGAGAGCAGGCTTGACCCCGCCCCCTCGCCTCATGTTATTGGCTGGGAGGCCCCCAGATGGGCGGGGCTGGCCGTGGGGTTGGGGAGGGCAGGGGGCGGAGAGGAGGAGGAAGGCGCTGGCGGGCAGTGATGGCGGCGGGTGATGGGGACGTGAAGCTAGGCACCCTGGGGAGTGGCAGTGAGAGCAGCAGCGACGGCAGCAGCGAGAGCCCCAGCGGCGCGGGAGCGGCAACAGAAGGGGGCGGCTGGGCGGCAGCAGTGTTGGCGCTTCTGACGGGGGGCGGGGAAATGCTGCTGAACGTGGCGCTGGTGGCGCTGGTGCTGCTGGGGGCCTACCGGCTGTGGGTGCGCTGGGGGCGGCGGGGTCTGGGCGCCGGGGCCGGAGCGGGCGAGGAGAGTCCCGCTGCCTCTCTGCCTCGCATGAAGAAGCGGGACTTCAGCTTGGAGCAGCTGCGCCAGTACGACGGGTCCCGCACCCCGCGCATCCTGCTCGCGGTCAATGGGAAAGTCTTCGACGTGACCAAAGGCAGCAAGTTCTACGGCCCGGGTGAGGAGGAGTTGGAACGGGAGGGGGAGGACCTCCTGCAGCTCAGGGGCGACCCCCTTCTGATGGGGAGGCCCCTGGGCACTGGGTTAGTTTCCGAGCCTTCTCGACGTCTGGACCCCTGCGCCTTGGCTGCTGCACCTGGGACGGCCCGCCCCACACACACCCCCAGCCGCGGGCACCTCCAGCTTTCCCCCCCCGAAGTCCGGGTTTCAGTGTCGCCCCAGGAACCAGCTCTCAGCTTTCATCTGTCTACCATCCCGTCCCTCCACGAAGCTTTTTCTTGTGCAGAATTTTTCAAAATCCTTTCAGTTGTCGCCCGTGCTGGCCCACAACCAACCTTCCCTGAGCTTTCTGATTCCTGGGATGGGTGGGGGCAGGAGGGACGGGAGATATCTAAAGTAGGGACCCAAAGTTGTGGGCCAGGTAATTCGCAGCTTTCCCTTCTTTACTCTATTTTGCCACTGATCTCCCTTTTCTCTACTATTCCCCATAAGGCCACGTTTAGGTACACGTCGTTCCAAGTCCCCAGCGTTTAGCTTGTGAAGTCTGGGCATATAAGCAACACCTCAGACTCTTTTTTTAAACCAGTTTTAGGATGGAGATGCTTTCTAAGATTAACAATGTATGTAGGATGAGGACAGACCAGAATGTAGATCTTAATAAAGACTGGCAAGGATAGTCTCCCTGAGTTTTGGGGGTGGAGCTCAACTACCCAGCAGGCGGGCCTGTCTGGTTTCTTTCTTTTCCTTTTTTTTGATAGTAGGAAGGCAAGTATTCAAATACACGTCGATAATGACTTACTGTGTTTTCACTGAGCAGAAAAAACTTAGAAGAGCTATAAATCCACACCCCAGTGCACCACTTCTGCAAGTTGAAGAATTTTAGAACTTTGCTTTCAGAGAACCGTGTGTGTAGGGTAGTTGGGTTAGAAACCCTTCCTTTACAATGTAGTTATAGCATACATTCCAGATTATGCCAATAAACTTCAGTCCAAACTCATGGAACCTGCTGGTATACAGTAAAATTGAGTAACGTTGTACATCTTGATTATGTAGTAAATAATTTCTAAGCTTTAAAAAAGTGACTACAATAAAAAATAATAAAATTAGGGACCTAGAGTGACCTGGTGTTCGAAAGAGTACATCCAAGCCTTAAAGTCAAGGGGGTTGGCAAGTCTAGAAAAATTGGTTTTCTTCTTGATTTAATCTGTTGGTACATGAGATTTATTGGCACTTGCAAATATGTACCTCTGATTTCAGTGCTTGGTGGTTGGAATATATTTTAGAAGTGCTTTGGTTTGCTGTTAAGTGGAATAGAGATAAGTAATTGGAGATTTTATGTGTTGAACTATTTCTTAGTTGCTTGTATTTTTGTGTGTAGAACTATATTCAGTTTAAGCAAGTCTGAGATAGTGCTTCTGGTTGTATAAATATGAAAAGCAGATGTCTACCTACTTAACTCTACTGAAACGGTTAATACTTTTTTTTGTTTAAAGTATATGGGACAAGAGAATAGGGAATAGGGCCAAAGTACAGTAATTAAATGGACAGACCAAATTAAATAGTTAATTATTTTTAAATCAAGGATTTACACAGTATTTTGTACCTGAAGTTTTTTCCTCATTGATATTAAAATGTATGTGCAGGAATTAAAAATTGTGTACAGGCTTAGATTTTTAATATAGCACCTCCCCAACTAAAAGATCTGCTTTTGTAGCCCCTATCTAAACTGATGATGAAACAAACAAAAGTATTAGTGCAAAGAAGCATATTAGTCCTCACACATTATGCTTTGCCACTATCTGGGAATAGCTAGGAAAGGCTGTTTTAGACACAGTTTAGCAGCCTCCAGTGGCAAATGTTCTGCAACAGAAATTAAAAATTAAGATGAGAGTCATAGATGTGATGTAGATAGCCTTCATGTGGCTTGGGCATTGAGGGGGCTCCTCAGATAACAAGGGAGAAGTCAGTTTTATTTATTTTTCTTTTTGGGGGGAGAAGTCAGTTTTAGGTTGGCTTCCACCAATTCCCAGGTCCTGATGAACAGCCTAGGGGTAATTAGTTATTTTCTAAGTATTTATTGATCAACCTAGTACAGACGTTTGGAATGTTATATTATGGAAAGGAACTTGAAAGTAGCCAGATCATCTATGGGCTTGGAATATGTTGATATTTCACATTAATAGGAGATGTAACACTTTTTCCAAAAGTCTTAAAAGCCAAATTTCTGACTATGAAACAGATATAAGTTCAGTTTGGGTTTTAATTTTTATTTTCATCCTCAAGTCAGTTGAGCACTTTGTAACAGAATAATTCAGAAGCAATGATTTTAGCCTGACAATCTTAGTAGCTTGAAAGAATGAGGTAAGAAGCCAGAAAACCTCGTTTCTATGCCTAGCCAATATCTACTCCCATTTCACAGTATTGGTCTTGGAGTTAAAAGTTTTTTTGTGAGGTTTTTTTCCTATGTCGAAGATGCTGTTTTCTTAGTCATTTTTAAAGTTCAAGTTCTTAAAAAATTAAATATTGACAATTTAGTGGAGTAAACACATGTTGGCAAACAGTTGGCATTAACTACATTTGCCATCATTAAATTTAGTAACACTTCAGGCACTTGGCCAGCATGTGAGGAAAGTGGTCATATAAGAAACAATGAATATGGGAGGAGAAAGGGAATAAGATTTGTTAAGCACCTACTACATCAGATCCATTAATTTGTCATCTCCACAATGCCTCAGTGAGGTTAGTAAGTATTTCTGTCCTCCGATGGGAAGTCTGAGGTGTAGGTATTTGGGGTAAATTGGCTTGGGTCATACAGACATGGCGTTCAAATCCAGATATATTTAACCACAAAGCCTATCTGTACTTCAGGTAAACTGCGTTCTGGGATAAACTTCTGGAGAATCTTACTGTTGTTTTTATATCCTCTTCTGGTTCCCATAAGGATTTAAAGCCTCAGATACGCTTTCATGGCCGTATGTTGTGCTGTCCAGTATGGTAGCCATAAACCGTATGGGGCTTTTTAATTTTAAGTTAATTAAAATTAAATATAGTTAAAATTGAGTCCCTCCATCACACTAGCCACATTTCCACTACTCAGTAGCTACATGGCTACCATGTTAGTGCACTTTATAGAGTAGTTCCATCTTCCCAAAGAGTTCTATTCAACAGCGTTGATTCTATAGGTCAAGGGAGGAGGAGGAGGAAACTCCGTTTATTGAGCTTATTATCTCATTTCATTTTCAAACAGCCCTAGGAGGTAAGTAATGTTCCCATTTTACAAATGTGGAAACTGAACTCAGGGAGGTTTTGCTCAAAATCACATACTCAGTGGCAAAACTAGAAATCAAACACAGTCTAACTGGCTTTACAGGCCATCCCTTCCCATTGTAGCACTACAAAATATACTTTCATATGTTTCTAGCGTCATAACAGAGTAGGAAGACTGGAACAGATAGTATAATTTTAAGTAACTTGATTTAATATTACTACAATGAAATTCTACCAAAATAGTGTTTTTATTCTTTAGAATGGCAAGAAATTATACAGTTGACCTTTCTAATAGTTTATCCTGCATTTCTGAAATTTAAATCTGTTGCTTCCCCCTTATTCCATGTAGCATATTCTTTGACACAGACCGAAGCAGTATTTTCTCCAACTTACCTTTTGAATTCTACTGGAAAAGAAAAAGTCATATATAAAAGAGGTACCCCATGAGATGCCTAATATCTAGGAGAATGGGGAAAGGAGCACATGTAGCTTTCAAGTGTTTTTCCTCCTTTTTATAACTTTATCTTCGCGATGTTAACTTTTATTTATAGTTTGCAAAATTACAGTTGAAGCAAGAGTTGCAACATATAGACTAGGCCCAACCTGACCTCTTCCTTCATGGATATCCTATTGACACTACTCAGCTCACATCCCAGCTACTTGCTTCGAGGCCAACTGGGTCTGTTTGGGCTAATGGCCATACACACCCATTACCTTTCAGTAAAATAAAAGGATCAGCTGAGTTTTCTGATGAGTTTTGATACTCTGCTCAAATTTATACTAGTTATTTCTATAATACCTACTCTGAATTCAGCATCATTCCATTGTTTTTAATCTTTGAGGGAATTGTATTTGTGTTAAATGCTAATGCTAATTATTAAAGAATAGCTGAAAGCATATATGAAACCAGACTATGTTATTCATGCTGGAAGAAAATAGATTTAGTAACATCTGGAGTTAGCTATTCAAATTCTTTTAATAATTCTTTCAATAAGGGGCGCCTGGGTGGCTCATTTGGTTAAGCGACTGCCTTCGGCTCAGGTCATGATCCTGGAGTCCCAGGATCGAGTCCCGCATCAGGCTCCCTGCTCAGCAGGGAGTCTGCTTCTCCCTCTGACCCTCCCCCCTCTTGTGCTCTCTCTCTTTCATTCTCTCTCTCAAATAAATAAATAAAATCTTAAAAAATAATAATAATAATAATAATTCTTTCAATAATATATGACCAAGATCTCTCCTCCCCTCTGTACCCATGTTAGACGTGACTAAATAACTGCTGTGCCCTTAGAACCTGCATCCTGTCTCAAGATCACTAATATAGGACTTCATCTCCATTTTAAATACTGAGAAGGAGTTCTCTGGATTTCATTACACTGTTGCTTAAATAAGATGCTGTGAAAAATGAGTTAACTGAGTTTTCAAAACAGATAGGTTCCTACCTGTGTAGAGTTTATAGTATATTTGGGAAAACAGACAATAAATAAGCATTCAGCATATAATTATAATTTGTAATTAAATATTCAATGAAAGAAATAGGATATGTAATAGAGGGTAACAAAGGACTTTAGAATAGATGGTTAAGAAAGGTGCTTTATTTATATTAGTTTATCAGGAAAAGGGGGTTGATATTTAAGCAAAAACCTAAAGGAGTCAGCCTTACAAAGATTGGGTGTGAGAATGTTCTGATGCCATCTAGCACTAGATCTAGAACTGATCATATTGTGTTAATCATCAGAGAAAGAAACATCCTTAACCTTTACTGATTTTGAGATTTGACTTCAGCCTTTGTTTGGTTAGTATTACCTCAGTGATTCTTTTTCCACTGATCTGTGGTATGTTTTATTTTCCTTTTATAATATAGCTAGATTTTTTTTAATTGAATCTAGTATCAATACTTTTTTTTTTTTAAGATTTTATTTATTTGAGAGAGAGAATGAAGGGGAGGGGTGATGGGGCAGAGAGGGAGAAGCAGACTCCCCGCTGAGCAGGGAGCTGGACTCGGACTCGGGGCTCCATCCCAGGGCCCTGGGATCATGACCCAAACGGAAGGCAAAGGCAGGTGCTTAACTGACTGAGCCACCCAGGTGCCCCTCAACACTGTCTTTTAACAGCTTAATCAGTTTATATGTTTTCACGTTACTAATATATTTAGATATATTTCTACCTTCTTATTTAGTAATTTATCTTTGTCATACTTTGCTTCTTTTTTCTACCTTTTTTCCTTCTCAGATTAATTTTTTTTTTAATTCTTCCACTTTTTCTCCCTACTTATTTGGATATATTCTATTAACATTCTTTTAGTGATATCCTTAAAGTTTTTGCTGTAGAAGACACTATTCTTCTGAAGAATATAGGAATGTTAGCCACCCTATCTGTGTGAATTAGAAAAACTCTCTTTAAGACACTTTACTGTCATTTGAGAGAATATTTCTTAATAAATATACAAAACTACCATGTACACAAATGTGGATGGTGTCCCTTGGGTTGTGTAGTATACAGCCATAGGTTGTGGCCCTGCTTTAGGAAACCTTTAATCCTTCCTCCACCCTTATTTTCTATGGTATTACTATTAGACTTGTAGATCTACTGTATTTTTTCAAATTCCTCCCCCAAATTGATTAAAGTATTACCTTTTTTTATTGTCACCCTCATTTAAATTTACCAACATAGTTACCATTGTCTTTATTCACTGTCATTTCTTGCATCTCATTCCTTTGCTCAGGGTTCAGCTCTTATTTTAGTAAGGTATGTCCTGTAGTTTTTTCACTGACACAAAAAAAATTCTGTATATGCCCTTATGCAGGAATAATAGTATAGGTTTTGGATATAAAATTGTAGGCTGATTGTTTTACCTTTAGATCTTCAGTAGTAGTATGCCACTGTCTTCTACTTCTCTTCAAGTCTGCTTTTGGTTTATTTTCATTCCTTTGATTAATCTGTTTTTCCCTTTGTCTAGAGTTTTGCTCTTTTACTAGGATTTGCCGAGGTGGGGATTTGATTTTTTTTAACATGTGCCAGACTCTACTAAAATTTGAGGATGTGTGTCATCCATTTATTTTAGAAAATTTGAACCCATTACCTCTTCAATTATTGCCTCCCCCATTGTCTTCTAATAGATACACATTAGCTTTTCATTCTATCCTTCATGTCTCTTAATCTTTCCTTAATGTTCCATCTCTTAATTACTTAAAAATTTTAAGCAAACATACTATAGTTCTTTAATCTGCTTGTATTATTCTGGGGATGCCAGTTCTCATCTGTTATATATGCTCACTTCATGGTGGTTTGTTTCTTCATGTAGTTTATAATTTTTACTACAAAAACACATCTTCAGCAATTACAGTCTTTTTGTTTCTGGGGGATTTTTTTTCTATGCTGTTCCTTAAGCCCTGGGTTTTAGAAGTCTTCCTGTAGAGTAGCTTAGATTTATTTCTAAATAGGGCCTCATGGAAGTTTTTTTAAAAAAACTATATTTTTATTAGATAATACATATTCAGAATAGAATATTTTAAAGCATATATTGTGAAAAGTAACCCAGTGACGATGTTCCCCTTCCTAGAAGTGAGGAACCAATCTGAGTATTGTTCCAGAGCTATTATCTGTAAGTATGACCATGTGGATATGTACTCCCTGTGTACTCCCTCCACAGACACACACATACACACACACACACACATATATTGTTGCATATTATACAGCCTTTACTATCTGGAGAGCCTTTCATCTCAGCATAAAAAGAGTCATCTTATTCTTTTGAATATATGTATATTCTGTTACATGAATGTATCATAATTTAACAGTCCACTATTAAGAAACATTTGTTTCCAATCTCTTATTAATACTTAGTGCTGCTGTAAATATTCATGTACATGTCCTTTTACACATGTGAGTAAACTTATAAATTCCCAGAAGTAAAATCACGGATTCTTAGGGTATGGGACATTTTTTAATTTGGGTACTTATTTTTGAATTGCCCTCCAGAGAAATTGGAGCAATTTACACTTCATGAAAATGCCTATTTCTCACCCCTTTGCCAAAAATGTGATATTAAACTTCTTGGTCTTTGTCAGTCTGAGAATTTAAAATGGTATCTCAGTATTGTTTTAATTTAACAATATTTCTCTTTTTTAGTGAGGTTGGACACCTTCTGAATTTTGAGCCATTTATGTTTCCTTTCCTACAAATTATCTGTTCATATATATATATATATATTTTTTTTTTTTTTTAAGATTTTATTTATTTATTTGACAGAAAGATAGTGAGAACAGGAACAGAAGCAGGGAGGATGGGGGAGGGAGAAGCAGGCTTCCTGCCAAGCAGGGAGCCCGATGCGGGGCTCCATCCCAGGACCCCAGGATCATGACCTGAGCTGAAGGCAGACACTTAACGATTGAGCCACCCAGGCGCCCCTGTTCATACATTCATTGCCACAGTTTTTCAATCATGGTATTGGTCTTAGAGATTTTAGGTGTTCTTCAAAAAGTGAATCAACCTTAGCTTCAAACATTTTTCCTAGTTTGTCTTTTTACTTTATTTATGGTGTTTTTGTAAACCACACAGAAATTTTTGGTTTTATGTATTCAAATTTATCTTCTTTTTATGGCTGCTGAGTTTTCTATCATAAGTTACTTAAAGGTTTTTTGCACTAAAAAGATTATTTTTTTTAAATACATAGTTTTTGGAGCACCTGGGTGGCTCAGTCATTAAGCGTCTGCCTTCAGCTCAGGTCATGATCCCAGGGTCCTGGGATCGAGCCCCACATCAGGCTCCCTGCTCCACAGGAAGCCTGCTTCTCTCTCTCCCGCTCCCCCTGCTTGTGTTCCCTCTCTCGCTGTGTCTCTCTCTGTTAAATAAATAAATAAAATCTTTTAAAAAAATATGTAGTTTTTTTTAAATACTTTTATGGTTTGGGTTTTTTAGTTCCATTTGGAATTTATTTTAAGATGTGAAATAAGGATTTTTACAGAAAATTATTTAATTACCCCAACTATTTATAGAATAATTTTTCCCCCAACACTTGCAGTATTACTTTTATTGTTCTCTAAATTCCAATAGATATTTAAGTCCGTGCTATTTCTTTTTTTTTATCACATTAACATTCATGGTTTATTAATCCTCTCATGTAAAATCTGCACAACCACCACAGATAAAGCCACTGCTGCATCTTTACTCCTTCTCTTGTCCAATCTCCAGCTCACATTTTGCCAGCACCAACATTGGCTTTTGCAGTCCCCCTGACTTCATTCTGTTCTTGCCTTCCTTTCGCTGTTTTCTTTTTCTTCTCATATCAGCCATGTCTTGCCAGTCTGTGTTTGGGTTCATTTTGTTGTTGTTGTTGCATAATCCAAGGAATCATAAATCATGCCAAAGTCAGTTGTCTTGCCACCACCAAGATGGGTTCCGAACCCAAATACAAATATGACCTCTGATGTGGTCTTGTACATTTTGGCTATTTTTTCCCAAATACTGTTGCCTTTCTGGGGTGAAGGACATCAATGACCATCTGTTTCCACCGAAGTAGTCGGTTGGTCATGAACTTCCTGGTCTAGATAGTTACTGTGTTGTTCATGATGGTGGCCAAGCTTCAAGCAGCTGGGGAGGAAAAGAGCAAGTCCATGCTATTTCTTCACCTTAGAATTCTCATTCTCTGGTGGCTGTGTAAACTCAATCCCCACTCCCACATCTGGCACAGGCCTGGGATTTTAATTTTTCAGTCTTCCTGGTCCCCACTCTAGCCATAAGCCTTGGGGCCAAGGCCACTGAGCTGAACCCACAGTATTGCTGACAGCTTTCTAGTTTGAATTTCAGAAACAAGATTGAGCTGGGGAAAGTATTTTACCTGCCTAAAGTTAGGGCCAAACTAGATAGATACTTGACCCATTTTATACCAATGCCTCTAAGATTTGCCCATTGTTAAATGTTGGTTGAAGCCTCTAGAACCCAGGTATCTTGGCTTCTTGAGGAGTATTCTTTCATTTTGACCACACTACCTTCTCTCTAAAAGTCTTGGGACTTCCTAAATCTAAATATAAAAAAAATAATATTTATTACTTGGATTTCTTTTAATCACTTTTACATTATTGCTTCATTTATTCCAAGGCCCATTGTGATCTTATTTGGAATAAATTACTCAAATACCAAGTATAATTAGGTTTTTTTTTAAGTTGTTTTAATAATCACAAAAGACTATTATCAAAACAGGCCAGAAAACTAGGCTGTTTATGAACTTTAATGGATTATAGTTTGTCCCTGAGAACTATGGTTTTTATACCATGGAAATAACTGAACTATTCATTCTGGAATTTTCTCCTCTTCATAAATACTAATGTAGCTACACAGTCATCCTAATAATCACAGAATTATCTGTGAACATATTTTAGATATTTTATTTCCTCCTGGAATTTTCTGTTCATTAAATTACTCTTTAAAACATTTTCTTACAGTGACCATATGTTTTTGCCTTTTCAAAAATATGTTACCCCAGGAGCGCCTGAGTGGCTCAGTCGTTAAGTGTCTTCAGCTCAGGTCATGATCCCAGGGTCCTGGGATGGAGCCCCGCATCGGGCTCCCTGCTCTGTGCGAGGCCTGCCTCTCCCTCTCCCACTCTCCTTGCTTGTGTTCCCTCTCTCGCTATCTCTCTCTGTCAAATAAATAAAATCTTAAAAAAAAAATGTTACCCCATTCTACCTGATTTTATTAAAGTAAGCAGTTTCAGGATACACTAACTAGGAGATTTATTGAATTTTGAATTTTAAAAATCTGTGCCACAGGTTGTGTTTAACTCTCAGAGTATTAATGAAATCTGAATTCTAGTATAATGTCATTTTGATATATTTAATATTTTTGAAAGATTTACTTTGGGGTGCCTTGGTGGCTCAGTCGGTTAAGCATCTGCCTTCCGCCTAGGTCATGATCCCAGGGACCTGGGATTAAGCCTGCATTGGGCTCTCTGCTCAGCAGGGAGTCTGCCTCTCCTTGTCCCTCTGCCCTCCTTCCCACCACCCCCACTCATGCGCTCCCTCAAATAAATAAATAAAATCTTTTAAAAAAAGATTTGTTAAAATGATGTCTTAGAACATTTGTTATATAAGTATATTTAAGAGAAACTGCTTTGGTTGAATAATTGCTGTTCATTTTTGTAGCAAGAATTTTATTGAAGTTGTAAATCCACTTTTATATCAGCATTATATTATAGTCTTTGATAAAGCAACAGAATATAATTCCCTTAGCTATTACTGAAATGTTAATGTCTAAATGAGCCTTAATAGTCAAAATAACAGTTTATATAAGCTGGCCTTACCAAAAGACTTAGTACCATTTAAAATTTGCTTTCCTTGGGTAGTTCTGTTATTTTAGTATTATGGATAGGCAAGTACGGTTATCAAAATACTGGAATCCGTAACATTTATGTTTGTTGTATAAGGGGGTAGTAGAATGGGGAGGTATTACTGGCTTCTCAGATAACGCTTCTGGTTGAATTATGAATGCAGAAATATGTACTTTATGTAGACCTCAGATCCTCCTTTCTCTGAGCACATCTGTCCAGTTCCAATTCTAGTTGTTAATGTTCTTTATGGTCTTACGGGAAAAAGTAAAGAAAACTGTTCCAAAAAGACCTTTTCAGAAGTTAAATGCTTCCTGAGGGAAATCCTAAAATGTGGAGAAGACAGCTTAATATAGTTTAGAGGGTGGGGCAGTACATTAATCACTGAATCATTATTTTCTATTCAAGAGTTAATAAAACATCATTTTGCCTAGAATGGGGATGGTTGTTGACTCTAGTTCACTCTGAGTAAATCGGCCATCTAAAACCAAAAAAAGAACGTGTTCTATGAAGTTTCGTTTTTACATTTATTCAGTGTTGAGGTCTCCTTAGAGAAATTGGCAGAGAATTTTATTAGAGAATGCATTGGTACATAATTAATATACTCAAAGATGGAGGATTTTCTGGTTGCTGTTTTTTATAATGATCATCTTTTCTTCTCTCCTTTTTACCATTGAGATGTGTTTAATGATTTACACTCTGAAGTACACTGAAGTAGATTGACTTTTGCAGGCCAGGGAGGTAAATACTATAACAAAATGATAAGAAAAGCTGTCGGTGTATACAGCTTTTTTGTTAATTCTCCTTCATTTTGATTTAACCAGGTATTCCAAAGTGTCTATTCCCCTGAAATTTTGTAATTAATGAAATGCTCCAATTTTCAGGGTTGTCATTCCATCTTTGGGTTTGTGGATCGGATCGTCTGTTTTCTCAAGTGTATTGTGTTTGGGGTAGAAAAGTAGAGATAGTACTTCCCAAGTCTGGTGGTCATTTTAGGCAAGTTACTGAATGTCTCTGCTCCTTTTCACCTGCCCGGTGGACAAAAATTGTTCCTTCCCCTTTGCAAGACTGTGAGAAACGAAAGTCACATGCTAGAAAGTTCTTTAAAAGGTTGAAAACTATCGTTTTACACTGGTAGGTTTTTATAGCCCTGATCAATTTTATTTTTTCTTTTGTGTGTATGACTCATCGCTGTTTTAAGTTTGTCAGCATTGCTTTGTTTTGAGGGGAAAAAAAAGTCATAGTAGTTCTGTTTATCTAATTTATCTATCTGTTTATCTATCTATTTATGGCCTCCATCTGGGGAAAAACAGCTATTGGCACAAAGCATGTGGAGTTATGCAAAAGAAAAAAAAAAACACAACTACTTTTCTTTTCCCTAGAGACTGTTCTTGCTTAATTTTCAAAGTTAATATTTCTCTAAAATAATTCCAATTTAAGGAACAATATTGAATTTTTTTCTTAAATGCTTAATACCCTTTGCAAGGTGAATTGATATAATGGGCAATAGTTTGAAGGTTATAAATGTTGGCCAATTGTAAATAGTGTCCCAGTTTCTTATATAGAAGACAAATTTATTTATTTTTTATTTTTTTGAAGATTTTATTTATTTATTTGACAGAGAGAGACACAGTGAGAGCAGGATCACAAGCAGGGGGAGAGGGAGAGGGAGAAACAGGCTTCCCGTGGAGCAGGGAGCCCGATGCGGGGCTCGATCCCAGGACCCTGGGATCATGACCTGAGCCGAAGGCAGACGCTTAACGACTGAGCCACCCAGGCGCCCCTATAGAAGACAAATTTAAAAGTTTAAAATGGTAGCCTAAGTGTATACTAATAGGAAAATGATTAAATTTTAGGTATATTCATTCAGTAAGAAAATATATAACCATTAAATGGTAATTGTGAATGTCACCTAATATTAAGGAGCAATATGGAAAATACTTGGGATAAAAAAGTACTTTACTGGGAAGAATTACCTTTATTTTCATGTTAATGTAAGTTGTACCTAGTAATACCTAGTAATGCTACTTTTTAAATTTATCGCAAATGCCGCTTCTGGTTCCATGCCTTAAACTTTGCAGACAATGGCTTTCTTAGACCTGATGAACTTTATGGTGCACTGCTTTCTGTAACTCAAATTAATGTTCATAAATGTTTAGATTATTGCCCATTTAAGTAGATTTTGAAGTTTCCTAAATGTTTTCAAATATGAATATGGGTATAATCATTACTCATTTAAAAATTAACAAATTTCTAGGTTTTTTTCTTGTTTACTTCTCCTTAGAAAGTATTTTATTTTGTTAACTGGACAATAAGCTCTCTTACCACTCCGTTGCTCATAATAGTAATTCTGGTTTTAAAATTATTTTCTCTAAATTACCTTGGTCATATACAGAAAACTGTAGCCTCAGGAAAAAAATGTTTTTATTTTGTAAAATTAGGTATTTTGGCAATCTTTTTTTAAGTAATCTCTACACCCAATGTGGGGCTCGAACTCATGACCCTGAGATCAAGAGTCGCATGCTCTTCTGACTGAGCCAGCCAGACACCACTTAATTTTTAAACCAACATTTTAAACAGAAAAACTTTATGATCTCTGCGGCCTAACGTGAAGACAGAAGTAACTCTCAAAAGATTTTTATTATAAAAATAATTTTTTAACAAATATACAACCAAAATCAGAAACAGACCCATAAATACAGAGAACAAACTGATGGTTGCCAGAGGGGAGACGGTTGAGGGGATTGCCAAAATCTGTGAAGGGCAGTGGGAGATACAGGCTTCCAGTCATGGAATGAATTAATCGTAGGGGTGAAAGGTACAGCATAGGGAATATAGTCAGTGGTATTGTAACAGTGCTGTATGGTAACATATGGTAGCTACACTTGGCGGTGAGCATAGCATAATGTATAGAGTTGTCAAATCACTATGTTGTACACCTGAAACTAATATATAACATTATGTGTCAACTCTACTTCAATTAATAATAATAAAGGAAAGTAGTAGTAGTAATAACAATAATAATTTTCTAAATAGCCAGACTTTACCAGTTATATGAGGTAAAATTTTTTCTTCCATTCCCCAGAAAAGATTGCCACTGTTCAGTGTGTGGTCTGTATTCTTTCTGGTGTTTTTCACAGATACACAAACACATGTATGTGTATTTTCTTAATTCAAAGCAAATCATACGCTATATATACATACTCTTCTGAATTGCTCTTTTCAGTTACTCTATTATGAACTTCTGTCTGTGTATACATATGGAGATACTTCATTCTTGTTGATAGTTATGTACTATTATTACATTAAATTAATGTACTGTAATTTAACCAGTTTCTTGATAGGGAAAATTAGGTTGTTTCAGTTTTGTTTATTATATGTTTTAAAGAACTGAAGTGTCTTTTTTATCATGTATTTGGGTGGAGATTTTGCTCACCATCGTGAATCTGTTTAAAGGATCAAAATCGAGAGTTACTCCTTATTTGAAATTGCAGCTAATATTTTGGAAGAAGTTTCCTATGTTTCTGCTTTATGCCAGGCCCGTGCTAGGCATTGAGTACTGACCTGAGCATGACAACTGCTGCTCTCAAGCACAGACTTTGGGAATGGCTCATTTCTGTCAGCATAAAAATCATGCCATTCCTCCCTAGGGAGGGTGGTTCCTAATTCCTTGGACAAAAAGTTAATCATTTTGTGTCACTCAGAACGGTTGGGGCGCCTGGGTGGCTCAGTTGGCTAAGCGTCCAACTCTTGATTTCGGCTCAGGTCGTGATCTCAGGGTCGTGAGATCAAGCCCTGCATCGGGCTCAGCACTGAGTTTAGAACCTGCTTAGGATTCCCTGCCCCCTCCCCCACCACTCCTCACACTCTACTCTCCCCAAAAATAAAAATAATAAAAACTTAAAAAATAAAAACTGTTCCTTGTAGCCACATCTCCTGTTTCGCAAGAGCTGTGACAAATGAAAACCATTTTTTAATGACTTTTCATAGTTTATATAGGTAATTGTGAGTATATTCTGGTAGTCAGGTGATACTTATTTTGAAAATTGGTCATATTTCTGATAAAACCAATCATTCAGCAAAGACCTGTTGAGGATGTGCATGTGCTATGCGTTGAACTAGTCACTGGGGGTACAAAGATGATACAGTCTCTGCTTTCATACGACCTACTTTGAAAAAGAGAAAGAAAAATATTTTAGATCCACAGTTGACTTGAGTCTTTAACAAATGCTTATCTAGTGGATGTTCTGTTGATTATTTTTAGATGCCACAATTAATTAACAGTAATCAGTGAAGCATTATCTCCCCTCAAACAAACCAGCTTCCAAACCTAACTAACTGCTTAAGTTTCCTCTTCTCCCTAATATGTTATAGTCTTCAACTTTGAATACAAGTTTTGAGGTATTTAAATTTCAGAGAAAAACTTTATTTTGTTCTACAGGCAGATTTCCAAGAAGTTTCTTCTCATTTTCCCATTTAGTATCTGTCATGTTTTAAAAATTAAGGCTGTGTACCAAATATGAGTCATTATGAGGTTTCTTTTATTTCACTTTTTCCTTTGAGGCATTCTAAAATAATGTTAAGGTAATGTCAATAATTTCTTCTTTTCCCCCCCAGCTGGTCCATATGGAATATTTGCTGGTAGGGATGCCTCCAGAGGACTGGCGACATTTTGCCTAGATAAAGATGCACTTAAAGATGAATATGATGATCTCTCAGACTTGAATGCTGTACAAATGGAGAGTGTTCGAGAATGGGAAATGCAGTTTAAAGGTACCTTCATTTTGTCGGGTTCTTCGGAAATATTAAATTTATGGCCAAAGAAAGTGTATACTATGTCACATTCCTTAAGAGCCTGAGGATATCTCTTTTCATCACCATCATTATTTGATGATAAAAAAGCTAAGTATGAAAATGATTGCATATTATTATTATTTAAAAATTCATATTTAAAATTTGACTTGTTACAACCTATAAGTCTAACAAAAACTGTGGCACCTTTAGTCTTATAAGGCTTTTTAATTAAGATAGAGTATTTTTAAATATAGGCTTCTATTTAAAACTGAATTTATTTTGATATTGATACTATAATTTATTCCAAAATGATTTTATTGATCTTACTCTCAAACCATAAAGAAAAAATATCTTTCCCCTTTATTATACCCTCGTGGCATCCGTTATTACCTCCTATGTGACAATCCAGATAGCTATTTATGTGACCTCTGCATCCCTTGGCAACACTTCTGGTTCTTCTGGCTTCTTGGCACTTGAACCGGTTCTACTGTAGGAAGCAGTCCTCCTATCTTATCCTCCTGGTTTGTCAGTTAATTCACTTAACCTAGGTTCAGATTCCTGACCAAGAAATAACTAAATATGGATCACCTTGGACACCACAATGTTCTAAATTAATACCTGGTAACATGAAACAAACAATATTAACAGAGATGTAAGAAGAGAGTTTGATAGGAGAAAGAATAATGGTATGACTGGAGCCACACACTGAGATCTCAAAGAACACAGGATAATAAGTAACAAATGACTTTGCTTTTCATTTGGTTTATTTTCCTGGAGAGTAGTACCCTATGTCACATTTTCTTCCCAAGAATATTTTCTGGTTGGATCTCCTTATCATGAGCTCTAAGTGATTCTGATGAAATGTCCTTGGTTAAGAGCTGGTATATATGGAACACTCTCCTGCAAAGACAGTCCCCAAGCTTTGTAAATTCCTTAATCCCATTTTCTTTTGTTCAAGCCTTACATGAGTACAAAGACCAGCCACAGTGAACAATAGGAACAACTTAGCCTATTCTATATAATTTTAAAAGAGGCAAACACCTTCCTCACTGTATAATGGAATAGCGAAACGAATTTGATCACTACTGATTTTCTTTTGATGTATTTTTCAGAAAAATATGATTATGTAGGCAGACTCCTAAAACCAGGGGAAGAACCATCAGAATATACAGATGAAGAAGATACCAAGGATCACAATAAACAGGATTGAACTTTGTAAACAACCAAAGTCAGGGGCCTTCAGAACTGCAATTCTTATTACTCCCTTTCACAGAATGTCCAGCATCTTTGGGTTTGGTTCACCTGCTGCAAAAAACATTCAACAGATTGTATACAAGCTAAATGAGTCTCACTACGAAGATTTGAATACTAGACATTATTTATGCTGCCAAACTCATTTATTGCAGTTGTTTGTAATGTCTGGTGGGGCTTCATCATCCTGAAAAGGAGGAAACAGGGACTTTTTTAAAGAGCAAGAAAGTCACAAGGTTACTTTTTCCTTCCTTGCTTCCTCCCTCCCTCCTACCCTCCTTCCCTCCCTTCCTTCCTCTTTTTTTTTTTTAAATCAAAGACAACCAGATATGTATTTGCTACATAAGTGTACAAATCTCAAAAACAGCAAGGGATTCATGTGCTGTGTTCTTGTTTTAGCTTTGAGGGAAGAGACTTGGGCAGGAGAAGTTGGGGGTGCACATCAATTTGGGTAGTTTAGGTTACTGAAACATTAAAATGTGAATTCCCAAACTTTTCTTTTTGGGTTTTGTCAGGGAAAAGAAAAATACCTTTATTTCTAAGAAATTAAGAGAAGGGATTTCAAGTGGATCTAAGTCAAAGCTAATTCCCCAATAGTAAGATCATTTGAAACTAGTTTTTATCCCTTCCCTTCCCCTATTGATCAAATCAATATTAATTGTGCCTTATTTCACTTATATAGACTTGAATTATTTTAGGGAAAGCCCCTATGTGAATTCAGAAGTCACTACAAGCAGCATTGAGACTGAAGTTGGGATATTCTCTTGACCGCAAAACCTTGAAGTCATTCTGTGTATATAGAATGTAAAAGGAATATTCAGTGTTACTGCCACATATGTTAATATACACAATCTTAATTAGCATTGTAATGGCCAAATGCATTCCCTCATGCTTTTTCTCTTTTAAAAAAAATTGAAAAACAAATCAACTCTGTCCCCCAACAGCTGCCTAATTTTAGGAGTCTGACCCTCACATCTCATTGGTGTGGGTGCATGGGGCCGTAGTATGGATGTTGTATGGGTGTGTCTGAATGTGTGTGAGAGCGCCTTGGAAGGGACTCTGCAGATACTGTAAATACCAGTACCGTTTTAATAAAGCATGTACAATAAACCAAAATAAGCTTGAGTTGGACTTTATATACAAACTGTAAGCCAGTGCATTATGATATGGTAGTCAGGATTGTGCATTTGATTCAAGATAAGGAAAAATCTTGGAAATGAAAAGCAGGCACTGGTTAAACAAGTTGTACACATTGTACCACATTCACTGTAACTTTAGGAAGAAATTCCACTTTGTGGAACATTCTCAAGAGATCTGAGATTATTCAGGTAAGAATTGATATATAAAAATGTACATATTTTTACTTTATATTTTGATGCCAACTGATTATACTAGAAGTAATAGCACCAGATGGTAGTTACTGAACACAAAATAATAAAGGATATTCTACTGATAGGTACTGAATCCTTCTATTGTTCATTTGTAAAAGCCCTATATGTCGGTTACTTGATTTCATCACGACTACTTAGGTTCTTGGTTGGATACAAGTTACACCAAAAAAGATAATTTTATTAAACAAGTCACCAGTTAAAGAAAAGATTTATTCTGCTTTATGAGTATAATATATGCAGAAGCCATCAAAGAAAGGGGAAATGTAAACTGCAATAATAAGCTAAAGTATGTAAAATACTACATTCTATTATATTCGGTCTTGGAATGTTTTGTAGAAAATGATGAACATCAGCCAAATCTTTGCTGAAGACTGGTTGTAAAAACTGAGGAGTATTGGTAAATGCTTTGTGTGTTTTTATGTAAAATATTTTTTAAACAAATTTGTTAAAGTACATGTCCTCTGTAGTAAGCATATAAATATATATATATGAATCATTTGAGCCTAAAGTTCAGAAATAAATCTACACCTGTGAATAGAGAAACCCTAAATATCCATGCAGTAAAAATTATGCAGTCTGTTAAGAAAATTGAGTAATTTTGTGTTTTGGACTTGAAATAAACCGTGTTCTACAGACAATTCCTCAATTTTAGTTGAATGTTTCTCATTCTCAGGTAGTTTGCTGGGTAGTATTGGAGTAAGGAGATGGGAGCTATGGTGGTATTTTTGCTGCTGATTTCCCCTTAGCCTCAATTTCCCTAACTTTCCTGATGATTAGAACCACTGGAAGTGCTTTAAATATAAATCCTTGGTCCCCAGTCCAAACCTACCACACACTGAGCCAGAACTGAAAGAGAATGGTTTTCAGACTCTTTATTTGTAAGAAGTGCCATGGTAATTCTTGTGGTCAGGCACATTTGAGAAACCACCGTAATCTTTTCAAGTATGTTGTCCATCTTTGTCATCCACTTGAAATGGAACTTACTCTTGGATAATTTTGGTCTAATTTCCTATATTTGGTTTCATATCATCCCCCAAACTTCCTCAGAGTTAAAGTATCAGGAGATTCCACATAAAAAATCTAATGTGGTTTTTTTAAAGAATTTTATATTCAGATTTTTATCTTTTGATAACATCTCAAAGTTGGCATGTTTTTCAAATCTATACTGTGTGTACTAGTCAGTTTCTCTCCATTAGGAAATGGACCCATTCAGATACACATCAAGTTTTTAAAACCTTGACCATGATGTGAAGGCTTCTTAATATTCTCCTGACAGGGACGCCTGGGTGGCTCAGTCGTTGGGCGTCTGCCTTCGGCTCGGGTCGTGATCCCAGGGTCCTGGGATTGAGCCCCACATCGGGCTACCTGCTCAGCCAGGAGCCTGCTTCTCCCTCTCCCACTCCCCCTGCTTGTGTTCCGTCTCTAGCTGTGTCTGTCGAGTAAATAAAATCTTTAAAAATATATATATATATATTCTCCTGACAGTAATTCTACCTGCCTTTTTTTGAAATCTGTAGAATCCAACACTATACCTACCTCTACCTATAATCGGGAAAGCTAGGACTGAAGAAAATTGTCTCTAGAAAACTTGATGAATCAGACTCCTTATCTGATTATTCCATTTACTTCTATTAGTAACTGAGAAGTGCAGCAAGTTGCCAGAAATGTATGCCATTGGCATGTTAACACAGTGTATAACCTTACAGAGTTTTTATGGATCAGAATAAGCTGGTAATAAATATATAAAGTTTACAAGTTGCTTTGAGCATAATGGAACTGAGTCATCAAATATTATAGTGATGGTTCTTTTCCTCTAATGAGTTAAAAACAAATGCTTGGGGCACCTAGATGGCTCAGTCGGTTAAGTGTCCAACTCGATTTCGGCTCAGGTCATGATCTTAGGGTTATGGGATCGAGACCCCTGTTGGGCTCCACACTTAGCGGGTCATCTGCTTCTCTCTCTCCCTCCAGCGCCCCCCCCCCCCCGCCTCACGCATGCCGGTGTGTGCCCTCTCAAATAAATAAATACATCTTTTTTTTAAGTACCAAATGCTCAAAGATAGCTTTTGAGTATGTGTCCCACTAAGCAGCTCTCAGTTTGGTAGATTCTAATAACATTATGATCTATTTGTTGTGGCAAGAAAGTTCAAATAAAGACCCCCCAACTTAATGTTTTTAGGCAAGAATCATCATTCCCGGGCACTGTCAGAAAAGGCTGTATCTCCTTACCACACTTCTGTAAGTCAAGACTTTGAGGTGACCGGAGCTAGATTCAGCTTCACATTTATTATACCATCACTAGTGACTGAGAGAACATTTGCCTGTGATTACTCCATTCAAGAGAGCACTTGACATGCTGTAAACACTCCGGTTTGTTCTCGAGATTTTTCTATCACTGTATCTGCATAGGACCCAACTAAATAAACCAAATGATAAAGTTTGGTGTAAGAAGACTGGTAAATATTTGTATATTTATTTTAAAAGCATGATTTTAATGACTACATAGTATCATTTCCAAACAGAATTTTTAGTGAAAATGCAGGATATTCCATATATGGTGTGGTGCCAACCTGGTTAAAGAAAATAGCAAAGTTTGGAAGCCAGATCAACAATTTAAAAACTAAACGATGCTTTTCCCTGATTTTAAAAGTAATATATGCTCAGCGTATAGAAAAGGATTAAGAAAATAACCAACAGTTAAGCAAACTTAACCTTTTCCTACATCTCTCCAGTCCCTTTCTATGTACAGGATCACAGTGTGTTCTTCAAGGCTTCAGACAAGAGGTATCCACCCAGTCATGCTGGACATCTCTACCTGGAACCGCAAAACGAATGCATCATTTTCCCCTTAAATTTGCTCCTACTCTTATGTTCTCTGTCAGAGACCCACTGCTATAGTCTCCTGACTTACCTTCCGACCTCCCTTGTTCTCATCAGATTCGTAGTCCCTGTTGGCAATCTAAAATGTAAGTTTGACCTCATTTCCTTAAGGCCTTCAGTGGCTCCCTATTTCCTAAAGAATCAAGACAAGGCTAATGCCCTCTTCATCAATTCCCACAGCACTATCTGTTACATAAAACAACTTGTATCTTCCAGAATATGCCGCTAGCAACTTACCCACTCCATTCTTCAGTCTGAATTATACTGTCCTCCACACCTTCCCAAATTAACTGCCTTCCCAGATCATTTGTTCAGTCTTAGAGACTCAGGCTCAGACTCAACTTAGTGCCCCCAGAATGAATTAGGGAGCCCCCATTCCATGCCTCCATAATATCCCAGGTGCATTTGTATCAGTGATTTATTCATGTGTTGTAATCATCTGTCTCCCCTGATGAGCCAGGGACCAGAACGTCCTCCTATTTTAGGCCCCAGTTTTCCCAAACTTGGTATAGTGCTGGACACATAGTATTTGTTCAAAATGTTTTTTGTTAAATTTATAAAGTCAGAGGGTAGACATTCCAATAGTTCTAAAACGGGGTCTCCAAGGAAACCTTTTAAAGACTCGGAAGAGAGCCTAGGGCTGCATGAGAGCAGCGCCTCTGCTTGGCTTTGCTTCCTGGGCTTGCAAGTAGGACTTTGAAGTCTGTGCTGCAGAAAAAAATGTGGGGAAACCAGTGGACGAGATGATCTCTAGTACCCTTTCTGTTTATGAATACAATTCAAGGGCAGAACTCTGCAGTCAGAAATACCTAGCAATACTTACTCTACGACTGCAAAATACAGATAGATCTTCACAACGGCCTGAGCACCACAATGCAACCCTGACCCACCTGCCTGTCTAATCAGAATTGTTTTGCAGCAGCTACAGGGCATGGGCTGCACCAAAGGGGGAAAAAATGGAGAAAGGGAGAGGACTTCCATTTCTTTCTTCCCCTTATGGCTAAAAACATTCATCAGTGCCTTTGAAATCCCACCCAGGGAGTCCTTTGCCCCCTCCACTATGGACCTCACCACCCGCTCCCCCTCTATCCCCACTACTCCCATTACAGAGCTGCTCATCGCAGTTGCTAGTCTGTTCCAGGGGTAATTTAGGAAGAGACAAGTTGAATTGATCTTGCCCAAAATAAACTGCGATGTAATAAAAATATAATGAGAACAGTCCAACCTGCTGCACTTGCCTAGGAAGAAATGCCTTATTTGTAGAGCAAGACCTTTGCCCTTAAAACCTGTGCTAACACTGAAAAAGGAGACAAAAGCAAGATAAGATAGGAATAAATCACCTTTCTTATGTAAGAAACGCAGGAGCAAGCATTTTCATTCCTTCTGCGTTTCAGCCGTGTCTAGTGGAATGAGTTTAGGCCTCGAAGGAGGTCTGCTGCCTTCTGGTGAACTTGAGTAAGTTTCTGAACTTGTCTGAGCCCCCAATTTTCCTTGTTTGTGAAAGGAACCAATAATACCTGCCTCAAAGGTAAGAAATAAGATAAAGGACACCACCGACCCCATGACATGGACTACACATTATCCCTTCTTCCTCGGCTTTGCAGTGGTAGAAAGACATTTGAAGTATCTTTTTAGGTGGTATATAATTTTCTTTCTCTTTAAAGTGAAAATCTGAATAACCTTTTGTTAATTAAATCTATAGTTCTAAATCTGAAAAATGTTTACTAGCCTTCCCACAATTTAGCTATCAGTAACAAAGTATTACATTCAGCAACAGAGCATCAGTGAAATATTAAAGTTCAACAATAATGCCAGGAGGCATAGATCCACCTTTATTAATATTCTCACATGCCCAATTCATAATTTATATATTTAGAATTTAAACTTGTAGGGTGGAGTTTATCCTGAAATCATTTGTTTAACTTTATCAACCTGTAGATGAGGTGTCAGAGACAGAACTAAGTGATTAGGGGCGCCTGAATGGCTCAGTCGTTAAGTGTCTGCCTTTGGCTCAGATCCTGATCCCAGGGTCCTGGGTTCGAGCCCCGCATCGGGCTCCCTGCTCAGCGGGAAGCCTGCTTCTCCCTCTCCCACTCCCCCTGCTTGTGTTCCTGCTCTCACTATCTCTCTCTCTGTCAAATAAATAAAATATTTTAAAAAGAAAAAAAGAACTGTGATTATATTAAATTGAAAACACTTCATTACTGACCACCTTCACTGAAGAACAGTAAGCACATCATCCATAAGTTAACTTTCTTTGGGAGCAAAATTACAAATGCTAGATTACAATGAGGTTACCAGTGTATTTGCTGTTTAGCTTCACAGATTTGTGTGCATTTTTTAGTTAACCTTATCTCAACTGCCACGAAATAATTCAGAATCATTTCACGACTCAACTTGTGTTAAGCAAAACTAGTGATTAGAATGGCTTTAATATATTGCAAATGTACTGTTCAGCGATTTTCCTCAAATGACTGAGTCTCTTAAAGTAAATTCAAACTTCAGTCATCCTAAATGAAAAAAATCACTAGGCTCACATTATCTCTAACATAGATATTCTTGAGCAGTCAGAATTCAGTTCAAATTGGAATTTACTCATAATGGTTAACTATATGTCAACTTGGCTGGTCTATGGTGCCTGGTTGTCTGGTCAAACACTAGTCTAGATGTTGCTGTGAAGGTGTTTATGAGAATAACATCTACAATTGGTTGACTATCAATAAATAAATAAAATCTTAAAAAAAAAAATGGGGTCGGGAGTGCCCCGGGTGGCTCAGTTGGTTAAGCAACTGCCTTTGGCTCAGGTCATGATCCCAGAGTCCTGGGATCAAGCCCCACATCGGGCTCTCTGCTCAGTGGGGAGCGTTCTTCTCCCTCTCCCTTTGCCTGCCGCTCTGCTTGCTTGTGCGCTCTCTCTCTGTCAAATAAATAAATAAAATCTTTACAATCAGTTGACTTTAAGTAAAAACAGATTACCCTCATAATGTGGGTGGCTCTCATCCAATCAGTTGAAATCCTTAACAGCAAAGACTGAGATTTCAAAAAAAAGAAGAAATTCTGCCTCCAGACTGCAACAGAGACACCCTTCCAGAGTTTTCGGCATGTTTACCTGCCCTGTAGATAATGGACTCAAGACTGCAAATCAACTTTTACCTGAATTTCCAGCTCCCCAGCCCTATGGATTTCAGACTTGCCAACCCCAACAATTATTTGAGGCAATTCCTTAAGATAAATTATTCTCTCATTGTCTACCTATCTACTATAGAGAGAGAAATCTCTCTCCATATAGATATTTAATTTCTACATATCCAGAGATTTAGATATATCTATATTTATATCTATATGTTCAAAAATTTAGATATATCTCTATCTCTGTCTCCTATTGGTCTGTTTCTCTAGAGAAACCTAACTAATATACTACCATTTCCTAATTATTAATACACATGAAAATTGAAACTTTTTCATTTTTGTAATTAAATGACAAATCCCTTCTTAACTCGGTTCAATACCCAATACTTGATCTGAGATGGTCACCTGCGCTTCAGTTTCTGAACTTGAAAAACATTCTAGTCATGAAATTACCAATATGCCTCCAATTGTTCCAAATAAAGTCTGAAATAATTTTTCGTCTCTGAAATAAGATTTCAGCAGAAGTCATGAGACAGGCGCCTGGGTGGCTCAGTCGGTTAAGCATCTGCCTTCAGCTCAGTTCATGATCTCAGGTCCTGGGATCGGGTCCTGCATCAGGCTCCCTGCTCAGCGGGGAGTCTGCTTCTCCCTCCCCCTCTGCCTGAAACTCCCCCTGCCTATGCTCTCTCTCTCTCTCTCTCTCTCTCAAATAAATAAAATCTTAAAAAAAAAAAAGAAGTCATAAGACAGACCAAGAGGAAAGATGAACCCAATTAATTCTTCTGCTCTCAACAATACCAAAATCAATATGAAATTTAGGAAAAGAGTTTAATCTAGTAATTTTAGTCAGAATCACTTACATTGACCCCAAGAATGATTTTTTAAAAATATTTAAACAATTACTTAGAAATAAATTTAACAGAAGTAACATGAAAAATCATTCTCTTTTTTGCGGGGGGGGGGGGTACCTTCAAACATTTCAGCTAAGAGAATGTTTAGAATGACCCTGCCCCACCTCCCATTGTTGGTTCCTCTCCAAAGACAACTATGATTTTCCATTTAGTGTGTATCTTTCTGATCTTTTTTTGAAGATTTATATTTGTATGGCTGCACCTGTAGAAATACTACAAAGCTTAGGTTCCAGAATCTATAGACTAACTGCCTCAGTTTAAATCCTAGCTGTGTGACTTTAGGCAAGACACTCAACTTCTCCATGTGCCCCAGTTTTCAAATCTCTATTATGGAAATAATAACAATACCCAATTCGTGGGGTCATTTTGAGGGTCAAATGAGTTCATCTAGTAAAGCACTTAGAACAGTGTGTGGCACATAGCAAGCACTATAAAATATTAGCCATTATCATTGTCCTCTCCCCTCTTTTTTTTTTAACATAAATGATAGCCATCCTACCATATGTTATTTTGCAAACTTGTCTAACCTATTTACATATTTTGGAAATATTTTCATATTACAGATAAAAATCTACCTCTTTTTTTCAACTACCTCAAGTCTCATTTTCCATATAATGATTTCAAACAGCTCCTTAGTACCTAGAAAAATATCTATGTTTATGCAAAGTTTATCACTTTTTCTACATGATTCAGTAAACTAAACTATCAGGGGGTACAACCCTACTTCGTCAAAAGCATTATTTGAACCAAGTTAAGAAGGAGATAAGACCCTGCCATCACCTGGGCCATAGCTATCACCACCCTTGGTAGCTTCCATTTTTTAACCTGAAGAGGATGACCCAACAGAGACGCAAGCAATCGGTCACTGGCAAAATTATGGTACTCTGGCTGTCCTATTTCTCCCTTCTTCTTCCAGTGCTGCCTCACTGCCGTAAGCCTGCATGTGTATTTAGAAAGGCCAGGGGAAACAAATGATTGGCATGGTTGAAGGTGATGTTTACGTTGTAGATCTGATTATTTGAAGTTCCTTTTTGAGGGGGTGTCCTCCTTTGGACCCAGGAAGAATTAGAAGTTGTTGCTGCCTCATCTCATGATGTTGGCATCCATCCACAGAGGAGGAGTTGAGAGGGCAGTTGGAAAAGGGTGAAGACAGACTAGGGAGGGTTCTTCTCTGATTTTCTGAACATTATCCTCAGGCCGGTCCTTAAATGGACTCCCTTACAGTCCTAGCCCCTGGAATAGGGCCTGGCACAAAGCAGACATTCAACAAATATTTAAATGAAAGAATCAATTAGACCTTTACTTTCCATAGCAGGACAAAGCATATTTCACATTTAAAAAAAGGTAGGGGAAGGGGTTATTGTATTATCAGCATCTCTATGTCTCTCTTCCTGCCCTCTCTTAGATCCTCACACTGTTGCATGAGCTGTTAGGGGCAGAAATTGAGTCTTTCTATCTTTGTGTCCCTAGCCCTAAGACAATATCTGCTCATAAATATTAATAAGTGAACAAATAACTTTTAACTAATTTAGTTCTGTCCTAAAGCAACACTTAATCGTTAGGTTAGCTCCAGAAATGCAAAAGCCCCTGAGGGTACCCCAAAATGATCACTCCAGCTTCTTCCAGGGCAAACCCACCTTTATGAGACTAGATTAGAACTCCTCAGCTTGTGAATCTTTTAGGAATGGGGGACCAAGGCAGATGTGCCTGGGGCATTTTGGCACTTTGCCATCTGCCAACCTGAAAAGTACTCCTCATTCTTAGCCAGATGGTTTTTGAGCTGATACTTTTTCCCAGTCACATGTCTGAGCTGATGCAATTATGTTCCAGAGGTTATAAGAGAAAAGTTGCTGGCGATTTTATCTAAATGAGCCAATGCCTTGTTTCTGTTTATGTGGCAAAGGTTTTCACAAAAATCAGCATTCCTAAGAAGTATACACACAGCTTGTCTGACCAGGCCCCAGTAGGAGACACAGCACGAGCCATGGTCAGGTGGAAAACACTCTTAGCACTCTGAAAGAATAACATCACAGTCAGCATACTCACCAGGGGACTCCAAGGATGACAAACATATACTGTGCCTTATAAGACAAAGGGGGAATCTGAGTCCTGGTGAGTTTTCAAGTGCATCATAAGACTAAATGAATGGTGCATTGCTTCATTATCAGGAAGGACCAGGATGGAACATTCCAGTGAAACCAGCAAGAGTCCTGAACTTTTCATTTTTACAAATAGGACTGCAAAGGTGTCAGTTGACAGGCAGGATGAAAGTTAGAATGGTGTACTGCCAAATGATTCCTTCCTTTGCCTACTGCACGTTTCGGTGCTCCCATTTGTCTAACTCAGTTGGCAGAAAGGAGACCAGCAGCAGATCCAAATCCATTCCATACACCAGATGTAAGTCCCCCAAGAATCCTGGGGAGGAGAGGGCTGATCTTATTTGTTAGGAGAGAAAGTGAGGCAACTCCAAAAGAGGATAAGGCCAAAATAGTGTTTTTCAAATGGAGAAATCTTCCCCTGCCTTCATTCCTAGGAGCATAAACTTTTACTTTCCTGGTGAGATCGCAAGAACTAAGTGTGTCAACTCCAAACACTTAGGTATGGATTTTTCAGAGAATGTTATAACTCCAACTTCACCCTGTCCCATTTCATTCTAGATGTGGTATTTAAAATAAGAGAATTCAAAATTCTCCTCCAAACTGGCTTCGTTTCAGAAAATTAACTTTGTAGTCACCAGGACTTCCTTCACAGTGAAGTTCAGCCAAGGCCTTATCTTGCAGAAACAAGTCATGTACCATGAACTTCACATAAAGAAGGGATAATTTCACACACAAGTTTTACCCATTCAGGTCTTAGATAAATTATGGCCCTCGTCTGTTCAAACATCACACTCTTTATATGTCTCCTCATCGAAGCAGGACTTAAGTTTATGGGGCTCTAAAAATGAGTTTCTTACCTGGCATCCACCAGGATATTGCAGCGGCCAAGAAATAACTCACTGGAAAGAGTCAGGCAGACATCCCCTCTGGAAGTTCTCAGTCCTTCTGGAACATCCATCACAAGGACATGAAAACTTTGTTCATGGCCCCTTTGCAACCATATGGAGCAGGTATATATTCAAAGCATGTGCTCAAGAATATACAGAATTTCCCTTTCTTATAACACACTCAAATCTCTATTTTGAACTTGCATTTCCCTTTGTGATGGATGTAAAATAACCCCCAATTCTTTGCAGCTCACATCAAGAAGTGAAATTTATTTCCCCACCCATTGAATCTGGACTAGCCCTGTGACTTGCTTTGGCCAACAAAATGTGGTAAGTGCATGAGACTTCTGAGCCTGGACTCAAGGGGCGTCACAGCTTCTGTCCTTATCCTCTTGGGAAACGTCCACCATCATACAAAGGAGACCAGGATGAAAGACTTGTGGAGAGAGAGGCCCAGGCATCCCATGAGTCACCAGACATGTGAGTGAAGCCATCTTGGATGGTCTAGCCCCAGGCAATCCCCAGATTACTGCAGCTGCATGAGCAACCCCAGGCAAGAATGGCAGAAGAAGCGGCGCCTGGGTGGCTCAGTCATTAAGCGTCTGCCTGTGGCTCAGGTCGTGATCCCAGGGTCCTGGAATGGAGCCCAGCATCGAGCCCCGCATAGAGCCCGCCATGGGGCTCCCTGCTCAGCAGGGAGCCTGCTTCTCTCTCCCCTCCCCCTGTTTGTGTTCCCTCTCTCGCTGTGTCTCTCTCTGTCAAATAAATAAGTAAAATCTTAAAAAGGAAAAAAAAAAAAGAATGGCAGAAGAACCACTCCAGGTAAGCCCTGCCCATTGCCAACCCATAGAAACTGAGCAAAGGAACAATGGTGTTTTTGAGCCATTAGCTTTTGGGATGATTTATTATGCAGCAATAGATAACTGGTACACCTCTGGTGGTTGAAACCATAATCTTGGTCAATTCCAGGAAAGTAAGTTTGGTTTAAATTCAAACAATTCAGAATTTCCTCATCCACAGCTTTCTCCCTGAAGTGACATCTAAAGTTCTACACAGCTCCTATATCTAAAACCTGAACAATGCATTTAATATGATCAAGCTATTGTATAAAACTCTACATCCAACAGAGAATACACTTTCTTTTTAAGACGTGAAAAATTTACAAAAAAACATTTCATGTGTTAGGTCAAAGGGAAATCTATATAATTCTGAGGGATTGCTATGCAGACTAAATTATCTTATCATAATACAATAAATTTAGAAGTTAACAACCAAAGGATACCTTTTGAAATTTTCATATATTTAGAAACTAAAAAAATTACTAAATAAAAGGGTTTCAAGTGATAATGAAATACATGCCCAAATCTATGAAATGCACCTGTGCAGTCTTTAGAATGAAATATAGCTTTAAATGAATTTTTAGGAAATAAGAAATATTAAAATAAATTCTCTAGGTCTTTAAGCTATTTTGGTGTGGGTTTTCTGGAAGTTGTAATAAAAATTATGCTCATGAAGTATTGTAATAGTGTTGTATGGTGACAGATGGTAGCTACACTTGTAATGAGCACAGCATAAGGAATAGAGAAGTTGAATCACTATGTTGTATACCTGATGCTAATATAACATTGTGTGTCAACTATACTTTAATAATTAAAAAAAAAGTATGTTCATGGTACTGGGCCCTCAGTTTTTCTAAAGGTTGCCACCCCCGTTCATTTCTTGATTGATTTTGAAAGTCTTTAGATCTTCTCTTATACTACAGAGAATATCTCAATGTCAGGCCATGCAAAATTTTCTGTATTAAGTTCTGGCCTGCTCAACTTTTTAAAAAAAAATTTCAGCTTTATTTTTTTTTTAAGATTTTATTTATTTATCTGAGAGAGAGAATGGGAGACAGAGAGCATGAGAGGGGAAGGGTCAGAGGGAGAAGCAGACCGTCCGCTGAGCAGGGAGCCCAATGTGGGACTCGATCCCGGGACTCCAGAATCATGACCCGAGCCGAAGGCAGTTGTCTAACCAACTGAGCCACCCAGGCGCCCCAAATTTCAGCTTTACTGAGGTATAACTGACATGTAAAACTGTAAGACATTTAAAATGTTCATCAGGGTGATTTGATATATATTTACATTGTGAAGGAGTCCCCCATCCAGTTGATGAACACATCCATCAGGGTCCTGCTCAACTTTTATCAAAAGTCCAATCGAAGGAATATGCAAGAAGTATATCTTTTTTTTAAAAAAGATCTTATTTATTCATTATCCATTTGAGAGAGAGAGAGAGAGCACAAATGGAGGGGAGAGGCAGAGGGAAAGGGAAAAGCAGGCTCCGCACTGAGCAGGGAGGCCAATGCAGGACTCGATCCCAGGACCTGGAGATCATGACCTAAGCCGAAGGCAGACGCTTAACCAACTGAGCCACCTAGGCACCCCAAGAAATACATCTTAAAGAACAAATAGTTACTCCACTTCTTTAGCCATCTCATTTTTATTCCCTGGATCATCACAGAGTTGCATATGGAATCTATTGTCTTCCTTCAGATCATCTTTTTGAATTATGTATACTGTTATACCTTTGTTTAACATAGAAAAATGGTGGAAGAAACTACAGACAGAACCTACTATTGTATTTATTGGGGAATGGTGTTAAGGATGTTCATGTGTCATTTAATGCCCATACATGAAAACCTACACAAATGTCTTATAGACCTAAATAACAGAATTACAGAATAACAGAAATTGAATCTTGTTTTAATGGAATGTGAAGTTTTAAACTATCAAAAAGTTTCTCTTTTTACCTTGGCTATTAAGCAGCACAAAAAAAATTGTAATCCAATTTTAATAACTATACACTACTTTATGACCTATTAGTCTGCATGCTATCCTAGCTTTAAAACTTTTGTTTTTTTTAATTTCCATTTAGCATAAGGTCAAAATTCTTTTAATTATCTCAATTCCTTTATGTAATGAAGAGAAATAAAAATTTTAAAATATATATATTGAAGTTTTGGGGAGTCCTTGAACTAGAATGTAATCTTCCTATAAATGCATATATATGGTCTTCCACGCTAGTGAGTTATATCTGACAGATAATTTCACTCCATTTAGCACTTTTCAGTTTTCAGGACAAGAGTATTATCCACAAAAGTGGCTTATCTAACCAGTCTCAGGCTCTCTAGAGGTTATCAGTTGGGTGACAGACATCTTAGTATTAGGCGTTTCTTGCAGCTTCTGTTAACCACTGGGTTAGGGGGTAATCTGAGGGACAGCCAGGAAGGAAGACAGGGACCATGACCCTCTCCCACTTTCACTGGACAGCTCTTTTGCACATAGTAATCCTGCCAGAATATGCTTAATCTTACTATGAACCAGATAATTTTGATACCTGCTTCTTCCAAGGGAAATGGGATTCATCAAATATGGTCAGATAAATCAGACTGAAATTACTCCTGAGCAGACACTTAATGGTGTTAAGAGTGTGATCTTAAAGTCTTTATATTGTATAGAGTCTTTTTAAAAAAGTGTTGGGCTTTTAGTACTTTGTTTTGTTTTTAAATAAGAGTGAAAAAGAGGTAGCAAAAACATTTTGGTGTCTCCCCCTGACTTCTGGGTTTAGCATATAGATTCTAGTTCCTTTCCTCTTTCTCCTTTTCTGTTTATGAGTGCCCAAATCACAAAAATGTATGCTTCTTTGAGAAATCCATGATATTTCCTGATTTAATAGGTATAGAGTAGGGGGAGGAGGGCATTATTGGCTGGAAGAAGATCAACAAAGGCATATTTGGAGACTCGGGATGATCCACTGGGAAATGGTGCTCGTGGTGTGGGGAGCAGTAAAAAGCTAGCAAAATGACACAATAGTGAGGCACACAACACCCATTAGAACGAGACACACTACACACTACCAAAATGCAGAACACTGTCAACACCAGATGCTTTTGAACATGTGAAGCAACAGGATCTCTCATTCATTGCTGATGGGAATGCGAAATGGTACAGCCACATTGGAAGACAGTTTGGAAGTTTCATAGAAAACTAAACATACTCTTACCATACAATCCAACAATCATAATCTTCGGTACTTAGAGTTGAAATCTTATGTCCATACAAAAACCTGCACACAGACATTTATAGCAGCTTTATTCATACTTGCCAAAACTTAGAAGTAACCATGATCTCCTTCAGTAGGTGAGTGGATAAATAAACTGTGATACATTCAGGCAATGGAATATTAATCAGTGGTAAAAATAAATGAGCTATCAAGCCATGAAAAAACACAAAGGAAACTTAAATGTATATTACTAAGTGAAAAAAAGCCAATCTGTAAAGGCTACATACTGCATGATTCAACCATATGACATTCTGGGAAAAGCAAAACTATGGAGACCATAAAAAGATCAGTGGTTGTCAGGGATGGGGGATGGGAATGAATAGGCAGAGCACAGAGAATTTTCAGGCAGTGCAAACACTCTATATGATACTATAATGATGTATTTATGTCATTATACATTTGTCCAAACCCAAAGGACATACAACACCAAGAGTGAACACTGAGGTAAACTATGGACTTTGGGTGAATATGATGTGTCAATGTAGGTTCATCCTTGGTAAAAAATGTACCGTTCTGGTTAGTGATGTTGATGATGGAGGAGGCTATGCATGTGTGGGGGCAGGGGGCATATGGGAAATATCTGTACTTTCCTTTCATTTTATTGTAAACCTGAAACTACTCTAGAAAAAAATAAAACCTTTTTATTATTTTTTTTAAAGTATCTTTAGAAATACCTTGGGAAACCCTCTGGAAAGGTACACAAGAAATAAATGGGGGACGTGGGAGAAACATGTGGGAAGGAAGACTTTTCTCCACGTAACTGATATAAATTTTGAGCCATGTGAAGTTAATGTCTATTCTAAAAAGAAATAAAATTATTTTAAAAATATATTAAGAGGGGTGCCTGGGTGGCTCAGTTGGTTAAGCATCCAACTCTTGGTTTTGGCTCAGGTCATGATCTCAAGGTCAAGAGATCAAGCCCTGGGTTGGGCTCCATGCTCAGCATGGAGTCTGCTTGAGATTCTCTGTCTCCCTCTCCCTCTGTCCCTCCTTCCACTCATGTGCACGTGCTCTCTCTCTCACAAATAAAATAAATAAATAAAATCTTTAAAATTTTTAAAAAATATATTACGATCCCAAAATATAATTTGGAAGGCATAAATGCTAGGGAATTTCTTTTCAACAACACTGTGTGACATGATTAAAGTGCCATTTACAAAAGGAGAGTCTATCAGAGAATAGGATAGAGAAGGACAGGAGGGACTAACGGCTTTGCTAGACACTTTGAAAGCAGGCTTAAACTTTTATTTGTAGCCCTGGCTAGTAGCTTGCACGTGGTAGCTCTGATAACATAACCATTGCTACTGTGGTGGTTGCTGCTGTGGTTAATGATGATAATAATGTTGACGATGGTGAGGGCATTGAGGGTGATGATACCATTTGGTATAGTGGGGATTCAGGAAGCGTTTGGAGTAATCCCCACACAGATGATGTTTTATGCCCATCCTATCTACTCCTCTAAATTTTGTCTTCCTTTCTGATGATATTGCTCTAGTTCAGAGTGCTTATCTTGCTGCCAATTTTCATTCTTTCCCATCTAAACGATTCTTTACACTGTGATGTCAGCCATCTTCTCCAAAAATCCATCTCCTTCCCAGTATCCCACAATGAGTTCCAAAGGCTACTCAGATCAAAACTTCTCACTAGTTGGTTTTCCTGCCTAAATACTCTTTCCTCCCTTAATACAGTATGCCAGCCCTGGCCCTCAACTCCAACGGGGAACATGCCTGTTCCTTAAATGTAGTTGTTATAGAAATCCTTGTCCATTTTTCTGCCGTATATTCATCTCAAAATTCTTTTCAAGCAGCACCTTCACTCAAAAAACAGTCAGTACAACATACTTTAAAAATCTTATCAAGAGAGTTAAGCTGGCAGAGTAGGAGGAGGACCCTATGCTTGCCTAGTCCCTCAAACACAGCTAGATAAATATCAAATCATTCTGAACACCCAAGAAATCTGAAGACTGACAGAACAAACTACACAACTAGAGGGAGAGAAGAGGCCACATCATGGAAGGTAGGAGGTGCAGAGACATGATTTGGGGGAAAAGGATCACAGGTGCTGCAGAGGGGAGAGAACTCTGATCATGGAGAGAGGTGAGAGCGAAAGAGCAACAGAGACAGAGGAGGAGAGAGAGAGAGCTGTGCACAGGGGATCACACAAAGAAAACATTTCCCCAAAACCACTGACTGAGAAAACAAGAGGGTCTGATTATTTTGAGTTTTTATAACCAGCAGAGCTCAGACTGGAGGTTTTGGTTTTTTTTTTAAGACTTTTATTTATTTATTTGAAGAGAGAGAGCACAAGCAGGGCGAGCAAAAGGCAGAGGAAGAGGGAGAAGCAGGCTTCCCACTGAGAAGAGAGCCCGATGCAGGATTTGATCCCAGGATCCCAGGATCATGACCTAAACCAGAGACAGATGCTCAACTGACTGAGCCACCCAGACACCCCCAGACTGGAGTTTTAGAAGTTTGTGTGGTGCCTGGTGTTGAGCCTTGTGGGCACTGCAGTGCTCCTTTGAAAAAGGAGGGCAGAGGCCCAGGATCAATGGCACAATCTGAGGATCCCCTGGGATGCACTGGGAGAGACAGCTCCCCCTTCTTGGAGTGCATCTGGGAGAGGTGGCATTGCCTCTCATGGGGACAAAAGAGCCAGCAGACACCATTGAGATCCCAGGGCCCTTAAGCATAGGGGCAGACATACCCACTGAGGGTGGCTAACCTGGACTCAGGCTTTTTACAGCACTGTACTCTAAACTCCAAGCTCCTGCACGATGGTGCGACTGCCCTTCTGGGACAAACCAGCACCAGACCCAGTGTGGCAAGATCCTCCCCAGGGGACCAGTGTGGGTCAGTGCCATGCCAGGTCCCTAAAGGTTGAAGTTTTGAAACTCAGCCAGCAGGCCTGAGATAAAATACAAGTGCAGTATGCTGCCAGTGGGCAGGTGGTCCAAACACAGAGAGGGTGAAAGCATGGATCTCACTGACTCCTAGGACACATGAGGAAAGATTGTTCACTCTTCCATGAGGGCTTCCTGGACAGCGCAGAACTCAACTCCCCTCTTTAGGGATGAAGGAGGGGGCCGGCGCTATTTTTCTGCCCCTCCCATCAGTACAGACTGACTTCAGTGGGCAGCACAGTGCCAACAGTGGAGGCTTGAGCCACTTACACCAATCCTTGCCCCCCGAGCTCTGCAGGTGTTTCTTTACTAGGCAAGTAAAGGACCAGAGCAGCAGGCTCCTCCCCCAGAAGATGAATACAAACCCCCTGCACACTCCAAGACTACTGACCACAGAGTGCTGCAAAGCTTTAGCTTTAGTGGAAATAGAATCAGAGTTCTCTTAACAAAAAGACCAGAGCACACCTGGTTAAAACTCGCCACTCTGGACAAGGTTCAAATACTCCCTACAACAGGCAAGGAGAAACTCTGAAGAGGACTCACCTGAGGGAAAGAACAGCCAGAACACAGCAGCAGAGTGCACAAGAAACATTTCCTGAAGCAATGGATCCAGGACAATAGATGACCTCTTCTTTATAAAGTCATTACTCTCAGGGGCAAGAAACATAATAGGCTCTCCTAACACAGAGAAGAAGAGAAAGACTTAGACAAAATGCCAAGATGGACGAATTCACCCCAAAAGAAAGAACAAGAAAAGGTTATGGCCAGGGATCTAATCAAAACAGATATAAGTAATACACCTGATCTGAATTTTAAACAACAATCATAAGGATATGAGCTGGGCTTGAGAAAAACATAGAAGACACCAAGGAGTACCCTACTGCAGAGGTAAAAGACCTGAAAACTAGTCAAGCCAAAATAAAAAATTCTATAACCAAGATCTGAAACTGACCAGATGTAATGACCACAAGGATGGATGAATCAGAGGAACGAATCAGTAATACAGAAGATAAAATTATGGAAGTAATGAAGCTGAAAAAGAGGTAAAGAAAAATACTGAATCATGAATATAGACTTAGGTAACTCCATAAGCATAATAACATTCATATTATAGGAGTTCCAGAGGAAGAAGAGAGGGGGGCGCCTGGGTGGCTCAGTTGGTTAAGCGACTGCCTTCGGCTCAGGTCATGATCCTGGAGTCCCGGGATCGAGTCCCACATCGGGCTCCCTGCTCAGCAGGGGGTCTGCTTCTCCCTCTGACCCTCTTCCCTCTCGTGCTCTCTGTCTCTCATTCTCTCTCTCTCTCAAATAAATAAATAAAATCTTTAAAAAAAAAAAAAAAAGAAGAAGAGAGGGGAAAGGGGGCAGAAGGTTTATTTGAGGAAATTAGAGCTGAAAACTTCCCTAATCTGGGAAAGGAAACAGACATCCAAATCCAGGAGGCACAGAGAACTCCCATCAAAATGAACAAAAGCATGCCAATGCCAAGACATATCATAGTAAATTTGCAGAATGCAGAGATAAGGAAAGAATACTGAAAGCAGCAAGGGAAAAGAAATCCCTAATTTACAAGGGAAGACAAATAAGTCTGGCAGCAGATCTGTCCGCAGAAACCTGGCAGGCCAGAAGAAAGTGGCATGATATGTTTAATGTGTTGAATGGGGAAAACATGCAGCCAAGAATACATTATCCAGCAAGGCTATCATTCAGAATAGAAGGAGAGATAAAGAGTTTCCCAGACAAACAAAAACTAAAGGAATTCATGAACACTAAACCATCCCTGCAAGAAATATTGAAGAGGGTCTTTGAGTGGGAAAGAAAGATCAAAAGTGACAATGACTAGAAAGAACAGAGTACATCTCCAGAAAAAACAGCTTAACAGGTAATACAATGGCACTAAATTCATATCTATCAATAATCATTCTGAATGTAAATGGACTAAATGTTCCAATCAAAAGACATAGGGTATCTGAATGGATAAAAAAAACAAGACCCATCTATATGCTGCCTACAAGAGACTCATTTTAGACCTAATGACATCTGCAGACTGAAAATGAGGGGATGGAGAAACATTTATCATGCTAATGGACATCAAAAGAAAGCCAGAGTAGCCATACTTACATCAGACAAACTAGATTTTAAGCCAAGGGCTGTAACAAGAGATGAAGAAGCACACTATATCATAATAAAGAGGTCTAGCCAACAAGAAGATCTAATAATTGTAAATATTTATGCCCCCAACTGGGGAGCAGCCAAATATATAAAACAATTAATAACAAACTTAAAGGAACTCATTGATAACAACACAATAATAGTAGGGGATTTCAACACCCCACTCTCAGCAATGGACAGATCATCTCAGCAGAAAATCCACAAGGAAACAATGGCTTTGAATGACACACTAGACCAGATGGACTTAATAGATATTAAGAACATTTCATACTAAAGAAGCAGAATACCCATTCTTTATGAGTGCACATGGAACATTCTCCAGGACAGATCACATACTGTGTCACAAACCAGGCTTCAACCAATACAAAAAGGTTGAGATCATACCATACATATTTTCCAACCACAATGCTATGAAACTTGAAGTCAACCACAAGAAAAAATTTGGAAAGACCACAAATACATGGAGGTTAAAGCTCATCCTACAGAAGAATGAATGGGTTAACCAGGAAATTAAAGGAGAAATAAAAAAATATATATACATGGGAACAAATAAAAAGGAAAACACGGCAGTCCAAAACTTTTGGGATGCAGCAAAGGCAATCATAAGAGAGAAGTATATAGCAGAAAATTTCCAAACTCATTTTATGAGGCCAGCATTACCTTGATCCCCAAGCCAGACAAAGACCCCATCAAAAAGGAGAATTACAGACCAATATCCCTGATGAACATGGATGCAAAAATTCTCACCAAAATACTAGCCAATAGGATCCAACAGTACATTAAAAGGATTATTCACCATGACCAAGTGGGATTTATCCCCGGGCTGCAAGGTTGGTTCAATATCTGCAAATCAATCAGTGTGATACAATACTTTAATAAAAGAAAGAACAAGAACCATATGATCCTCTCAATAGATGCAGAAAAAGCATTTGACAAAGTACAGCATCCTTTCTTGATTAAAACTCTTCACAGTGTAGGGGTAGAGGGTCCATACCTCAACATCATAAAAGCCATCTACGAAAAACCCACAGCGAATATCATTCTCAATAAGGAGAAATTGAAAGCTTTCCCTCTAAGGTCAGGAACACGGCAGGGATGTCCACTATCACCACTGCTATTCAACGTAGTACTAGAAGTCCTAGCCTCAGCAATCAGACAATGGAAAGAAATAAAAGGCATCTGAATTGGCAAAGAAGAAGCCAAACTCTCACTCTTTGCAGATGATATGATACTCTATGTGGAAAACCCAAAAGACTCCACCGAAAACTGCTAGAACTCATACAGGAATTCAGTAAGGTGGCAGGATATAAAATCAATACACAGAAATCAGTGGCATTTCTATACACCAACAAGACAGAAGAAAGAGAAATTAAGGAATCAATCCCATTTACAATTGCACCCAAAACCATAAGATACCTAGAAATAAATCTAACCAAAGAGGCAAAGAATCTGTATTCAGAAAACTATAGAATACTCATGAAAGAAATTGAGGAACACACAAAGAAATGGAAAGATGTTCCATGCTCATGGATTGGAAGAACAAATATTGTGAAAATATCTATGCTACCGGGGCACCTGGGTGGCTCAGATGGTTAAGCGTCTGCCTTCAGCTCAGGTCATGATCTCAGGGTCCTGGGATCGAGTCCCGCATCGGGCTCCCTGCTCCTCGGGAGCCTGCTTCTCCCTCTGCCTCTCTCTCTCTCTCTCTCTCTCTCTGTCTGTCATGATAAATAAATAAAATCTTAAAAAAAAGAAAAAGAAAATATCTATGCTACCTAGAGTAATCTACACATTTAATGCAATCCCTATCAAAATACCATCAACTTTTTTCACAGAAATGGAACAAATAATCCTAAAATTTATATGGAACCAGAAAAGACCCCGAATAGCCAGAGGAATGTTGAAAAAGAAAAGCAAAGCTGGTGGCATCACAATTCCAGACTTCAAGCTCTATTACAAAGCTGTAATCATCAAGACAGTGTGGTACTGGCACAAAGACAGACACATAGATCATTGGAACAGAATAGAGAGCCCAGAAATGGACCCTAATGGTCCATTTGGTCAACTAGTATTCGACAGAACAGGAAAGAATGTCCAATGGAAAAAAGACAGTCTCTTCAACAAATGGTGTTGGGAAAATTGGACAGCCCCATGCAGAAGATGAAACTGGACCATTTCCTTACACCACACACAAAAATAGACTCAAAATGGATGGAAGACCTAAATGTGAGACAGGGGTCCATCAAAATCCTAGAGGAGAACACAGGCAGCAACCTCTTCGACCTCAGCCGCAGCAACTTCTTCCTAGAAACATTGTCAAAGGCAAAGGAAGCAAGGGCAAAAATGAACTGTTGCGATTTCATCAAGATAAAAAGCTTTTGCACAGCAAAAGAAACAGTCAACAAAACCAAGACAACCGACAGAATGGGAGAAGATATTTGCAAATGACATATCAGGTAAAGGGCTAGTATCCAAAGTCTGTAAAGAAGTTATCAAACTCAACACCCAAGAACAAATAATCCAATCAAGAAATGTTTTTCCAGTTCTTAACCTAAAAAGTTGACATCAACAAAATAACAAAATCAGAGTATGAGTTCTGGAGGTGACAGAATGGGTTTTAAGTTCTCGCTCTGCCACTCATTAGGCAAGTCCTTGAACAAGTTATTAACCTAAGATTCAGTTTCCTCACACAAACATTAGGTTAATAACAGTACCTACCACACAGGATTGCTCTAAAGGATGAAATGAAAAAAGTATATAAAAGCTTTCTCATGGAGTCTGATAAACAAGAAGCACTCAATACTCTTTTGCTCTTTCCCCTTTTCTTATTCCACAACCTTCTCCATAAAGCTGTCTCCAACTCACTCCTCTTGGTTTCGGCCACTCAAGACCTGTTCCCCTCTTTCCAATTAGATATTATTTTCTGAGTGATTTTGAGCTTCTGCTTCTCTATCTCTATAAAGTACCTAGTCCATACTTTGTTTTACAGTCAAATCTTTTTTATAGTGGTAAAATATAAATACCATAAAAATGTATCATTTCAACCATTTTTAAGTGTACAATTCAGTGGTATTAAGTATATTCACAATATTGTGCCACTGTTTCCAAAATTTTTTCATCAACCCAGAGACTCGATTCCCATTCAGCAATAACCCCCCAGTTCCTAGAGACCTCTATTTTAGTATGTTTCTACGAATTTGCCTAGTGTAGGTACCTCATATAGATGAAATAATGCAATATTTGTCCTTTTGTATCTGGCGTCTTTCACTTAGAAAATGTTTTCAAGGGTCATCCATGCTACAGCGTGTTTCAGAATTCAATTCCTTTTTATGGCTGAGTACTATTCCAATGTATGGATAAACCACAGTTTGTTTATCCATTCATCTGTCAATGGACATTTTGGTTATTTACACCTTTTGGCTACTGTGAATAACGCTGCTATGAACATTGGTATAAAAGTATTTCTTTGAGCCCATTTTTCATTCTTTTAGGCATATACCCAGAAGTAGAAGAGGTGGATCAATGAAAATTCTGTTTAACATTTTAAGGAACCACCAAACTGTTTTCCACAGAGATTGCACCATTTCCACCAGCAACACACAAGAGTTTTAACTTTTCCACAACCTCACCAATACTTGTTATTTTGGTTTTTGTTTTTATAATAGTCATCCTCGTGTGTATGAAGTGGTGGCTTATTGTGGTTTTGATTTGCATTTCTCTAATGACTAATGATGTTGGTCATCTCTTCATGTGTTTACTGGTTGGTTATATATTGTCTTTGGTGAAATGTCTATTCAAGTCTTTTGCCTATTTTTGAATTGGGTTGTCCTTTTGTTGCTGAGTTGTAGGAGTTCTTTATATATTCTGGGTATCACTCCTTCATCAGATACATGACTTACAAATATTTTCTCCCATTCTGTAGGTTATCTTTCCACTCTCTTTGTACTATCATCTGACACACACAAGTTCTTAATTTTTATGAAGTGCAATTTGTCTTTTTTTTTCTTTTGTTGCTTATGCTTTTGGTGTAATACTCAAGAAACCCTTGTCTTCTAATTCAAAGTCATGAAAATTTCCCCCTATATCTTCTTTTAAGAGTATTATACTTTTAGCTCTTAAATTTAGGTCTTTGATCCCCTGAGGTGATTTTTTTTTTTGTATATGATATAAAAGTCCAACTTGATTCTTTCACATGTGAATATCCAGCTTTGCCAGCATCATTTGTTGAAAAGATGATCCTTTCCCCCATTGAATGGTCTTAGCACCCCTGCTGAAACTAATTGACTATGTATTTCTAAGTTTATTTCTAGGCTCTCTATCCTATTTCATTGGTCTCTATGTCTGTGTGCCAGTGCCACACCATGTTGATCATGGTAGCTTTGTAGTACTTTTTTAAATTGGTAAGTGTGAGTCTTCCTAATTTGTTCTTCCTTTTCAAAGTTGTTTTGATAGTCCATCATTTTTATGCAGGTGAGCTTGAATATGTGGTGGATGCATTCAAGAAAAAAAGCAGAAAACTGAAAACTCATCCTATCTCATAGTTCTTCATCTCTGGCAAGGTCCCCGTCAATGTCTTTTTAGTCAGACTGGTTCACTTTGCACTCAGAAAGATATAATGCAGCTGTGGCCACAAGTATAAATAAATGGGCATGGCATAGGTTACTGCAGTTAACGGGTGTATGGAAAGTCCATGAGTTACCCTATTGGAAAGAGCACTTCATAAAGAGACCAGAATCAGGGTTTTAGTTCCAACTCTGTACTTCAAAGCAATGATTGTGAACAAGTATCTCACTTTTCTAGGGCTCTTTAATTATTTTCATTGATCTATAAAATGATGATTATACCCCTGCCCAGTGTAACTCACAGTGATATACTGAGGCTCAAGAGATATAAAGCATATGGCACTCTACAGCTAAGCACTCTAACATGGAAGCTATTATCACTTGCATGACTGGTCATTCATCTCGCCAGAGCCATGAAGGTCTTCATTTGGTCAGGTCCTTGATAACTGTTAAATAGAATTTTCTCGTCATAAAAGTTCACTGATACTCCAAAGTTTCAACTCCATGATTATCAATAAGGGTTTGTCTAGTTTTATTTGTATTTTTTTTAAAAGATTTTATTTTTAAATATGCACCATGGGGCTCAAACTCACAGCCCTGAAATCAAGAGCCAGCTGAGTGCCTCAGGGTTTGTCTAGTTTTAGTTGACAGCTTTTAACCTATCACATCTCATGTCAACAACCAAGAGGAAGTAGTGCTCAGTAAGACTGCTTTAGTTCATCTATTTCATACAGGCAACTGTGAGGACCCTGTGAGAAATGTGGAAGCCTGTGGGAGAGAGAACTCATAGACACCTGGGATAATCTCCTATTCTATCTCCTAAACTGAAAGGAAATATATTATTGCTTATCCATTTATGAGATTGCCTTTGGCTGGTGAAATTGCAAGGGCTAGTCACAACAGAAGGCCTTTTTTGAAAGACAAAACAAGCAAAAACAACAAAAGCCCTCCCTATTAGTTGTTGGTTCACTTAGAAGCAATTGCCAGGACTCTGGCAGCAAGTCGTTTGGGGGCCCACTTGACAAGATTCACACATGATCCACAGAAGGTAGAGAGAAATCTCATCTCTGCATGTTAATTAAGGAGGACAGATGGCCCTGTGATTATTCAACCATATGTAGGTCAAGACTAAATGAATTAATAAGCAACTTAATTCTCAGCCGCCTCCAAGAGCTTATGGGGCATCTATGAACAAACAATTGCCAAAGTATCCTGGGAAACAAGAGCTAGGAACGGGGAGAGAGATTAAATTTCCCTCATGGTACACTAGGTTCCACAGCCTGGGAAGGGATGTCTCAGTTCCTCTACCACACATTGTCTTCTATATTGGATTTGGGATATTAAAATGAGTCAAAAGTTATCAATCTTAGTTTCCCATGTATAAATGATATAACTGCAGCCCATAGGGTCTCTCTCATTCTCTCCTTTTTTTTTTTTTTTTTTTTTTTTGAAGGTAAGCTTTCCTTAATCAATCACTTTAGGACTGAAAAGCTAAGGTAGTAGAGCCTAGAGCCATAAGGACAAGTGTAACAAGATAGGAACCACATGCTGGGAGCCAACGGAGGGATCCGGGAACAAGGTTTGAAAGGGCTCTGAGGAGCAAGGGGCTGCCAAGGCAGAGCTTAAGCTGGACCTGAAAAGAAAAACGGGCACCAGCTGAGGGGAAGAAAGGACCGGGAAAACTGTGTGCAAAAGGCAGGAAGCTGTGCAAAGCACACAAGGGATGGTAATCAAACCAGTATGACCAGATATCGCGGGGGTATTAGCAGAGATCGGTGGGTACAGGTTATTCGCTGCAAACAGGGCCTTGGAGCAACAACAACGTCGGGTGCTGATAGGAGAAACCAGCCTTTCCTTTTCCCAGCAATCCTGCCTGAGCCCACAGAATAGACACTAAAAACCTTCCAGGAGTGTATACTGGGAAAATTAGGTGCCTCCCTCCTCTTTGCTCTCCACTCCTCCCCATGTGTGAGGAACTGGTGAGACTGGCAAAGGAATTGAGCTGCCCTGCTCAGCTCCTCTTGCCCTTTCTCTTCCCCGGCCAAATTCCCTAGGCCTGACCAGTTTTCCGTCTTCATCTCCTCATCCTCTCCTAAATGGTGAGCGACTTCCCTCTGAGGAGAGGGCTGCATTTGTCCAGCTGTCTTTGGATGGGCACGTTTACCTTTCTGAGCAAAGGGGTATTAAACCCCGTTGTCAAAGCCAGCATTCCTGGGTTTGCTCCTTTTGTCTCACTCCTGGGTATATCTGAGTTGGGTTGGAACACTGAAGGAGAAGGAGCATCATTTCTCTCCTGCTTAAAACCCCGACATCCCAAAGTCTGGAAGATATGGATAGACTCGATAAACAGATGCAGATAGAGATACAGAGATAGAGATAGTGCTGCTAGTATTATTTGTCTTTACAGCAAAATGTAAAGGGGATGTTACAATGAGTCAGTAGTAATAAATCTTAATTTCTTAGCTATGTGAAGCTTAGGAACTTAAATTTTTCTTTTTAACAACATACATAGAGCACAAAATTTAAAAGGAATAGATTAGGGTAAAAGTCTCCCTCCTCTCTAACCCTTCAGTTACCCAGTTCTCCTCCCCATAGGCAACCATTATTAATCACTTTCTTATTTATCCTTCTAGGGCTATTCAATTTGTATGCAAGCAAATATGTGGGTTTTTTTTTTTTTAATCAAAAGGTGGTGCTGTGAGCCTTGCTTTTTTTCATTTAACCTGTCTTGTAGACTATCCCTTATTATTCCTTAAGGAATATCCCATTATTCCTTATCAACTGTTGAGTTATTCTACTCAATGGCATCCCATTATATGGCAGTACTATATCAAGTCCCTCATTGTTGGATATTCAAGTTGTTTTTAACCTTATCCTATTAAAAATAATGCTTTCATGACTAGTAGGTACATCTTTGCAAATGTGTGCCAAGTAACAAAGGTCAGGTGACGCTATTTATCCTGTTTACCAGGCATGACCTCCTTGGCAATCCCTCCCCAGCTTCTGTTCTGCCCTGGCCACTAGCATTCATCTGCTATCTTAGTACTAAGGTACCAACTATAATTGGAGATATTAGGTAAAGAAGTTGCCGTATTTAATGTCTTGAATTCTCTCAGAGATTTAAAAGAATTATAAAGGAAACGAACACAGGCGGCAGTTGACCTACTTAACTCTTTGGTATCACTCTGGAGCTACTTAAAATAGAAGTGACGTGGAACACAGGGGAGGAGATTCATAAAGTACATGCTATCTATGGTGCATATAAAATAATTACACCAACTTCAAAGCAATCTTTAGAGCAACCTTTAAGTTTGAGAGCTATTTTAATTGTATGGGAGACTAGAACCAAGATAAGTTAAAGCAAATTTATGCTTCCTTTTCATTTTTCCTTTACTTATAGCCTTGCTATCCTTCCTAGTGTCATCCCAAATAAAGGCCCTTCCAGTACCCCTTTGCCACATGAGCGGAGTTTCTTCTTTTGATTCATGCTTATGTCTCCAAATTATCCCTCTCTCCCAAATAAAGTTCTTTCTCCTCTGTACTCAATTTTTCATTCACTCTCAGAAATAAAGGATTTGATGAATTAATTTTCACCTGAGTGGCTAATTCTTTTCCCTCCTAGAAATACTTAAGATTTTTAATAGCAAGAGCAGGTTAGTGCTAGATAGAAATTTACATGCATTTTCATTTAAATATTGGGAGTAGAATAAGGGCCCATCGATCAACATAACATTGCCAGCGATACAGCCGAACCAGGGTTTGAATGCAGAGCTACTTAACTCCAAAGTCTGCACTTGCCCCCCTCTCATCAATGTTCAGATATTTTTGCCTGAAAAACCCCTACATTAATTTTCAAAACTTATGTATCCCTCACAAAGCTTTAAGTTGACATTTAATTTTTTTCATTTTAATAGTTGCAAAGGACATAATTTCTAGTATATTATACTGAACCAATATTTATAAATATCACCTTTTAAGTGAATCCAGTGAAACCCAAATATAACATTTATATCCATTTTTTAAAAGGTTTACGTATTTGAGAGAGAGAATCCTCAAGCAGACTCCCCACTGAGCACAGAGCTCCACATGAGGTTTGATCTCAGGGTCGTGAATTTGAGCCCTAAGTTAAGCATGGAGCCTGCTTAAGATTCTCTCCCTCTGCCCCTCCCCACTCATGCTCTCTCTCTCTCCCAGAATAAAATAAAATGTATGAGCAAGCTCTTCTTTAACATTTAGAAAATTTATACCTTTCCCTTTTCTCCTTGAACTTGTATTTCCATTCCATTTTCTTCATATTTTTATCTTTATACATGTCAATGCTTGAAAGTCTTTTTTTTATTTCAAGTTTTTATTTAAGTCCTAGTTAACATATATGGTAAAATTGGTTTCAGGTGTAGAATTTAGTGATTCATCACTCACATTTAACACCCACTGCTTATTTATCACCAGATATGTATCTATAACAAAAATATGTTTGTAATTTAAAATTTCATTTACTTTCTTCCGAATTTAGGTCGTTCTAATTGATAAAGTTTTTTTCTTCTGGATTGAGTTATTACTACAAATATACATAATTGATGAAGACAACATATATAAACATTTTGGTAATTACTAAACATAGGTAGTAAATTTTGCATTATTAGTTAAGGTAATATTAGCTACTGTAACAAATAAACTCCAAATTCTTGATGGCTTAATACAGAAAACTATTGCTTGACAATGCAGAGTCCCCAAAGGGACTAGGTGGTGATACAGATACACAAGCTCCTCCCATCTCGGGGCTCTGCTGTCTTCCACATGTGGCCTCCACATAGCCCAAAAAGGAAAAAATGAGCATGGAGACGGCATGTAGGCAGCTTTAGAAGTGGTGCCCTTTACTTCCTCTGCCTTCCAAAACCCAGAACCAGTTATATTGGCAAACCAAAACCAGCAGGAAGATGGGTTTGCTGTCCAGCAGCGTGCACCGGGGAAAGGAGAAATGATTAAACAGCTTGACATCTCTGCTACAAGTTCTACTGGAAATGGATGTCTTGAGAAGAATTACGATCCAACCTTTTAAAGAAATCTCATGAAAGAGAATGTTTTAATCTGCTAAAAACAACTTTCTCTGGCAGCTATTTTTAAAATATTTCTTGTAAATGGGAAGTAGGAAATTTTAAACATTTTATCAGTTGAAATAAGGACAGTAATTAGATTTCGTATGACTTGATAAAAACATGTTCTTTCATTAACACACTGAACACCAAGCAAAATAAACAAAGCTACTCTTAACAGAAATATTTTTATTATTTTTTAAAAGATTTTATTTATTTGAGAGAGAGAATGAGAGAGAGAGAGCACATGAGAGGGGGGAGGGTCAGAGGGAGAAGCAGACTCCCTGCCGAGCAGGGAACCCAATGGGGGACCTGATCCTTGGACTCCAGGATCATGACCTGAGCCGAAGGCAGTCACTTAACCAACTGAGCCACCCAGGCACCCAACAGAAATCTTTTTAAGGACAAATTCAGCAAATCTTGAATTTATGAGAGCTCAATGTATCATTAAAGAAGATTTCACCTCTGCGTGGCCCATAATGCCTTTCACATCTAAAGATATTTGGGATGGGTAAGGGCAATGCCTTTTCTTATAAAGTGGAAGAATCTATTAGTAACTCAAGCATATGATCAGATAAATCAATTTTATAAAAGAGTACTTATGTTGAGAATCTGGAAGTTGAATCCTTTAAAATGATTTATGTCTATGTAAACTTCTCTGGAAGTATTTATGTTCTCCTGGGCATACCCCCAATTTGAGTACTGCTGCATTATACCATACTACCTTGACAACCCAGAGAAGTTTCTTTTTTTTTTTTTTAAGATTTTATTTATTAGAGAGAGAGAGAGAGACAGCAACAGAGAGAACACAAGCAGGGGAAGTGGGAGAGGGAGAAGCAGACTTCCCGCTGAGCAGGGAGCCGGATGTGGGGCTTGATCCCAGGACCCTAGGATCATGACCTGAGCCGAAGGCAGACACTTGAAATTTTTATGCTTCCCTTGGTCCTTAGATTATATACTCTGGTTCATGCAAAAGGAAGTGAGAGGCAGTGAATGGCAGTGGGGGTTAGGGGTTACTAGAGTGTCACTGAGCCTGGGAGAGACCATGGGTCATGGTAAGGCAGATTCTCACATCCTGCTCAGGGACTGGATATTTATGATGAGGCACAAGTAATACAGTGGTGATGCTGGAAAAACATCATCAGCAAAATTATTAATAAATAAGAGAGAAAAGTAAAAGCGAGACGTTATTATAGTCCAGATTCATGACCTGGTGACCAATTCATGGAATTCACCCCCTTGTCAGTTGTTCTGAGTCAGTAGAAAGAGCAGCATCTAAGCACCCTCCTACCCCTATTGAAGTGAGCCACCACAAGGACAGAAAAGTGTTCATAACTTCATTACTCTGGGACAATGAAATCATTTTTCTTTTAAGATTATTTATTTGAGAGAGAGAGAGAGCAAGCATGAGTGGTGGAGGGGAAAAGGGAGAGAGAAGCAAACGCCCAGATGAGCAGGGAGCCTGACGCAGGGCTCAACCCCAGGACTCCAGAATCATGACCTGAGCCAAAGGCTCAACCGACTAAGCCACCCAGGCGCCCCATGACAACGAAATCATTAAAAGGAATCCGACTTTTCTTTACTAAAATGTTTTGAGATTAATTTCATATGAGATTTAAAATATTCATAGCCTATTGGAGAAAATATCTTTACATTCCTGAAGATAACGTGTCCAGTGCTTAATCCTAATAATAGCTAGTGTTTACTAAATGCTTTAACAGATATTATGTTAAAGGCTTTACATTTAATCTTTATAACACTCAAAATAAATGCAATTTTGTAGATGAAGGACTGAACTTAGGGGATCAAGGATTCAATTCATGTTTCTAACAAATAAGTTGTCTCTAGAACAGAGGTTACTATACTTATTTGGGATCATAAATCCTGGTAGGAATCTGATCAAAGCCATGGATTATCTCCCCAGAAAAACTCGTAAGTATATCAAATTCTACATACTAAATTTTGGGGTCTCACAGACCCTCCTCCTCTCAAAGCCCGTCTATTGACTCATAAAAGGTAGTCTCCTCTTATATTGGCATTCAACTGGAAACCAGAACATTTTAACATTAAACATTAGAGTACTCTGATTATGTTGTAATGAAAGTCTAATGTATCTTTTTTTTTTTTTTTTAAAGAGTGAACGAGCAGGTGGGGCAGAGAGAATCTTAAGCAGGCTCCATGACCAGCACAGAGCCCAACATGGGGCTCGATCTCAGACCCTGAGATCATGACCTGAGCCAAAATCAAAAGTTGGATGCTTAGCCAACTGAGCCACCCAGGCACCCCAAAAGTCTAATGTATCTTAAAACATGCTGAGAGGGGCACCTGGGAGGCTCAGTCAGTTAAGCACATCTGACTTCGGCTCAGGTCATGATCTCAGGGAACCTGGGATGGAGCCCCACCCTTGGCTCCCTGCTCAGCAGGGAGTCTGCTTGTCCCTCTCCCATTCCCTACTCCCCCCCCCCAACCCCCAGCTCATGCTCTTGCTCTTGCTTGTGGGCGTTGGCCATGCGCGTACTCTCTCTCGAATAAATAAAATCTTGAATAAATAAAATCTTTAAAAAAAAACCACTCTGAGAAAGGTATTCAATTTTGTAGAGCTGGAATACTACCTGGAAAAAAACAAAACTAAAACAACAAAGAGCACATTCTGCTTTTTTACTGAAGCAAATATGTATAGTATATTGGTAGAAACCATTCTGTTAACCAAATCATGTCTTAATTGGCCAAGTTTAAAAAAGACTCATTGTACACAATTCAGAAAATTGGTAAAGCATAAAGCCAGAGGTGCTTCCTGTTAATTGTGTGGCATATTTCCTTCAAGCTTTTTTTGAGACTAACATACCATTATTTACGAATACTATAGTATTGTTAGTTAACAATAATAACCCTAAGGTAATACAAAATTTATAATCATGTTCTGGATAAAATGTTCAGTTTAGTTTTTATTTACCGTACCTCATTCTGGGAAAACATTTAAATGCATAAATTATATTGTTCCCTAATCATGATTTTCCTCCGAAAGAGGATTTACCATATAGCACTCAAAGCATATATTTATTCTACTAGGCCATCCATTACTGCAGAGGATGTCCATGTTACAAAAAGTTTAGTCTTAACCAGAAGAATCTAATCTTGATTTTATAATAGTAAACAATCATTGCAGGTGACTTTTCGAGTCAGAGTCCACTTTCAGACTGATGTTAAAGAACACTCTGGTTAAGATGAAGAGCTTGGGGTCTAGAACTCAAACTACTTGAATTCAAATCCTTGCTTTGCCATTCAACTAGCTGTATGATAACAATTTGCTCTAATTATAAGAGTAACATCTGGGACGCCTGGGTGGCTCAGTCGGTTAAGCGGCTGCCTTCGGCCCAGGTCATGATCCCAAGGTTCCTGGGATCGAGTCCCACATCGGGCTCCTTGCTCAGCAGGGAGCCTGCTTCTCCCTCTCTCTCCCTCTGCTTGTGCTCTCTGTCAAATAAATAAAATCTTTAAAAAAAAAAAAAAGAGTAACATCTAATTTTGTTGCTCATGTTTCAGGCAGGATCCATTCACTTGTGTGATTTAACTATACAGCTTAGGTTAGCCAGACATTTAAACAGACGTATCTTAACAATTTTCTTGTTTGTTTGTATCTTGAGAGTTAAACACAAATAATGCTAATGAAGTACTTCAAACTTTAAAGTAAAAGGACAAAAAACCAAAGCAATAGTATTTTTATCTTTAACCATACACAAATCTTAATGCTGTTACTATATTTATTTACTAATAACTAAGCACAGTTTGGCATTGCCCTAACAAGGTAATCATGAGTTGTTGAGACACATAGGACTATTAGGAATGCAAGAGTAATTGATTTAATTATATGTCACCACAAGATGGAGAGTTCTCCAACACACACACACACACTTCTGTCAAAAGACTACAGATTTGACTTATTCCATTCTGCCATCTAGTGGTGATATAATTAGGTATTACCCACTATTGGATCAGTCTCCTGTGCAAGAATAAAAACAAGCAGTTTCTTAAGAACTAAAAAATTAGGGGCGCCTGGGTGGCTCAGTCGTTAAGCATCTGCCTTCGGCTAAGGTCGTGATCCCAGGGTCCTGGCGTCGAGCCCCGTGTCGGGCTCTCTGCACATCGGGGAGCCTGCTTCTCCCTCTCTCACTCCGTCTGCTTGTGTTCCCTCTCTGTCTCTCTCTGTCAAATAAATAAATAAAATCTTAAAAAAAAAAAAGAACTAAAATTAATTGAAAGACAAGATTTAAGCACAGAAAGGAAAGTGGTAACATCATTTAGTATAATGGCAAGGAGAAGCGTGTCAGAGAAAGTCAAGGAGAGAATGTCAGCATGGAGTCCCAAACTGGCAAAACAAGTTTAAAACATAAAATCTATTTCAAAACTAAAATATCGATTTTAAAGCATAACTTTATTCCTCATAATTACTTTAGTATAAAGAATTCTAAATATGGCCTCGCCTATTTCTTAAAAAAATAAGTAGTATGGATTTAAATAATATTAACGTTTTTTTACTTATAAAATGGAAAACTGCAAAATCATAAGGAAGCATCTAAGGTCTCTAGGGACTTACATAAATTTTGGGTAGGGCTATTTAGATTTATTTTCATTAAATAACAATGCTTTTATTTGCTTGAATTTTACATTTAAAATTTAAGGAGTAAATTTTTTAAAATTTATCAAAAAATATACATACCATGTCAAACTAGCAGAAACAAAATTAGAAAGCAAAAGGTTAATGTTCTTGATAAGTAAAAAAGCTATATAAATCAATCAGAAGAAGATAACAACAAAAAGAAGACATAAGGGATATGATCAAGCCATCTACAAATAATGTAGTTTATAAAGAATAAAAATTACCACTCATTAGTAAACTCATTAAAATAATATTTTTTGTTTCTCAATCTATCAAAGAGAAAGATTTATAATAACCAGTGTTGGTGAGGATGTAGGAAAGCAGATGCTGTTGGTGAAATATAAACTGTGCAACCATTCTAGAGTATGTTAAATGGGAATACATGTTTACCTAGAATGTCAACTACTGGGAATTTATACTCAAAGTAGAGGTTTCCCCTGCTATCTGAAAGTAGTGTGTTCTTAAGAAACCTTTAATAAGCTGAAATGGCATAAAGAGAAGTATCCCCCCCACTTTCCTCAAGTTCTCATTGCCCCACTTTGCTTTTATTTAAGACCTATCTTAGTAGCTGTTTTTGATAACTGAAAGAAATTCAAAGATTTTCCCTTTCACGACAAAAACCATTACTGTACTAAGGTCAGTCTTTCATAAATGTGAACTTCCCTGAAACTCCAATTTGATATATACACAAAGATTCATCTGTAGGTATGTGATTAAGTTGTTGTTTATAACAGCTCAAACCTCATCACATGCGAAAGTTCAACAATAGGAGATCAGATAAATGTAAAATATGATGCGATATGAAGTATACGCTGGTATTTTATATAACTTGTAAAAGTCATGGTGTAGAAATAATGACATCAATAAATGCTCACCTCTAAGATGTGGAAAAAGCAGGTTATAACACCAGATGTATAGCATGATACCGATTTTGGTTTTTTCTTTTTTAAAAAGGTACTTTATTTTCTTCTTTGTGCTTTTCTGAATTTCCCAATTACATGTATTACTTTTATAACCAAAATAATGATAAAATTTCTAATTACACATCACGAAACTCTTGATTACTGTATTTTTATATAAAATATACAATTTTCCAATCAAATTTACACTTGAATATTTAGGTGCATAGAAATAATCTTAAATACAGGTTTCAGATGTATGTGTTCAATACAAAAAGGATACCGAGAAAATTTTTTAGATCATTTCAAGAGACCCCCTTAAAGCTAATGAGTATGATCTGGAAATTTCTCAGTGAGAAGCCAGAACTACATATCCACTTAAGAAAACATTTAGAAATGTATTATTCTAATCCCTTAGTTGTTTTGTATTCTCTTTCCAACATCTCTAAGTAAAATGTATTTTCTGAGTCTTCAAATTTGACTGTTTCCTAAAATTAACACATCAAAATGACCCCCAAATACTAAATATAAAACTGCAGATTATCACTTATGCATGGGTAATAACTAATGAAAATCTCTTAGTTCCTGATGAATAGCCAACTTATCCAAAGATTATATGTATTACAATGTTGTCACTCTATAAGAACAAGACATCAAAAAGAAAATAATAATTTAGTGTATTAAACTAGCTGCTCTGCCAAGAAAATATATGTAGTAAATAAAAATGGATAAGTTTATAACTGAAACTTCATTCACAAAATATAATGGTCTTCTACTAGCAGAATTTGATATTATAGCTTTTCAACTATATTCTAAACAAAATAATTAAAAATCAATTCCAATAATTTAGAGTAAGTGCTTTATTTTTTTAATACCCACAAAAACTGAAACTATCATTTACATCAGTTGCAAGAGCAATAAAAATTAGAAATCAATTTGCTATAACTCTTGAAAACATGAGCATAAAACAAAACTAAAAGAAACAAAAAGGAAAAACTAAGTACTTCTTTTAAATTGAAGATAATCTGACTGCCTGTGACATACCCACCTGCAGATATACAAACAGCAGATGCATTCAAAACAGTGCAAGATTTAATTGATTTAGAACAATATTCCAACCAATCTCAACCAAGTTTTCAATTACTTGTGCAGGTTTATTATAGAGTCACAAAAAGTAAATAAATCTCTTCTAATATGTAACCAGCTGATGCCAATTCAGAACACTCCACACCAGCACAACAATAACTATGGAAATCATGAGGTATGACTACAGGAAAAAAAAGCAAAACCCAGCATCCAATGTGCACATATTTTATACTTCAATTTGACTGCAATATAATTATACTTTGGTTAAAAAAAAGAAGTTTCCTTAAACTATATGTCTAAAAGAAAAGCAAATTATCATTTTATATTCTTTTTTTAAATTTAAAAAATACATACGTAATCTTCCTTTGTTTTTGATAAGTTCAAATATGAATTGATAACAGGGTAATTGGATTCTTTAGGAAAGCTCTATAGAAGAGATGAATACAACATACTATATCTTCTTTAAGAAGTATGAGCTGAAATGTTAGGCATTCCTTGTATTGTTTTTGTATATATTTAAGGAATGCTGTTCTTGTAAACAATTGCTTTGAAAAAGAAATACTGAGACCAAAATACGTTACTAGAGGATCTCTACAAAAGGTCACCAAAACTATCCTTGCTCATGACATCAGGGAAAATGTTTTTAGAATTTATCTTGTTAGAAAAAAATGCTACCACTTTTCTTCCTTTTTCTTTTTTGTGATTATCACAGTTAAACATCAGAAGATTTTTCCCAAATAAATACGGATGTAAATGTCGATTTCAAGGGCAAACAACTTTCATAAGAGTCTATTTCTTAGGCATTTCACCATCTGTTGAGACTGAGGCAGCACTGTCCTGGTGTAAATTGTCACTGGACTCCTGTGAAGTATTCCTTCTGGGACAGTTTATTGGGACCTGAAGCTGATTAGCAGATGTAGGCTTAGCAGCATTTGGTGGCTTTGTAGAGGAATTAGATGGACGTCTATGACAACTACTGTCCTCACCAGAAGTAGATGAATGTCTTTTTCTTCCAAATTCCTCACTAATAGGGGGCTGCAAATTATGAAAGACAATATAGTGACAATTTTACTTTTTTTTCCTCCCTTCATAATTACGGTCAGACTTTTTCAACAAAGAAGGAAACTATGTTGGCATTTCAGTAGATTTTATTAGTATAACAAAAACTTACCAGCAATTTAAGGTATTAAGCTTAAATTTCCTCCTTGACTAAATCAGCCTATCAGTACTTGTTCATTCTTTCACTCAACATATATTTATTAAGATTCTTATACGTTTTAGGACTTGAACTACATTGCGAGGCATAAATATAAGGCTGGGTCCCCTGCCTCCAAGAAAATGTTTCAAAGAGCCTATTTTCCTTCTTTTTTCAACTTCTGTCAACTGCAAAGCATTTATAACTCTAGTCCCTTCCAACCCTAAACTCCTATCCTAGGCTTGTTTGAATGATAATGTTTAACAGATAAATGAAAGCAGCAGGGAGAAAAAGGAGATACCAAATCAAATAATCTTTAGCGAGTCTGAAGGTTTATCTAGGACTTCTAGGATAAGGAAACTGGAGAGCATTACTGATGGTACTAATTTTAAACATTTTCAAACATAAATATCCATTAAGCTCCCAAATCCCCTCAGACTACAAGCAAGGAGGGGGTAGGCAGTGAAACGGTATTCTGCACTGAACAAGTCAGCTTTTAAGGCCTTTCCAGTTACAAAGATTTGGGAGCCCAGAACTATACACCACCAGACTAATATTTTCATTTGGAGACAAGTTAAGACCATAACCTCCTTCTCCAATCTTCCACTGTATTTAAAAGCGGAGGCCTGAATTCTTAGTTTCTGCTCAGATAGGACAAAAGTCACTATTATAGAGCAAGGATGTCCTTACTATAGAACTGGCTAGGCCACTCTAGAAACATCTTAATTCCACAGACAGGCACTTCTATTAATTCTGTCCCTGAGCCATCAAACCTATTTACACAAAATATAAGACAAACAAATTACAATACTAAGCAGAGGTGGACCTAGCATTCCTTTCACCTCTCTCTTTTCTGTTCTTTTGATTCTTCTTCTTTCTTTTTTTCCCCCTTGTCCTTTACTTTATTTTCATCCCATTCTTTTTTTTTAATGCTTTCCTTTTCCTCTTGAAATCAAATTAAGGCTTACTCTCCTGTCTCTATATATGTACATAACATTCTTGTCTTAATTTCATTATGTGGGGAAATTTAAATTCATATTATATCAGCACATATTATGAAAAGTATAGAATAAAAGTACATAGAAAGTGAAAAATTTTAGAACTGTTAGTGAGAAATTAGTAACATACCCACATAAAAGTTACTAAATCTATAAAATGTTTAATTATAGGGGCACACCAAAATTAAAGTGAACTGACAATTGCACTGTGGTTATATAAGATGTTAACATTTGGGAATATGGGAATTCTTTATACTACTTTTGCACCTGTTTTAAAGTTTGATTTCAAAACTAGAAAATTACCATTTCAAAATAAAAAGTTAAAAAAATAAAAATTGTAAAATTAAAGTTAAGAAAGTCACTGAAAGCTCAAAATATGAAGGTAATAAAAAGACTACAGAAGAAAGGACTTAAAACTTACGTCAATGCGGAAGTCTTCTAACCTCTTAAAGCTACAGAGGTATTTCTGAAGTTTTGGGTCAATATGCTGCGTCTTAGATTGAGAATATTTTAGATAAGCCCAAAACTTTTCTAACCCATATAGCTGACCTAATAACAAAGAAAAATATTCACAATTAATTATATAGAATTTAAAAAATGATTCATATTAAACATGATCCTATCAGCAATTGACCATTTATCTTCCAGCATATACTTTATCTAGATTTTGAGAATAAGACTTTGTAATAATAATGGCAGCTAACATTTAGTAAGCATTTGTTATATAACAGGTATTAAGTGGTTTTTATATATTAAACTAATTTGAACCATATACAAACCTGTAATACGGGTGCTCTTGTGTATATTACTGGTAAGTAAACTAAGGCTAACAAAGTTATGTAACTTAACCAAGGTCACACAGCTACCAAGTGGTGAAAATGGGATTCAGACCTACGTATGGATCTAGCCCAAAGCTTGCACTGTTACCTACTGTGCTATTCCATCTTTCCAAGCAGTAACTTGCTGATGTTACAAAGAATTTTCATGTAATGGAATATCAGTGAGTATCATCTTCATGTTTGTCAAGGGAAAAATGGCAAAATACTACTCCATAAAGGAAACTCTTGGGCGCGGTTATTTTCCAACACCTCACAGGGATGACCTTCTTACTATATGGTGCCCCATCCTTCATCAAGAACCGTAATACTGGCCTGAAGGTCTTAAATGGCCTATTCTGAAGAAAATAGTTATGAACTCCTTCCCTATTTATTGACTCAGGTTTACAATTTCCAAATAGAACAAGATTATTGGGTTTTGTTTTGTTTTACCAGATTCGTAGTCTTTTTTGGTTTCTTCTTGGAAATCCTTAAAAATTTCTTGTCTGAATTTTTTTTCCAGTCCATAACTATAAAACCTGAACAGACATTCTAATCCATACCTGTAGAAAGGAAATAAAAGGTTTATAATAAAAATTTTACTATGACAATGCAAACATCTCATAGATAGAAGCAAACAGGACACAAATAACCCCAAGCAAAAAAAACAAAGGCTTAAATGTATGTAATTTTTAGGATGCAGGTTTTTTTTAGCTGAAGTGGTTATTTAGTAATCCATAGATGGCTTTGCTATTTTTGTTCACTCAGCCATAGCACCTCATAGAAGTATACCGGGAACCTGCAGAATGAGGCAGCCGATGGGCAACTACAGTGTGGCTTGGTATTTCTGAAGAAATTGTCAAAAGATTTAGTGACATTGGGAATGTTTTCAATTTTTTCCAAACCGAGGTTTATACTAGTGCATGGTTTTAAATACTTTTGAACAGAATCTTTACTCAAGAGAGAGAAAGACCTCACTTTTGTACCCTAGACCCTATGTGTGGTTGACCCATTCAACTAGAAATGACAAACCTAATTAAATGGCTCCTAACAGATCTTCCCTGCTTCAGTTATAAAGTACATTTCATAAAAGATATTTTGCTAAAATAATTGTAATCACTACATAAGTCAGAAAACAAATTTCCTTGTATTCTTCTATAACTACCTAGAGAACCCAAGACAAATTTTGCACAGTGGATTAGCAAACTACATGGGCTCAACCTTTAATTAATGGTGATGAGTAGAACCCATGAGAATGAACAAAGTCAACAAGGCAGCAGTAAAAGGACCATGTCTAGCTTACTCAACTAAAACATGTCACAATTAAAAGATTCCTCAGTTAGAATCCTTACGTTGTTCTGAGTGCCTTAGTGGAATAAAGACTACAATTTCTTCATTACTAGTAACATAATTTTGCCTAGTTTTTATTCACAAGAAGGGGTGTGTGTGTGTGTGTGTGTGTCTTTTGTAACTAGCTTATTTTCAAGATGGAAAGTGATGGTCTGTCCAGAAGAATAAATAGGTTTCTTGGCAAGCCACCAAGAGAAATGTGGGACTACCAACTAATACACCCACACACTGACCTGAACTCTTTGCTTTGGTAGCCGTAAGTGATGCTATTCTTTGAGCTTGTATGACTGAAGGCTAAGCAGACTAAGGACTAAAGAACCACCATCTCAGAAATGACAAATCCGCCTTGATACTTCTTTCACGGGATATTATTTTGATATTAGTTATATATTAGTTTATATTGGTAAAGGCCAATAGACTACTACAATATTTGGATTTTTAGTCTTATTTTTTAGTAAACCAAATCCAAAGACCAAAAGGATGACATTAATAACAACCCAACTAAGCAGCATAACTGCTGAAGAGCAGGGGCAAATGGCCAGCCTCTCAGTTGTTATTTATATTCATTTACCCCTCATTATGAGACAGCTTAGATGAGTGGAAAACATAAAGGCTGAGAAGCAGAAAGAACTATATTTGAATTTTAGGCCTGTAATTATATCCTAAAAATGGGGATAACCATATCCTACTTTTTAAGAATAGATGACATAATATTTGTAAAGCACTTAGACCAGAGGTGGCATGTTGAAGACACATAATATAAAGGTTATTTCTCTCCTTCCTTCTTGAAACCATCTTTAGCCAATGGATAAATTTAGTCAGTGGGTAGATTTAGTATTGATCTTCTAATAACAGTAACAATTTATTGAGCACTTACTGTGTATCATATGTTAAGACCTTTACATGTTCTGTTTTGTTTAATTTTCACAATAACCCTATGAGGGTATCTACCATAATTTCCCCTACTTTATATATAAAGAACCTAAAGCTTACTGGGAATAATAACTTGCCAAGCTCACAGTAATTAATAGGCTGGGATTCAAATTTAGGTCTGATTTCAAAGCCTTCAGATGCTTAACCACTGTGTGATATTTCCTAAGGAAAGCTAATCCAGGCTAGTCATGAACACTGCAAAAACAGACCCAAAATTATGTGTTAAAAAGCTACTAGAGGGACGCCTGGGTGGCTCAGTCGTTAAGCATCTGCCTTCGGCTCAGGTCATGATCCCGGGGTCCTGGGATCGAGTTCCGCATCAGGCTCCCTGCTCAGCGGGAAGCCTGCTTCTCCCTCTCCCACTCCCACTGCTTGTGTTCCCTCTCTCGCTGTCTGTCAAATAAATAAATAAAATCTTTAAAAAAAAAAAAAAAACAACTAACAGAAACATACACAGACAACTGTAGGAACACAGAAGAACTCCCAACCTAGACTTGGATAGTCATGGGCATATCAGAAAAGTTATTCGAAAGTCCTGAAGAACAAACTGTTTGCAGAAAGAGCAAAATATGCTGAGATTAATTATAAAAATGACTTTCAAACTTTTCTAAGTACAAGAGTAAGAAAAATACTTTATCTGGTGACCAAGTCAACATAACACTCACAAATATAATATGTGTACATAAAAGCATATATAAGTTTTGCAAACAATTCTTAAATTTGCATGTATGTATGTGAAACTGCGAAAAAATTTAGCTTTACTATGTTCAGTACAGTCTGATATTTTTCAAATTACTAAACTGACTTCACAATCCACTAATGGGTAGCACACCATAGTTTGAATGAGAACATCAAAATGAGAAACAGCAAATTTTGCCTTTTGTGCCAACTCTGGTAAACTGGCAGTAGCTGTTAAAATTTTGATAAGACTATAAATCTGAATTCAAGAACAACATTAAACAGTGCTGGGACTGATTAGAGATGTCAGTAATAACAGAAGAGAGAGAAACAGAGGTAAACATACTATGTATCTGTCATTCCTGATCAAGATAAAGATTCTGGATGAAAATTAAATAGTCTTTATTTTTATAGAAGTCAGGGCAAATGTAATTTTTTTCTAGAAAAATTTATTTGCAGCATCTTGTATTCCTTTCAAAGATCATAATAACTGATTAACAATATATTCTTATTTAAGATTTACAAATAGAACTTGACGAATGGTAAATATGAGTAAACAGTAAGTGTAAAATTATCTTTATTTCTTCTTTCCATCTCTTCTTCCTCCTACCATTTTCCAGGAATAAACAGTTTGCATGAGCCTATCTCATGTTCCTTCTCACCCTTTTAGTCTGGTCTCAACCCCACCCTAAAGACACTCTCAAAACTTATCCAGGGGCGCCTGGGTGACTCAGTTGGTTAAGCGACTGCCTTCAGCTCAGGTCATGATCCTGGAGTCCCGGGATCGAGTCCCGCATTGGGCTCCTTGCTCGGCAGGGAGTCTGCTTCTCCCTCTGACCCTCCCCCCTCTCATGTGCTTTCTCTCTCTCTCTCTCTCATTCTCTCTCAAATAAATAAAATCTTAAAAAAAAAACAAAAACAAAAAAACTTATCCTGAACATTTCCCAAGAAAACAAGGTCTAACCTGGATGAAAAGAATGAGTTAGCAAAGAAGAGGGAGGAAGAAGAGAATATATATAGACACCTTAAGGCTAGAGCTTGTGTCATTCAGAAAACACGTTCTGTACCACTGTTGCCTAGAGAACTAGAGCGCTGGTAGGAAAAAAATGAGATCTGATAGATGAGTCTGGACACATCATGAGGGGCTTTATTTTTTCTTGGCTCAAGGTATCTTAACAACTAGTTTAGCTCTAAGTATTTATCAATTTGGGGATGTGTATGCCTATGCAAGGGAAGTCTCTAGTGGTTCTCTCAAATTTCATTTGGCCTTTGTGCCAGCCCCTAAGAAGACTCCAAATGATCCTACCTCCTGGTATTCACAATCTTGGGTAGTCTCCTCCTACCAGGTATGGTACAAGGGTTGGTCTGTGTTTATAATACAACATGGCAGAAGTGATGGTATGTTACTTTCAAGCACAGGTTATACAAGACACCAAGGTTTCCATCTTGGAAGTTCTCCATCTTTCTTAGATCATTTCCTCTGAATGAAGTCATGTTGTTAAATGCCTAATGGGAGGCCTATGTGGTGAAGAACTAAAGCTTCCTGCCAACAGCCATGTGAATAAGCTTGAAGAGAATCCTCCAGCCTGAGTCAAGTCTTCAGAGACTGCAGCCTAGTAAAATACCTTGCCTGCACATGAGACATCTAAGTCAGAACCACCCAGCTAAGCTGTTCCTAGGGTCTTGACCCTTAGAAACTGTAAACTAATAAATGTTTGTTGTTTAATCTTCTGAGTTTTGGGATAATCTGCAATGCAGCAATAGGAAACTAATACAGCCCTCTCTCCAGTTATGTTGTGCTACTTTCATAGTTCAAAACTGGGCTACTTCAGTACTAGTTTTTATATTATTTTTTTGAAAACCCCTTAACTGTAAAAATGTGAGAAAATATTTGACCTGTAATTTTCTTTTGCATCTTCCCAAGCAAGTTGTCTAAATTCCTCATACATTTTTTTATTGAAGTGATCTCTGAGGAAAAAGGACCAGAAACGAAAGAGGGTATTCATTTCTTGGGACTGGCCAATTCCCAAGCGTTTTCTCTCTGGAAAAAGTTGAAATAATAAAACATTTTTTTGTTAAAGAAACTTACTAAAGTCAAAACAGCAGACATTTTACATAACTTAAAATATTAATCTCCAAAATGTATTTGGGTTTCTTCTAAATAAGGGACAAATATTAATCCATTTTCTGGCTCATTGCTCAAATTTAAGCATTCGTCAATAGTAACAAGAATATGCTAAACTTTATTTCTTAATGTATCTAAGCTACAAAACACATGAATACTTAAGGTAATTATAACAAAATAGAAGAATATCTTAACCTGATATTAAATGTCACATTTTTTAATATTATATTTTAGTTTTAAACATAGCTACATAAAGGACAAGCATCTTACCACTTAGACATCTTCGACGATACTTGTGGTACACTTGTTGGGTAAAGCCATTTTCCTTCAAAAGTTCATGAGAAGGGTGCTGGAACTTTGGAAATGAATGAGGAGTATATCCATAACTTCCTACTAGTGGTGCACCTTCTGAAGGTGAAGCATTTGAACTGCTGTTTGAGGAGGGGGGAAAAAAGCCTTCAAACTGAAATATCAAGAACCAAGTGTTTAAACAATTTGTGCTCTTTGTTTGTTATTGAGTCTGAACACTGGAAAAGACATTAGTCCCTAAAACTAAACTAATGACATAAAGAACTATATATGAATTGCTATTTATGTTTAACACACAGGTATATTCAGAAGATGATAAAGAACATGGTTATAAATTCCCAAACTAAAGCAGTAAGTAGAAGCAGTAAGTAATTGAATAGCTAGCTTATTGCTCTTCCAGATCATTATTAGTTTAGTTTCTTATGGTACTGGAAAAATTTTCAATTTTCATGAGTAATTAAGTAAATGATGTAAACTGGATAAATGGAAATAAGAAATAAAATCTGGCACAAAGGCAATAATTTCATGAGTCCAAAGACATCCTTGCAATTCTGTACATCAATTCCACTTCTGAAAAATCTCCGAAATTGGTCTTCTCCTTTTTGTCTGCACTCCATTATTCAAATATAGGCTTTCTTCCTCTTTTACTCAAACTAACCGGTCTCCTTGTTTTTCCAGTCTCCCTCCTCTATCCTACCACCAAAGTGAACTTCTTGTGTTTCGTTTTGTTTTTGTTTTTCAAGGTGATCTTCCTAAGACACTGATCTAAATCAGTGGTTTTCAATGTGTGGTCTGCGGATGCTTGGAGGGGTTCCCAAGAACTCTTCAGAAAGTTTGCAACTCGAGACCATTTTCGCAAAAACACTACGGTATTACTTGCTCTTTTCACTGTGTTCACCTTTGTACGGATAGTACTAAAGCAATGGTGTATAAAACCGCTGATGATAACTGAGGCAGTGGCACCAAACTTTACATACTAGTGATTGTATTATTCACTGCAATGCATGTGCAAGATTTTAAAAATGCCAGTTTCAACTTAAGATGTCCTTGATGGAGCAAAAAAAATTAACTTTATGAAATCTCAAGCCTTGAGTACCTGTCTTATTGTGTGTGACAAAATGGAACAAAAGCTTTAGTTCTGCAAAATGAGCACGTTCTGGAAATGTTTCACAACAATGTGAATATACTTAACACTCCTGAACTGTACACTTCAAAATGGTTAAAATGGTAAATTTTTTATGTGTTTTTAATCACAATTAGAAAAAAATGGGGGGCGCCTAGGTGGCTCAGTTGGTTAAGCGTCCAACTCTTGGTTTCAGCTTGGGTTATGGTCTCGGGGTCCTGGGATCAAGCCCCAAGTCAGGCTCCATGCTCAGCTCAGAGTCTGCTTGTCCCATCATTCCCTTTGCTCTCCCCTACCCACCACCACCTTCCACTCTCTCTCTAATAAATAAATTAAATCTTTAAAAAAAAAAATGAGATGAAAGCATAAAGCACTTTTGCAGCATTATCCAAGTACAATGGCTATTTTTATTGACTGAATGTTTCTTGAATTCCTAGCCCCTAATATGATGGTATTAGGTGGTAAATGAGTCATGAGGGTAGAGTTCTGATGAGTGGGGTAAGTGCCCTTATAAAAAGAAACATGGGATAGCTTGCTTTCGTTTCTGCTATTTGCCATGTGAGGATACAAGAAGATAGCCATCTGCAAAGCAGGCCCTCACCAGATACCAGATCTGTTGGCACCTTCATCCTGGAACTGTGAGAAAGAAACTTGTTATTTAAGCTACCCAGTCCATGGCATATGTGTTAGAGCAGCTCGAATTGAGACAGTTGTCTATTTTATTTTGTTTTATTTTATTTTATTTATCTGAGAGAGAGAGAGTGCACAAGCAGAGGGAGCAGCAGAGGGAGAGGGAGAAGCAGGCCCCCACCGAGCGGGGAACTTGACCGGCTCGATCCCAGGACCCTGGGATCATGACCCAAGCCAAAGGCAGACGCTCAACCGACTGAGCCACCCAGGCGCCCCGAGAGAGTTGTCTTAAGCCAAAGCACTTGTGTGATAAAGTTGTGAGCTGACCTAGCTGATTTTTTCATGGAACACCATTTTTAATTAGAAAACAACAAACAAATTATGGTTATTCAGACTTCATTTTGTGTCAGACATTTCCCTGAAAATGAACAAAATGAATCTGTAATGTCAAGGAAAACGGAGCTTTCATGCAAATATCAGAATTTTTGAAACCTTGTATTTGTCGCCATGAGCCTGATAGTTTCCACTAATACTTAAAGACTTTTCTAATGAAATCAGTGGTGATTTTTTTTTAGGAGTTTGTGTATGCATGTCTGCATGTATGGTAAAATATACATGATATTTAATTTTAATCATTCTTAAGCATGCTTACTATTCATCAGCATTAAATATTCACAATCTTATATAACCATCACCACTATCTATACCTAAAACTTCTTTATCATCCCTAACAAAAACTCTATTAAACAATAATTAGCCCTTTCCTCCTCCCTTCAACTCCCCATAATCTCTGTTCTACTTTGTCTCTTTCAATTTGACTATTCAGGTACCTCACATACAAGTGGGATCATACTATATTTACCCTTCTGAGTCTGACTTATTTCACTAAGCATGTTTCCAAGGTCTGTCTATGTTGTTGCTGCATAAATTAAACTTTCATTCTTTTATATGGCTGAATAATATTCCATTATATGTATATACCATATTGTTTATGCAGTAATCTGTTAATGGACATGGGTGGTTTCGTCTTTTGGTTGTTATGAATAATACTTCTATAAACATGGACATAAAAATGTTTGTTCAACTCCCTGTTTTCAATTCTTCTGGATATATACCTAGGAGTGGAATAGCTAGAACATATGGTAATTGTATGTTTTAACCTTTTGAGAAAATGACAAACTGTTTTCCAGTGGCTGTGGTATTTTATATTTCCACAAACAATGCTCAAGGGTTCCAATTTCTCCACATCCTCACAAACATTTATTTTCAGGTATATATGTATGTATGTATGTATTTAAGTAGGCTCTATGCTGGGCATGGAGCCCAATGTGGGGCTTAAACTCATGACCTGAAATCAAGACCAGACCTGAAATCAAGAGTCAGCTGCTTAACCAACTGAGCCACCCAGGTGCCCCATATTTTCAGTTTTTAAAAAAATTATACACATTAGACAGCTCAGGCTGCCATAACAAGATACCACAGATTGGGTGGCGTAAACAACAGAAATTTATGTTCTTCAGAGTTCTGGAGGCCAGAAGTCTATCAGAAGGTGGAGGAGGGGCAGTAAACTATCCTCTGGACTCAGAAGGCACTTTGAGACCAAAACACAAAGCAAGCTACTCCATACTATTTAGTTTTTTATTTAGGGCAACTTACTGCCAGGGGGATGGGGTGGATGGATGATCTCAGCACTATGCAGCTATTTTCCACAAAGTCCAGACCTTAATCTACAGAATTTACAGAGCAGGGGGATCATTGTGGTGAGGTCATAGGGTAGTTATCTAAAGTAGCGCCATCTCTGTGCCAGAGGGATCTCTACTAGTTGTCTAAAGTGGCACAATCTATACACCTTCCCTCATTCCAGCTAGAGCACACAGTATCCTCCAACAGGCCTGGAACATGTAGCCCTGTGGAAGGTCATTGTGCAGACAAGAACAAGATAGAAGGCAAAAGATGCAAAGTCCAAGATCAAAGTGCCAACAGCACTGGTTTCTGGTGAGACTTCTTTTCCTGGCTTACAGAGAGCCACCTTCTCAATGTGTCTTCACATGGCTTTTCCTCTACATATATACAGAAAGACATCCCTCATGTCTCTTCCTCTTCTTATAAAGACACCAGTCCTATTAAAATAGGGCCCATCTTTATGACTTCATTGAACTTTAATGGGTCTCCTTAAAGGCTATCCTAGCTCCAAATATAATCACACTGGGGGTTAAGACTTCAACATATATTATTTATATTACCATCCTAGTAGCTGTGAAGAGGTATCTCACTGTGGTTTTTGATTTGCATTTCTCTAATGACTAATGATGTTGAACATCTTTTCAAGGGCTTATTGGCCATTTGTATATCTTCTTTAAAGAAATGTCTATTCAAATCCTTTGCCCGTTTCTGACTTGGGTTTTTTTTTTTAGTTATCAAGTTTTTGACGTTCTTTATATATTCTAAATATTAATTCCTTATCAGATATTTGATTTGCAAATATTTTCTCCTATTGAGTAGATTGTCTTTTGACTCTGATACTATCTTTTGATACATAAAAGTTCTTAATTATGATGAAGTATGATTTATTTTTTCCTTTTGTTACCTGTGCTTTTGGTATCTTACTGAAGAAACCAATGTCAAATCCAGGGTGATGAAGATTTTCCCTTATGCTGTCTTCTAACAATTTTATAGTTTTAACTCTTCAGGTCTTTGATCAATTTTGAGTTAATTTTTTTGTACAGGGTATAAGGTCTGGATCCATTCTCATCCATCCTTTTCCATGTTGGATATTCAGTTTTCCCAGTACCATTTGTTGAAAATGGGCCTTTTCTCTACTGAACAGTTCTAGCACCCTTTTTTGAAAATAAACTGACCAGACACATGAGGGTTTATATCTAGGGCCTCTATTCTATTCTATTGGTCCACTTGTTTGTCTTTACGCCAGGACCATAATATTTTTGGGGTTTTTTGTTGTTGTTGTTGTTGTTGTTGTTGTTTTACTTTTTTCTTTTTTGTTTACAATTACCTTTTTTTATTTTTAAGATTTTTTTTATTTATTTGACAGGGGGCAGGGGTGAGAGAGCAAGCACAAGCAAGGGAAGTGATAGTCAGAGGGAGAAGCAGGCTCCCCGCTGAGCAAGGAGCCCGATGTGGGGCTCCATCCCAGGACCCTGGGATCACAACCTGAGCCAAAGGCAGCCACTTAACCAACTGAGCCACCCAGGTGCTTTAGTTTAATACTGTAGCTTTGTAGTAACTTTCAAAGTCAGGAAGTGTTAGTCCTCCAATTTTATTCTTCCTCTGTAAGACTGTTTTGGCTTCTCAGGACTCCTTGCAATTTCATATGAATTTGAGAGTAAGGTTTTCCATTTCTGTGAAAATGGTTGTCACCATAATCCATAGATTAATGGAACAGAATAGAAAACCCAGAAATGAACCCACAACAACATGGTAAACTAATCTTTGACCAAAAAATGAAAGAACATCCAATGGAAAAAAGTCTCTTCAACAAATGGTGGTGGGAAAACTGGACAGCCACATGCAAAGGAATGAAACTGGACCACTTTCTTATACACAAAAATAAATTCAAAATGAATGAGAGACCTAAATATGAGACAGGAAACCATCAAAATCCTAGAGGAGAACACAGGGAGTAACCTCTTTGACATTGGCCATAGCAACTTCTTACTGGACATGTCACCAGAGGCAAGGGAAACAAAAGCAAAAATGAACTACTGGGACTTCATCAAGATAAAAGGCTTCTGCACAGTGAAGGAAACAATCAACAAAACTAAAAGACAATCTTTGGAGTGGGAGAAGATATTTGCAAATGACATATCAGATAATGGGTTAGTATCCAAAATCTATAAAGAACTTATTGAACTCAACACCCAAAAACAAATAATCCAGTTAACAACTGGGCAGAAAACATAAACAGACATTTTTTCCAAAGAAAACATCCATATGGCTAGTAGACACAGCACTCCTCATCATCAGAGAAATCCAAATCAAAACCACAATGAGATACCACCTCACACCTGGCTAAAATAACAACATAGGAAACAACAGATGTTGGCAAGGATACGGAGAAAGGGGAACCTTCTTACACTGCTGGTGGGAATGCAAACTGGTGCAGCCACTCTGGAAAACACTATGGAGGTTCCTCAAAAAGTTAAAATAGAGAACCACCCTCTGACCCAGCAATTGCACTACTAGGAATTTACCCAAAAGATACAAAAATACTGATTCGAAGGGGCACATGTACCCCAATGTTTATAGGAGCAGTATCAATAATAGCAAAATTATGGAAAAAGCTGAAATGTCCACTGATTGATGGATAAAGATCATGTGGTATATATATATACATACACACAATGGAATATCATTCAACTATAAAAAAGAATGAAATCTTGACATTTGCAACAATATGGACGGAGGTAGAGAGTATTATGCTAAGCAAAATAAGTCAGTAAGACAAACACCATATGTTTTCACTCAGGTGTGGAATTTAAGAAACAAAACAAATGAACACAGGGGGAATAAAGAGAGAGGCAAACCATAAAACAGACTCTTAACTATAGAAAACAATTTGAGGGTTAGTGGAGGGGAGGCCGGTAGGCAGATGGGTTAAATGGGTAATGGGTATTAAGAAAGCCTCTCGTGATGAGCACTAGGTGCTGTATGTAAGTGATGAATCACCAAATCCTATACCTGAAAGTAAAATTACACTGTATGTTAGCTAACTGGAATTTAAATAAAAATTTGGAAGAAAAAAAAAAGAAAAAGGCTGTTGGAATTCTGATAAGGATGTTGTTGAATTTATAGATCACTTTAGATAGCACTGATGTCTTAACAATGTTAAGTCTTCCTATCCACAAACATGAAATGTCTTTCCATTTATTTAGGTCTGCTGTAATTTTTTCAGCAATGTTTTGTAGTTTTCAGCATACAAAACTTTCACCTCTTTTAGGCGCTAATGTAAACAGAATTGCTTTCTTAATTTCCTTTTCAAATTGTTCAATGCTGGCATATAGAAACACAACTGATTTGTGTTTTGTACCCTGCAACTTTGCCAAATTAGTTTATTAGCTTTAGTATCTTTCTCGTTGATCCTCTGGGATTTTCTATATATGGGGTCACATTATCTGTGACTGGAGATAGCCTTACCCTTTCCTTTTAAGATTTTTTTTTTTTTTTAATTCATTTGAGAGAGAGAGAGAGAGCACAAGCAGGGGGAGAGGCAGAAGCAGACTCCCCGCTGAGCTGGGAGCCTGACATGGGGCTTGATCCCTAGATATCATGACCCGAGCCGAAGGCAGATGCTTAACTATCTGAGCCACCCAGGCGCCCCTTACCCTTTCCTTTTTAATTTGATGTCTTTCCTTTCCTTCTCTACTAGCTCTGGCTAGAACTTTCAGTACAACATTGAATACCAACAGTGAAAGCAAGTATCCTTCTCTTGTTTCTGATCTTAGGAGGACAGATTTCAGTCTTTCACCATTGAGTATGATGTTAGCTGTGGGTTTCTCATAAATACTTTTTACCATGTTGAGGGATTTTTCCTCTATTCTTAGTTTTCAAACACTTTTTAATCATAAAAAGATGTTGGATTTTGTCAAATGTCTTTTCTGTGTCAGCTGAGATGATCATGTCATTTCCTTAATTCTTTCTCAAAAAATGTTATTTATTTTAGAGAGAGTGTGTGTGTGCAAGCAGGGGCAGGGGGACAGGGAGAGAGAGAATCCTTAAGCAGACCCCCACTGAGCTTGGAGCTTGATGTGGGGCTTGATCCCAGGATCCTGAGATCATGACCTGAGTCCAGATCAAGAGCTGGCTGCTTAACCAACTGAGCCACCCAGGCGCCCCAGTCATTTCCTTAGTTCTATTAATATGATGTATTACACTGATTTTCTTATGTTGAACCACCCTTGCATTACTGGGATAAGTTCCACTTGGCCATAGTGAATAATATTTTCAATATATTGCTGGATTTTTTAAAAACCTATTTATTTTTATTTATTTTTTTTAAGTAGGCTCCATGCTCAACATGGGGCTTGAACTCACAACCCTCAGGTTAAGAGTCACCTGAGCCAGCCAGGGGCCCCTGACAACTGCTGGATTTCATTTGCTAATATTTTGTTGAGAACTTCTGCATCTATATTCATAAGGGACACTGGTATATTATTTTATTTTCTTGTGATGTCTTTATCTGGTTTTGGTATCAGGGTAATGCAGGCCTCACAGAGTAAGCATTCCCTTCTCTTCAATTTTTTGGAGTCTGAAAGGGATTAGTGTTAATTCTTCTTTAAATATCTGGTAGAATTTACTTCAAGTGAAGCCAGTTGGGCTGGAATTTTGTTGGGGGATTTTTGATTAACGATTTGATCTCTTTACTCTTATGTATGGGTTGAGATTTTCTATTTCTTCTTCAATCAGTTTAATTTGTATGTTTTGAGGAATTGGTGCATTTCTTCCAGGTTATCTAATCTGTTGATGTATATTGTTCATACTATTCTCTCTGAATCCTCTTATCTCTGTAAGGTTGCTTAGTTATGTTTCCATTTCCATTTCTGATTTTAGTTATTTGCATCTTCTCTTTTTTCCCTGGCAGTCTAAAGAAACTTTGTTAGTTTTGTTGATCTTCTCAAAGAACCAACATTTGTTTTTACTGTTTATTTTATTATTTATTATTTTCTCTGTTTTTCTCTTCTCTTTATTGTTTATTTTTGCTCTCATTTTCAACATTTCCTTCCTCCCTTCTGCTAGCTTTGGGTTTATTTTGCTCTTCATTTTCAAGTTTCTTAAAATATGTTAGGTTACTGATTTCTGATCTCTTTTCTTTTTAAATGTAGGCATTTATAGCTATAAATTTCCCTCTGAGCACTGCTCTCCTTGCATTCCATTAAGATTTGGTATGCTATGTTTTCACTTTCATATATCTCTAAGTATTTTCTAATTTCTTTTATGATTTCATCTTTGACTCACGGGTTAAAAGTGTGTTGTTTAATTGCCACATATTTGTGATTTTTCCAGTTTTACTTCTGTTATAGATTTCTACTAACTTCATTATATTGCAGTCAGAGAAGATACCTTATATGGTGTCTCATTTAAAATGTATTGAAGTTTTTGTTTTGGCCCAACACATGGTCTATTGTGGAGAATGTCCTGTGTGTACTTAAGAGCGTGTATTCTGTGCTGTTGTTGGGTAGAATATTCTATATATATATCTGTTAGGTCTAATTGGTTTATTATGTTGTTCAAGTCCTCTATTTTGTTACTCATCTTATGTCAAGTTGGTCTATGCATTATTGAAAGTAGTGTATTGAAATTTCCAACTATTCTTGTAGAACTGTTTATTTCTCCCTCCAATTTTTTCAGTTTTTGCTTCATATATCTTTTTTAAAAAGATTTTTTTATTTGAGAGAGAGCAGTGGGGAAGGGCAGAGGGAGAGAATCTCAAGCAGACTCCCTGCTAAGCGTGGAGCCTGACATGGGGCTAGATTCCACAACCCTGAGATCATGAGCTGAGCTGAAATTAAGAGTTGGATGCTCAACTGACTAAGCCACCCAGGTGCCCCAATTTTTGCTTCATAGATCTTGAGGGCCTGTTATTAGTTACATATATGTTTATACAATTAACCCTTGAACAATGCAGGAGTTAGGGGTGCTGACACCCTACACAGTCAAAAATCCACATGTAACTTTTAACTCCCTAAAAACTTAACTACTAATAGCCTACTGCTGACCAGAAGCCTTGCTGATAACATACAAAATTAACACATACTTTGTATGCTATATGTATTATATACTATACTCTTATAATAAAATAAGCTGGGGAAAAGAAAATGTTATTAAAAAATCACAGGAGAAAATAAAATTATAATACTGCACTGGGGATTTAAGTATAACTGGAGTATATGAATTTATATTCATATCAATCAGCCTAGGATTTATTTTAGCAACATTCTGCAGATTAGGAATAAATATAATGGAAAGAGATCAGGGTTTACTCAGTTTGAGATTTGGAGCTATTAGAGGCATAAAGTCTAAAAGCAAGAATCTAGAATTCAATCAAAATTTATGAGACAGAAAAAGACAAGAAAATTAAAATTTTAATCAAAAGATAATGCAAAAAGGGGGCGCCTGGGTGGCTCAGTTGGTTAAGCGACTGCCTTCGGCTCAGGTCATGATCCTGGAGTCCCTGGGATCGAGTCCCGCATCGGGCTCCCTGCTCGGCAGGGAGTCTGCTTCTCCCTCTGATCCTCACCCTTTTCCTTCTCTCTCTGTCATTCTCTCTCTCTCAAAAATAAATAAAATTTAAAAAATATATAAAACAAAAAACAACAAAAAAGATAATGCAAAAAAACCAACGAGATTTACAGCAGATGACCCACCTATTGGTATGATCACACAGTGGACTTTAAAATTACTATGATTAGATGAATATGTTGAAGGAACTCGTGGAAAGGAGAACAACATGCATGATACAGAATTTCAGTAGGAAAAGGAGAACTATTATTAAGAAGTCAAATGGTAATACAAAATATATGAAGCACAATATCAGAAATGAAAAATTCCTGTGATGAACTTATCAGGAGACTGGACACAGCTAAAGAAAGTAAATTTGAACATGGCTCAATCAAAATTATCCAACATGAATTACAGAGAGAAAAAGTAGAAAAAAAGATCAGATCATCTAAGAGCTGTGAGGTATTAACAAATGGTCTAATGTACATGTAATTGGATTCCCAGAACAAGGGGAACAAACAACAAGAACACAGGCAAAAAATACTTGAAGAGATAAGAGATGAAAATTTTCCTAACTGAATAAAAGACAACAAACAATAAATCCAATGACTTGGATAAACACCTTGTGTGTCACACACATATATACACATATAACCGTATCCATATCCAGATCCATCAAAGAATTTTATACTCAATATCTTTCAAAATAGAAAAAAACAAACTTCTCCTGATAAACAAAAGTTGACAGAATCCACTGCTAATAGACCTGTACAACAAGAAATGTTTAAGAAAATGAAGAGCACTGGAATGCCTGGGTGGCTCAGTCGTTAAGCGTTAAGGCTTCAGCTCAGGTCATGATCCCAGGGTCCTGGGATGGAGCCCCACATTGGGCTCCCTGCTTAGCAGGGAGCCTGCTTCTCCGTCTCCCACTCCCCCTGCTTGTGTTCCCTCTCTCGCTGTGTCTGTCAAATAAATAAATAAAATCTTTTAATTAAAAAAAAAAAAAGGAAGAGCATTAGAAATGGTAAAAATGAGAGCAAATGTTTTAAAAATTTCTCACATTGGGGCGCCTGGGTGGTTCATCAGTTAAGTGTCTGCTTTTAGCTCAGGTCATGGTCTCAGGGTCCTGGGATTGAGCCCCAGGGATGTCTGATCATCTGGCTCCCTGCTCAGCAGGGAGTGTGCCTCTCCATTCTCACCCCCCCCATGCACTCTCTCTCTCTCTCAAATAAATAAAATCTAAATAAATAAATAAAATAAAAATTTCTCATGTCTTTAAAAGATAACTATCTAAAGAAAAGTAATAACAAAGCATAGCACAGATGGGAGGAAATGGAACTTTACGATATCAATATTCTTATGCTATACATGTAGTGGTATAATATTATTTGAAAGTAGACTAAGTTGAAATGTGTATTATGAACAGTAGAAGACCAATAAAAAATAAGAGATATAACTGAGAAGCCAATGGTAGAGATAAAATAGAATTATTATAAAAACTCAACTGATCCAAAAGATTGAAGGAAAAAAACCAAAGTTGAGATGAGAAAAGTAGAATATAAAATGGTAGATTTAAATCCAATGATATCCATAAGTACATTAATGTAGATGATCTAAACATATGAATGTTGATAGTGGGTGAGGCTGTGGTGTGGAAGGCAAGGAATGCAGGGAGTATAAGGGAACTCTCAGTACCTTCCACTCAATATTTCCTGTGAACCTAAAACTACTCTAAAAAAATAGATCAATTAAAAAAATTTAGTCATTATTATAAATACTTGTCTGTCACCCCTGAATTAAGCTCCAGAAAGGCAGGGACTGTAATTATCTTGTTCCCTGCTGCTTACTCAGTGCCTAGGAATGCACCCAACACAATGTTAAGCCCCTGCTTTCCTGATACATTTTACTTGTGGGAGAAAGTGGAGTGGTGCCTGGGAATGAATAAATCACTATATAGATGAATTATTAATAACAAAAGATATAACATAATAAAAAATGAATTGTAAGGAACATATTCCTAACTAAACGTTCCATTAAATGTTCTAACTAAACTAAATGTTATTGACTAAACATCCTTTACCATTATTTGTTGATCTCTAAATATACTGCTCTGATAAAAAAAAATATCCTGGAGGGGTGCCTGGGTGGCTCAGTCGGTTAAGTGTCTGTCTTCAGCTCAGGTCATGATCCCAAGCCTGGGATCGAGCCCTGCGTTGTCAGGCTCTCTGCTCAGTAGGAAGCCTGCTTCTCCCTCTGTCCGTCCCCTTGTTCGTTCTTTCTCTCTCTCTAATAAATAAAAATCTTTAAAAAAAAAATCCTGGAAAATAAACTCTCAAAATCACTTAGAACACAATAACCATAAGTATACAATAGGCGTGCAAAAAACATATACACATTTTATCTTTTAAGGACACTGTATCAATGAGAACAAAACGTAAAAGTACCAAATAAACATCACTGGAAAGACAGAGGAGGAGATTTTCAGATCATGATAAACTCACTAGCTTTTCTTTGACTGAAACTATCTAATCCTTCCCTCTAGTAACCAATCAAAGAACACTTTTTCCTAAAGCTAAGTTTTCATTTAGAAAGTTGGTCAGATAATTATTCTGAAAATACCTCTGCATCCACTGTACAGGACAAAACATACCATATTTTTTTTTTTTTAAGATTTATTTATTTATTTATTTATTTGACAGAGAGAGACACAGAGAGAGAGCGAACGCAAGCAGGGGGAGTGGGAGAGGGAGAAGCAGGCTCCAGGCCGAGCAGAGAGCCTGACGCGGGTCTCGATCCCAGGACCCCAAGATCATGACCTGAGCCGAAGACAGACGCTTAACGACTGAGCCACCCAGGCGCCCCAAAACATACCATATTATATTGCACAACTGGCATTATCAAATGTTTGCTCTATCATCTCTTTTGAGGTAAATAATAGTCTTTTTAAAAAAAATTAACGCTAAAAGAAAAACCACTTACTACTAACAGTCAGCTAATCTAAGTTATTTTCCCCAAAACGAAAAATTTCAAAATAACAATGTGTTTTATTTCCATATTCTTTATATAGTTTGAGTAGATTGTTTAGCACAGTAATTCACTAAGAATTAATGCCACTCAGAATCTGGAATCTTTCACAAACTTACATAGTTTTTATCTAAGAGTACACATTTGTGGAAACTAGTTTAAGTGGAAAAAAGATTGTCCTACTCAAGTATTCCTTAATGTACTTATTGGAAAATTGTCCCACTTATTTCTTTTCCTTTGGCTTCTTTTCAAAAACTATTTTCATTGTTCCATACTTTGCTAACATATAAATTTTTAAATATTCCAAATGCCTAATTAGTAACTGTTTTCAACTTAAAATCAAAAACCAAGCCATGTTTGACAAATATAGTACCTGACAGATGTTCTTGGCCCGTGATCTCTGGAATCCATTACCCAACCAACATGACACTCTAGAGGGGGATTTGTACTATGTCTTGTTTTTCTCTTTCTTGGACTCTAAAGAAAAAGAAGTCAAACATTGCAATTACTTCAGTAGTGTGAACTTCACAAGTAAATTAAAACCCTCTGACTGTAAACTAGCTCAAACATTTTCATACTGTGGATGACACATTATGAAATCACATGAAGTCACAAAACTCAGTATCTCACAAGTTACAAAACTTAACAAAGAAGGTCCTTTGCTAGGTTTCAACACAAGGATTAAAGGAAATACAACTTAGTGTGATTCTTCATTATACCTTCTGATCGACATTAATTACACTACAAACTGTAAAGAAGTTATTCCTTAACCTGAGAAAACATCACTATGGTAAAATACCATTTTTAAGCAAATTCTTACAATCTAAAATATATATTTAAAAAAATGATAGAAACTAAAAAGTCTCATTTTGTAATGTTAAAGGATATAAAATGCACGCTTTATATTCCTGCTTGTTTTGTGTACCTTTACATCAATAGCTTTTGGTTCTTTAACAACAGGATAAAATCTTGGTGTTTTGTTTGGATCTTGTAACCTGGGTGTTCGAGGTGTTTTAGGTGTCCTTGCAGGATAAATTCTAGGAGATTCTGGAACTGCTGTGGGCAATGAATTGGCCATTGTTGCTGAAGATATTTCTGAAACATCAAACAGCTTCTGGGCTAATTCATCACTCAAATCTGCAAAACAAAAAAACTAGCTAAATGTATTTAGATGCTAAGAAAGTATTTTACTTGAGAACAAAGTTAATTCTGAAATTTTCTACTCTCAAAAGATTTTTTCATTAGAAACATTTAATATGTAAGAATAAAAAATAAACACTTGTCTGTACATCACCTACTTTACTAAATTTTAATTTTGTTATATCTGTTTCTGACTTTTTTTAAAAGAAAAATAGGCTGAAGCCCACTATATAACCTTCCCCAACCCCATTTCACTTTTCCTCCTCAGAGACAACCAGGCTTTCAAATTTGGTATTTTTATCTATGTAATATCTATGTATTTTTATATTTATAATAACATTATTTTGCATAATTTACATGAGTGACATCATACTACATGTATCATTTTGCAAGCTTTTATAGTCATATTTTGAGACTTGATTATTCAAATTCTACTCATAGCTTTGATTTATTCATTTTTACTGCAGAAGATTATGCTGTTATACAAATACATTAAAATTTATCCATTCTCCTGAAGATACACATTTATGTTATTTCTAAATTTTTGATAGAAGCAAAGAAGCTGCAGTGAACATTGTTAAACCTGTCTCTCTGTACAGGTATGAGCATGTCGCTAGGGTTGATATCTGAAATGGAAATGTTGACTAAATGTGACTAAAATGACACATGTATCTTCTGACTTACTGATTACTGATTGCCAAGGTGATTTCTATAATGAATGGTTTCACCAATTTATACTCCCACCAGTAGCATGAAAAAGTCTCAGCAATTTGATACCCTGGTTAAGACTGGGTTTTGTTTAGACGTTTAAATTCTTTTCTACCTCATGGGATTTAAATGGTATTTGTATTTCCTTGGTTACTAGTGAAGTTGAGCTTATTTTCATATGTATAGTCATCATTCAGATTTCCCCTATCATGAGCTTACCATTCATATCCTGACTCTATTTCTATTGGGTTGTTTTGCTCATTAATTAATTAGTTTGTGAAAATATCTTGGTAATAAGATACTAATAAGTAAGCAAGCAGAATGTAGGTTCTGTTTCTATGGGTTTTCTTCAGACTTATCAATTTCTTTTGATTCATATAATAACTTTTTGTTCATCATTCAATAAATATTATTGAGTGCCTACTATATGCCAAGCACTATTCTAAACACAAGGTTGTAAACTCAAAAGTGAACTTACCACAGATCTGTACCTCTGAAACAAATAATGCAATATATGTTAAGAAAAAAAAAAAAGAAGAAGAAGATAGCAGGAGGGAAAGAATGAAGGCGGGGAAATCAGAGGGGGAGACGAACCATGAGAGACTATGGACTCTGAAAAACAAACTGAGGGTTCTAGAGGGGAGGGGGTGGGGGGATGGGTTAGCCTGGTGATGGGTATTGAGGAGGGCACGTTCTCCATGGAGCACTGGGTGTTATGCACAAACAATGAATCATGGAACACTACATCTAAAACTAATGATGTAATGTATGGGGATTAACATAACAATAAAATTTTTTTTTTTTAAAAAGTGAACTTACCTATTCTACTACGTAATTTCCCTAACTTCCCCTTTCCCTTCCCAATCTGTTATCAGAAGGTTTTCTGAGGAGCAAATTAGGTGATTTCATGCATCTACTTAAAATCCGTCAGTGTTTTCCTTTTGCCTCCGGAAGAAGTCTAGTCTCTTTATCATGGCATACTAAGACTTTACTGATTTTGATTCATCTATTGTCTTTCACCACTTCAGTTTTAATGCCCCAGATAGTAACCTACTTGATCCTGTTCTCTTGCTTGATATCTTTTCATGTGCTTTTTCCTCTCTCTGAAAGTCCCTTTCCCTTATCTTTTTACACCCAATTGAATCATATCCTTCCTTTAATACCCAGCATAGATTTTACTTTCCCTGGGAATTTGAAGCATTCCTTGAACATCTTCTGCCAGTAAAATTAATCAATTCTTTTCTGTGCCACCTTTGCATTTTCTCCATTTACTGTTTCATTTATTAAATTAAAATTTATTTTCTTATATATTATCCCATTAGATGCTAAGAACAAGTCCCAGTGGTTCCCTGAAAGCAAGGGCCACAATCTTCTCTTTGTATACCACTGCCTACAACAGCGTTAATAAAAAAGCATACACACACCAAATGACTGATGACTGAATTCTGTTAATACAGATTTTCCTTGGACCAAAAAGTTATGCAATCACAAGGATAAAACTATGATCATACACTGAAAAATATGTTAAATTCAGCACCTCTGTAAAAGAAATATTTAAAGATCTGGGAACAATAACAGTAAGCTTCCTAACAACCAGATTATAGTTTCCAAATTCCATTTCCCACTGATCTGGTCCTCTAAAAGAAAAAAGAAAAAAAAAACTAGAATAGGTCATGAGGATACAGCAGCAAACTTCAGTGGACCCCACCAGTCAAAACTGAAGTACTCTGACCACTAAAAATAATGACAAATTGATTAAACATGTCAAATAAGTAAGTTCTATGAATTCATAATGGTACCTTAAAACTTAATCACATTTGTAGGTTGCTAGGGCACAAAACTCATTGTTCTAAAAACTGATAAACTGAATAGAAAGAAACAAGCATTTATCCTTCCTTTCCTGGAAAAATTGAATTTCAGGGTAACAAAAGAGTAGATAAAAGAATATCCTTCTTGGGGTGCCTGGGTGGCTCAGTCATTAAGCGTCTGCCTTCGGCTCAGGTCATGATCTTGGGGTCCTGGGATCGAGCCCCACGTTGGACTCCCTGCTCGGCAGGAAGCCTGCTTCTCCCTCTCCCACTCCCCCTGCTTGTGTTCCCTCTCTTGCTGTGCCTCTCTCTGTCAAATAAATAAATAAAATCTTTAAAAAAAAAAATCCTTCTTTATAGAATTCTAATTAAGAAACACAGAAGGGATGATAGAATTAGAAGATGACTAAAAAAAAAGAAGACTATTTTGCAACTCTAATGAAATAGAGAATCTAGGGAATATATTCATCAATAACTCTTAAAACCATTTAGTAAAATGTTGAAGGGAGATTCAACATCAAAGACACGATCCCTGAAAGGAGTAACTGATAAACTGGACTTCACTAAAATGAAAAAAAAACAAAAAATCTGATACACAAATGACACTGTCAAGAAAATAAGATAAGTCACAGACTGAAAATACTTGCAAAAGACACATCTGATAAAGGACTATTATCCAAAATATATATAGAACTCTTAAAATTCAACAATAAGCAAACAAACAAACCAACTAAAAAATCTCAACAGATACACTGAAGAAGTGATATATATGGCAAATAATCACAGGCAAAGATTTTCCACATCACATGTTATCAGGGAAATATAAATGAAAGTCAAATACCACTACATACCTGTGAGTATGGCCAAAATCCAGAACACTGGCAACACCAAATGCTGGTGAGGATATGGAGCAACAAGATCTCTTATTCATTAGTGGTGGGAATGCAAAATGATCCAGTCACTTTGGAAGACAGTTTGGCAGTTTTGTATAAAACTGAATATACTCTTACCATATGATCTAGGAATCAGCCTCTTTGGTACGTATTCAAAGGAGCTAAAAACTTATGTCCACACAAAAACTTGCACATGGATGTTTAGGTAGCTTTATTCATAACTGCCAAAACTTGGGACCAATGAAGATGTCCTTCAGTGGGTGAATGGACATATTATGGTATATCCAGACAATGGAATATTATGCAGTGTTAAAAACATATGAGCTATCAAGCCATGAAAAGACATGAATGAACTTCAAATGCATATCACTAAGTGAGAGAAACCAATGTGAAAAGGCTACACACTGTAGGATTCCAACTATTCAGTATTCTGGGAAAGGAAAGCTATGAAACAGTAGAAAGATCAATGGTTGCCAAGGGTTGGAGATATGGTGGGGGAAATGTGAATAGGTGAAACACACAGGATTTTTACTTTGTATGATACTATAGTCATGGATACATGTCATTATACATTTGTCAAAACCCAAAGAACGTACAACACCAAGAGTGAACCCTAATGTAAACTATGGACTTTGGGTAATAATGATGTGTTGGTGTAGGTTCATCAATTGTAACAAATGTACCACTCTGATGTGGGTTATTGCTATGAGGAAGCAGCATCCTTCACCAGATGGGTGATGATCATGTAAGCTCAGGGCAGGGAGAAAATGGGAAATCTCTGTATCTTATGCTTAATTTTTCTGTGACCCTAGAACTGTTCTAAAAAAAAGTCTTTAGAGAAAAAAAAGTTGAAGGGAAATTTTATGATGAATGGATCAGGCCAATAACATTTAAATCCAATGATCAATCATAGCAGCAGCAAAAGAGAGCCTAAAAGAGGGCACCTGGGTGGCTCAGTCGTTAAGCGTCTGCCTTCGGCTCGGGTCATGGTCCCAGGGTCCTGGGATCAAGCCCCACATCGGGCTCCCTGCTCCGCGGGAGGCCTGCTTCTCCCTCTCCCACTCCCCCTGCTTGTGTTCCCTCTCTCGCTGTCTCTCTCTCTGTCAAATAAATAAAATCTTTAAAGAAAAAAAAAGAGAGCCTAAAAGACACTGTATGACATAATTGGAACTAAACAGCTCCTTCTAAGAAACAGTCTTGCCACCAGAGAAATAAAAATCTTGAATATACTAAATCTTCTACATCTAAATACTAGTTCATAGGGAATAGAGGAGATAAAGGGACATACTGATTGAAAGGAAGATACAAACAGGTAAATCTGGATCATAAATCTTATGACAAATTAACCAGTTTCTTCAACGAGTCATTGGGATGGAAAAATAAGAGAAGATGAATGCTTACAGATTAAGAGTAACTTAACTGTCCTAATGATCAAATGGAATGCATGTTTCTTTGTTCCTGATTCACACAACCAACTTGAAAAAGATATATACCAAACATCAGGGAAAACCAAACATAAACTGCACATTGTGATATACAATGAAGTACTTGCAGAAGAAACGATATTTATTTGAGTGAAATGAGATTCAACATGAAATACCAGAAACCTATGGGGAACAGGTACAGATGAAAATAGAATGTCAAACTATTAACAACTGTTGAAATTAGGTAAGATAATTACATAGGGTTCATCAAACAGTCCTCTCTACTTTTGATTTTATCTGAACATTTCCATATTAAAAATTAAATTTCAGTTTTATTATTTATTTTATTCCAGATTTATTTACGTGTAAATTTTACCCACCAATAAGAGCAGATATGTCAATTTTGTGAAGACTAGGACCTATAGAGTGTTATCTCAAAGGAAATATTTTACAAAATTTTTACAGCACATCTATACCAATTTACAATATTTTGAGAAAAAATTATCAAAAAAACCAAGATAACTGCAAGTACATAAAATATTTATAGTAGATATAAAAATTTTCTTACTAGAAATATAAGTAATTAGGGAACAAGAATATATGAAAGTTGTTTTTTAATCAACTATAAGCCTAGGATGCTATATGAATATCATTTGGATGTTATACCTTCTTAATCAAAATGATGGGGCATCTCTTGTACAAGAATGTTCAAAATAGCATTTTTCATAATAACAATAACTGGAAAAAATAAAAATATCAACTGTCAAATGGATAAACAAAATGTAGTAGTCCATACTATAGAATACTACTTAGCAATAAAAAGAAGCAAAGCACCGATATAAGCAACGACATGGATTTATCTCAAATATTTTAGTTGAAAAAAGCCAGACAAATGAAAACACATCATATGGTTCCATTTATATGAAATTTCTAGGAAGTGCAAAAATATACAGACAAAAAGCAGATCACTGGTAACCTCAGAGACTGCAGTTGAGTGTTGAGAGTGACTGTAAATGATCATGAGGGAACTCTCTAGCATGATAAATTGTTCTAAAACTGAATTCTGGTGCTCCTGTATAACTATACAAAGTCACTGAAACTCATGAAACAGTACACAAATGGGTTAGTTTTATGGTATGTAAACCATACCTCAAAAAAAAGCTATAAAAAAACAAGACAGAAGACCAAGCCATCTACTCTTCAGGGAACCTCAATTGTCACTGTATATCATACAGTTTCTGCTACAGGTTTATCAGAGAAGACTGATATTTCAGAGAACGAGGCTAAAGTACTGATTTTCAAAGTGTAGTTCCAACCAGCATCATCAGCATGACATGGGAACTTGTTAGAAGTGTATATGCTCAGGTCCCACTTCCATTTACTAAACCAAAAACTCTGGGTATGGAGTCCTATAATTTGTTTTAACAAGCCTTTCAGGTGAATGTGATACTTGCTAAAGTCTAAAAACCAATGGACTGGGGTACCTGGGTGGCTCAGTCGTTAAGTGTCTGCCTTCAGCTCAGGTCATGATCCCAGGGTGCTGGGATCGAGCCCCGCATCGGGCTCCCTGCTCTGCAGGAAGCCTGCTTCTCCCTCTCCCACTCCCCCTGCTTGTGTCCCCTCTCTCCCTGTCTCTCTCTCTGTCAAATAAATAAATAAAATCTTAAAAAAAAAAAAAAAAAGAACCAAGGGACTAAGGGGTATGCTAACTATTCTTCTACTTAAGATTTCCCAAATTTTATGACTGCCAAATCAAATCTTGGAACAGTTGCATACCTGAACCATATGAACCTTGTCCCTAGTCTTCACTGTCTTTATAGATAGGAATGCCTTTATAAAACCAAAACTTAATATTATGCTGTTGGTGTTCAATGAAGACTGATAATAAAACATGCTACATGAGGACTAGCAAATTTAGTTTCTTTTAAAAATAAAATGCCTTTGAAGCAGGACTAACCAAATGTTTTTTCTTTCTTTCTTTCTTTCTTTTTTAAAGATTTTACATATTTATTTGACACATAGAGAGAGAGATAGCAAGAGCAGGAACACAAGCAGGGAGGGTGGGAGAGGGAGAAGCAGGCTTCCCACCAAGCAGGGAGCCCGATAGCGGGGCTGGATCCCAGGATCCTAGGATCATGACCTGAGCCAAAGGCAGATGCTTAATGATTGAGCCACCCAGGCGCTCCAAGCAAATGTTTTCTATAAATGCAAGACAGTATATATTTTTGGCTTTTCAAGTTATAAAGTCCCTATTGAAACTACTCAACCCTGCCATTGAACACAGCCACAGACTACATGTAAATAAAGGTGTGGCCAGATTAGACCATGGTAGGCCAGTTTTGACTCATCATGTACTGTCCACTGTATGAGAGCAGTTAGATATAAATCCAAATACTGGATTTATACTTTGCTTACAAAAGAAGTCATTACAACTATATTCCATGTATTCAATAAGGTAGTGGAAAGTATAAACATATCAAAAAGAGATAAAGATAATAATAACTAAACTTCTAGAGAAGAAAAACATAAAAGCTGAGATTAAAAATGCACTGAATGGGTATAAAAATATATTAGACACTGCAGAAGAAAAAACTGATGAAGATATAGGAGTAGAAATAATCCAAACAAAACAAAGAGAAAAGAAACCGGGGGGAAAAAAAGAGCATTAGTGAGATATAGAACAACTTCAAGTAGCCTAATATACATGTGATTGAGGTCTTGTAATTGAAAAGGAAACAGAAAGAAGTACAGAAAAAATAAGCTTTTAAAATGTAAAATGTTGGGGTTCCTAGGTGGCTCAGTCGGTTAAGTGTCTGCCTTCAGCTCAGGTCATGATCCCAGGGTCCTGGGATCGAACCCCTCATAGGGCTCCCTGCTCAGTGGGGAGACTGCTTCTCCCTCTGTGTGTGCTCTCTCATCAAGCTCTCTCTCAAATAAATGAATAAAATATTAAGATAATAATAATAATACAATAAAGTATAAAATTAATTTAAATTTAAAATAATGGCTGAAATTTTTCCAAATTTTATTAAAAGATCCAAAAATTCAAAAGCCTCAAGTATAAGAACATGAATTTTTTTTTTTTTAAGATTTTATTTATTTATTTGACAGAGAGAGACATAGCGAGAGAGGGAACACAAGCAGGGGGAGTGGGAGAGGGAGAAGCAGGCTTCCCGTGGAGCAGAGAGCCCGATGTGGGGCTCGATCCCCTGCTCGACCCCGGGATCATGACCTAAGCAGAAGGCGTCCGGGAACATGAAGAAAATCATACCAAGACAATCATAATTAAATTGCTCACAACAAGGGATAGAGAGAAAATATTAAAAGTAGTCAGAATGGGAATGCAAGCTGGTGCAGTCACTCTGGAAAACAGTAAGGAGGTTCCTCAAAAAGTTGAAAATAGAACTACCCTCTAACCAAGCAATTGCACTACTGGGTATTTACCTGAAAGATACAAACGTAGTGATCTGAAGGGGCACCTGCACCCCAATGTTTATAGCAGCAATGTCCACAATAGCCAAACTATGGGAAGAGCCCAGATGTTCAACGACCCATGAATGGATAAAGATGTGGTGTGTACACACACACACACACACACACACACGAATATTATGCAGCCATAAATAATGAAATCTTGCCATTTGCAGTGACATGGATGGAACTAGAAGGTATTATGCTACGCAGAATAAGTCAATCAGAGAAAGACAAGTATCATATGAGCTCACTCATATGTGGAATTTAAGAAACGAGGCAGAGAATCATAGGGGAAGAGAGGAAAAATGAAACAAGACAAAACCAGAGAGGGAGAAAAACCATAAGTGACTCTAAATCACAGGAAACAAACTGAGGGTTGCTGGAGGGGAGACGGGTGGAGGGATGGGATAATTGGGTGCTGGACATTCGGGGAGGGTATGTGTTATAATGAGCACTGGGTATTATACAAGACTGATGAATCACAGACCTGTATCCCGGAAACAAATAATGCATTATATGCTAATTAAATGAATTTAAATTTTTTTAAAAGTAGCCAGAATCAACAGCATTTATCCAATCTGAACAGAGGAAATAACCATTGGAAAAAGTTAATCAAGTCTCGGGAATCTGTAAGACAACAACAAAAGTCTAGAAGAGATGAAAAAGTGCAGAGCTAAAAATTTTTGAAAAAATAATAGCAAAAAACTTCTCAAGTTTGGCTAAAGGCATAAATTACAGATTTAAGAAACTGAGAGAACCTCATAAAGGACAAACCCAAATAAACCCATGCCCAGACACATCAACCCTTAGGTGCTGAAAATTTAAGACAAATAAAAATTCTTGAGAGAAGCTAGAGAAAAAGAATTCATTATGTGTAGGGATATAACCTAACTTGAAAAGATATATGCACACCCTCCTTGTTTTACTGCAGCATTATATACAACAGCTAAGATATGGAAGCAAACTAAGTGTCCACACATAGATGAATGGAAGGAGAAGATGTGGTATATATACCACACACAATGGAGTATTACTTGGCCATAAAAAGGGATGAGATCTTGCCATTTGTGACAATGTAGAAAGAACTAGAGGATATTATGCTAAGTGAAATAAGTCAGATAGAGAAAGACAAATACCATATTATTTCACTTATATGTGGAATGTAAAAAACAAATGAATAAACAGACAAACAAAAAGAAGAATCAGACCTATAAACACGGAAAACAAACTGACTATTGCCAGAGGGGTGGGGGCTGGGAGGATGAGAAAAATGGGTGAAGAAAAAATGAGGGAAGGGAAGCAGGAGATACAGGCTTCCAGTTATAGAGTAAGTCACGGGAATAAAAGGTACACCATAGGGAATATGGTCAATGATATTGTAACAGCACTGTATGGTGACAGATGGTAGCTACACATGTGGTAAACATGGCATGATGCAGAGATACTGAATCACTATGTTGTACACCTGAAACCAATGTAACCTGTGTGTCAACTATACTCAAATAAAAGAGTTTTTTTTAAAAAGATGACCCAACTATATGCTATCTATAACAAAATAAATAGGTAGGTTAAAGTAAAAGAATGGGGAAAAAATATACTATATATCATGCAAACAGTAATCAAGGGCGCCTGGGTGGCTCAGTTGTTAAGCATCTGCCTTCAGCTCAGGTCCTGGTCCCAGGGTCCTGGGATCAAGCCCCACATCCGGCTCCCTGCTCCACGGGAAGCCTGCTTCTCCCTCTCCCACTCCCCCTGCTTGTGTTCCCTCTCTCACTGTGTCTCTGTCAAATAAATAAATAAAATCTTAAAAAAATAAAAATTAAAAAAAAAGAAAACTCAATAAAAAATATATATCAAAAGATTTGAGCAGATACTTCACCAAATATACTGATGTCAAATTAGCACACAAAAAGATACTCAACACTTTTAGTCACAATGAGATACTACTACGTATCTATTAGAATGGCAATTTTTTTTTAAACTAACAGTACCAAGTGCTGGTGAGGTATGGAGCAACTGGAACCATCATGCTTTGCTGGTGGGAATGAAAAATGACACAGCAACTTTGGAAAACAGGCAGTTTTTTAAACATACACTTACCACAAGACCCAGCAATCCCACTCCTATGTATTTACCCAGGTGAATGAAAAGACTTAGGTGCACCTGGGTGGCTCAGTCAGTTAGGTGTCTGCCTCTGGCTCAGGTCATGATCCCAACGTCCTACTCAGAAGGGAGCCTGCTTCTTCTTCTCTCTCTGCCCCTCCCCCAAGCTTGTGTTCTCTTATTCACTCTCTCAAATAAATAAATAAAATATTTTTAAAAAGTAAAAGTTTATAGTGGCTGAGTAAAAATTTTTTTAAAAAATAAAAAAATAAAAGTTTAAAGAAATTTAAAAGAAGTTACCTTTCAGTATTCATAGTAATAGTATTATTTAGTATTATTAATATTAAATCCTAAAACTATTATCAAAGGATAAACAAGTAAATAATCCTGCTACTGTGGTTAGGAACAAAAGATTTTTTTTCATGTAAGTAAAAAGCAGTACACATACAAAATCAAACAAATTAAAATTAAAACCTTTAATCGTAAAGTTGAACAGAAAATATCAACATGAGTTTATAACCAAAAAAGCCTAGAAACAATACCAACTGGCAGGAATTCAAGTACTGACAAAACTTATCATCATTCCCGTTGGCAAACAAAACAGTTAGCAATCTAACTCCATTATCACAGAAGAAAGCAATGAAAGGTGGACTTGGAGCTAAAAGCCAATAAACTGACGAGCAGCAAAAGTATATCAGTAAGAATAACTACAATAGGGGCACATGGGTGGCTCAATCGGTTAAGCGTCTGCCTTCAGCTCAGGTCATGATCTCAGAGTCCTGGGATCAAGCCCCATGTTGGCTCCCTGCTCAGTGGGGAGTCTGCCTCTCTCTCTCCCTCTGTTCCTCCCCACTGGCCTCCCTTCATGCTCTCTCCCTCTCTCTCAAATAAAATCTTTAAAAAAATTAACTACAACAGAGTAAAACACATCTAATGCATTTATGAAACCATAATGATAATTTAAAATGAACAAAAAAACTAAACCTCATTGGTGATCAATGAAAGATGTTAGGGAACCAGCTCATTACTTTGAAAACTAGCAAACAAAGAGAAAAAATTGAGCACTTATTCTCTTTCCGTAAGAACTCTATCTCAGGATAAACAAATAATCAATTAGGGGGATTTTTCTTTATGAAGTATTCTATCCTACTAAATTTAAGAAGCAATGATAAAAACAGAATAATCACCATTTTGCAGCCCCTGTGACATAAAAGCTCCAAGCAATTATTATCAATGGCTATTAAGGCCACACTGAGAGAGACAATTGAGCATTATGTGCCTCCTGGTAAAAATATTCAATAATTACCTATGACATATTCTCGCAAAAATTTAAGCCTCAATCTGATCAAGCCTCTGTATCAAAATAACAGTTACAGAAAATTCAGGACCAGAGAACAGGTTGAATGAAACCATGGAGATGCAATCAGCAAAATCCAAAATGTGAGACATTCTACAGAACAACAATCTAGTTCCTTCAACAATAAATTGCAAGGAAAAGAATTACTTTGAACCTAAAGATTAAACGAGACAAATCAACCTTGAAATGTTCAAACTTACATGGATCCCAATTTTTTTTAAATGATAACTGAAGAAATGTGAGCACTAATTAGATATTTGATATTAAGGAATTAGTATTAATTTTAGATGTGATAATGGCATATGTTATTTATGTGTTTAAAAGAGTTCTTTTTAGGGGCGCTGGGTGGCTCAGTTGTTAAGCATCTGCCTTCGGCTCAGGTCATGATCCCAGGGTCCTGGGATCAAGCCCTGCATCAGGCTCCCTGCTCCGCGGGAAGCCTGCTTCTCCCTCTCCCACTCCCCCTGCTTGTGTTCCCTCTCTCGCTGTGTCTCTCTCTGTCAAAAAATAAATAAAAAATCTTAAAAAAAAAAAAAGAGAGTTCTTTTTAAAGACACATACAAAAATACATAGGAATGAAAAAATATTAATAATAATTATTAGAAGTCTGCTTCAAAATTATCCAGTGGGAGTAAAGACCATAAGTGGAGCTGAGATGAAATAAAATTGGCTATGAAATTAAGTAGCAAATGGGTACTTTTTTGGGGTTTCATTACATTACACAATTTGTTTTATTTTGGCATATGCTTGAAGCTTTCCAAATTAAAAGTTTTTCTTTAACCTGCCTTCATAAAAACTATAACAAAATCCCTTACACTTGACTGAAAATGTCTGATTCAATTTATGTATCTCCCAAATATATTTATATGTTCACAATAGCTAAAGCCTTAGGACAAAAGAATGATGTTAATGGTATATTTTAAGGAATCAGCAAGTCAGCGAAAATTTTTCTTCATTTCAAAAAGAGAAACATTCCCAGCAATCTCAAAATCAAATGAGATACATAAAGAACCAACCAATTCTACTTGCTTTTCAGTAAGTATCTGGGTTTGAGCATGATCTGGTGTTACAACAGATGACTCCTAGATCACCTTTGTGATTACCTGCCTAGTCACCAAGAGTAAGGTGGGATTATACTATAAGGCTGACTTACCAAATTTACAGTCTGTACTTTCAAGTCTCTAAAATGTTTTGAAGTTCACCAAAGGACAAATAAAAGTTGAGTTTTAAAATTCTAGTCTTTTACCAGATACCTAAATGTTTTCCACAGATAGAAAAGAAGAAAACTTTTAAGACAATTTAGAACTGTACTATTCAGAAAGTATTACACAGAAAAGCAGATTTACATACCTTGCCTGGACTGTGAAGGTGTTACAGGAACTTCTTGGTTTGGCTCAAAAGGAAGTTCAGGTGTTAGGTTTTCAAACTGCTCTTTACTAATGAGATTTAGCTTCTTAAAGTTCTCAACTTCTTGCTGAAGTAGAATGGAGGAATCTAATTACTAAACTGGCTAGTAGAGTGACCAGCAAACAATAATTGTTACCAATCTCAAAAAAATGAGTTTAACTACAACAGAATAAAAAATTTCCTAATAATCTAGCATTATACTTATTAACAATTAATGGTCAGAATCTAAAAGAGGCACAGAGAACCCCAAAATCTTATATTATATAATTAAAATACATTATAAGAGCATACATTCTAATCATTCCTTATTTGTTGAGCATTTACACACAAGTCCACTAGGGTATTATAGAGGTTACAAAGTAATCTAATAATGTATGTTCCCTACTCTTAAGGAATTTACAAGTTAGATGGAAAAAAAGAAAGGTACACATAAAAATTAATAGTATTAGGCAGAATATGAAAAATTGTAGTATTTGGTATAAGAATTGAGATCATCAGGGAGGCATCACAGAAGAGATGGGACAAGAATGAGAAATTTAGAGAAAGAGAAAAGCATTCCAAATCAGGTAATGCAAGCAAAGATGAGAAGCTTGGAATAAGCAACCATTTATTAGAAAATAATAAAGTTAATGAGAAAATCTGTGTAGAATCAATGGCAAAAAGCCCTGATATGGAAATGGGAGAAAGCTCTTAGAAGACCTTTCTACCAGGCCAAGAAGTTTTCACTTCATTTTCTAGTAATGGGAAACATGTGATGATAAATCTAGATGGCCCTGGAGGCTCATTTCCAAACCCTATTTATAAGGTTAACAGCAAGAAGGCTTAGTGGGTTTGAGTTTTTTGAGCTCGAAGGAAGAACAGGCATCCCTGCCTCATGGACTGCTGAAGCTTCCCCTTTCTAACAACTGTTACATAGTCACTTAGATGTTCTCTGCCCCAACCTACATATATAGAGAGGATTACAGAGTGGAGGCCAGTCTCTAGTGTAAGGTCATTTGGCCATGGTGCATGACGACCATTCATGCCTGGCCTAAGCTGTGAAATAAAAAAAGAGTTTGAGAGACTCCCTGCACTCTACTACTTTTTGTTAAGTTTCCTCCAATAAACCCTATATCACACCTATATCACTCAGTGCTAATGGGTCCATGACCCATTACAGAACAACATCCAAAGAGGGTTTTAGCAGGTAAAAAACATAACAAAACTGTGAGATGGACCAAACTAAATATCATCATTACAAAACAGTCATAGTACCTTGCTCTTAACAGCTAACCAAATAATCTTTCCCTTCTGCCTTCAAACATAAATAATTGTCAGCTCACACCATTCATTAGATCCTGCTAGTCTTTTAAATTAGGATCTATCATGTTTTCATGAAAATACATTAAATGATTACTTCAGGGGTGCCTGGGTGATTCAGTTGGTTAGGGGTCTGCCTTCAGCTCAGGTCATGATCCTGGGATGTTGGGATCGAGCACCGCATCGGGCTGTCTGCTCAGCGGGAAGTCTGCTTTTCCCTCTGCCTGCCGCTCCCCCTGCTAGCGCTCTCTCTCTGTCAAATAAATAAAATCTTAAAAAAAAAAATGATTACTTCAGCTTTTGTACCTATACCAATACTGCGTTCCCAAAAGTCTTCAATAAGCTCTTCAAGCTAATTCAGTCATTACTCCTCACGGTCCCTTATCTTATTAGCAATTCCTACTAAAAAAAAAAAAAAAAAAAAAAATTACTGTTATGATTATCATATGCCAGAGATAAATAATATAGTTCTAACCTGATGGGAACGAACCTGTGTAACCACCATTCAAGTAAAGATATTACCAGCACCCTAGAAGTAACTTCATGCCCCTTCTTGTCACTACCCTCTTCCTCTCCCTAAAGACAATCAATTAGCCGACTTCAATACTGCAGGTTTATTTTGCCCGGGTTTGAACTTCATAAAAATGTAATCATAATGTATGGTTTATTGTATGCACAATTATCTTCATGAGACTCCTTTATAGTTTGTAACACTACAGCAGAGGTCGGCAAACTACAGCCCCCAAAGGCCAAACAGGTCTTTGTAAATAGTTTCAGTGGACCACCACCATACCCATTTGCTTAACAGCATGTTTGCTTCATTGCTGCAACTGCAGAGTAGTTGGCATAATGTATGATCCATAAAGACTAAAATATTTACTATGTAGCTCTTCACACAAAAGATTTCCTCATCCCTGCTCTATGGCATTCTACTGTATGGTCACACCATAATTTTAAAAACTCCATTACACTCTTGATAAGCATTCAATTCCTTTTCAGATTACAATTACAAATAATGTGATAAATATATTTTTACAAAACACTTCTCTTGCTGACAAAGATATACATTTTTAAAGATTTTATGTATTTATTTTAGAGAGAGTCGGGGGGGCGGGGAGGGAGAGAGAAACTCAAGCACACTCCATTGCCTGATGTGGGTCTTGATCTCACGACCCAGAGATCATGACCCAAGCTAAAACCAAGAGTCAGGATGCTCAAGTGACTGAGGTACCCAGGCACCCCAAAGAACACATTTTATTGAATGTTTACTAGAACTGGAATTGTTGAATAGGGTGGTATGCTTCAACTTTAGTAGAAAAAGCCAAATACTTCTTCACAGTGGTTGTACCTATTTACGTTCCCACTAGCAGTACATATTGTTCTACATTCTCACCAACACTTGGTATTGTCAGTTTAAAAAATATGTAGTCATTCTAAAAAGGACCAAACTATGAATATACACAACAACTTGGATGGACCTCAAGGGCATTATGATTAAAAAATATCAATCTTGGGGTGCCTGGGTGGCTCAGTCATTTCAGCGTCTGCTTCAGCTCAGGTCATCCTGGGATGGAGTCCTGTGTCAGGCTCCCTGCTCAGCAGGAAGCCTGCTTCTCCCTCTCCCTCTGCTGCTCCCCCTGCTTGTGCTCTCTCTCTCTCTCTCGTCAAGTAAATAAAATCTTTAAAAAATATATCAATCTCAAAAGATCACATGCTCTACGCATTCTACTTATAGAACATTACCAGAATGACAAAATTATAGAGATGGAGAACAGATTAGTGGTTACCAGGGGTTAGGAACAGTGAAGGGGAGGCACATGAATAGTGTCTTGACTGTGATGGTAGTTACATGAATCTACACGTGATAAAATGACATTAAACTATACACACACGGCGCGCCTGGATGGCTCAGTCGGTTAAGCATCTGCCTTCAGCTCAGGTCATGATCCCAGGGTCCTGGGATCGAGCCCGGTAGCAGGCTCTCTGCTTGGCGGGGAACCTGCTTCTCCCTCTCCTCCCTGCTCGTGTTCTCTCTATCTCTGTCTCTCTCTCTCAAATAAATAATATTAAAAAAAAAAAACTATACACATACATTTGTGGTAAGAAATGTCAATATTCTGGTTTTAATGCTGTGCTTCAATTATGTAAGATATAAAATCTGGAGGTAACTATGTGAAGGGTACACTGGACTTCTCTGTACTATACTTCCAACATCCCGGAACTCTATATCTCAAAATAGAATCAAAACTTTAAATATACAGCCATTCTGGTAGATCTATGTGTAATCACATTATGGTTTAATTTTCATCTTTCTGATTACTAATACTGCTAAAAACATTTAATATATTTTATTTGGATAGCCTCTTTTGTGAGGTGACTATTCAATTCTATTACTCATTTTTTTAAAGATTTTATTTATTTAAGAGAGAGGAAGATAGCAAGAGAGGATAAGTGGGGGGGCGGGGGGACGGGGAGAGGAAAAAGCAGGCTTCCCGATGAGCAGGGAGCCCAAGGCATGGGTCCATCCCAGAACCCTGGAACCATGACCTGAGCCGAAGGCAGACACTTTACTGACTGAGCCACCCAGGTGCTCCCAATTCCATTACTCATTTTTCTATAGATTTCTTTCCCTTATTGATTTATGAGAGTTCTTTATAAAATGTAAATGTATTCTTCCACTCTGTGGAAGAAGGAACTTGCCTTTCACTCTCTTATGGTGTCTTTTGGTGAAAAAAGTTCTTTTTAATGTAATGCATTTTATAAGTCATTTCCTTCATTGTGTAATTTCCTGTTTAAGAAATCTTTGCACTGTTCCCGGGAATGCAAACTGGTACAACCACTTTGGAAAACAGTATGAAGTTTCCTCAAAAAGTAAAACTTAGAACTACCCTATGATCCAGCAATTGCACTAGGTATTTACCCAAAGGATATAAAAATACAGATTCGAAGGGGTACATGCAACCCGATGTTTATAGCAGCATTATCAACAATAGCCAGACTATGGAAAAAGCCCAAACGTTCAAGTGATGAATGGATAAAGAAAAGATGGTAAATATATATACGATATACTACTCAGCCATAAAAAGAATGGAATCTTGATATTTGCAACAACATGGATGGAGCTAGAGTGTAGAATGCTAAACAAAATAAGTCAGAGAAAGACAAATATCATAGGATTTCACTCATATGTGGAATTTAAGAAACAAAACAGATGAACATAGGAGAAGGGGGAAAAAGGAGAAAAAAAAAGAAGAAGAAGAGAGAGGGAAACAAACCACCAGAGACTCCTAATGATAGTGAACAAACTGAGGGTTGATGGAGGAGGTGATTGGGGGATGGGTTGGATGGGTGATGGGTATTAAGGAGGCACTTGTGATGAGCACTGGGTATTGTATGTAAGTGATGAATCACTGAATTCTCCTGAAACCAATATTGCACTGCATGTTAACTAACTAGAATTTAAATAAAAATTTCAAAATAAATAAAAAATTTTAAAAGGAAAACTTTCCCCTTTCTATAGATGCTATATACCTTCCCTTTATAATTTTTCATCTGATTATGAAATTAACATATTCTATTGTTAAAAGTTTGGGGAGCAAACTTTTGGGGAATAAAAGCAAAAAGCAACACACACACACACCTTTCCCTACTCAAATATCATAAAGATAGTATCTCATCTTTTAGAAATTTTATTATTTTGCCTTTCACATTTAGAATAACAATATATGTAGAAATGAATCTTTGCATATGGTAGGAGATAAGGGTCAAAGTGCAAAAAAAATGTGTATTCTGCAGATGTTGATGCAGTATTTCATTACGTCAATTAAGCAGTTTCTTAACTGCACTGTTTGCATTTTCTACATCCTTACTGATTTTATCTTCTTGCTAAATCTTGTACCTTTCTTGATAAGGTGTTTCAAAATCTCCCACTACGATTATAAATGTTGCCTGTCAATTTTTGTCTTATGTAATTTGATGCCATGTTATTAGATGCATACACACTTAGAAGTATTATATTTTCTGTGGCAACTAAACCTTTTATACTTAAAAAGTGTCCCTTTTTATCTTGAATAATTTTTTGCCTTAAAAAAATCCACTTTATCAATAGACCTACACCAGCTTTGTTGTGTTTATTATCAATATTTATTCAAATCTACAAACACATTTACCCTTTACAATGCTCTTCATTCTTTTCTATTTCTTCAAGTTTCCTTCTGGAATCATTTTCAAATCATTTTCAAAATCTTTTAAGGCTGTATCTCCTATGCCTAAAAAACTCCCTTTAATATTTTCTTTAAAGCAGATCTGCTGAAAATAAACTTATTCAATTTTCACATGGCTAAAATTATTTTACCTTCATTTTTAAACAAATTCATTGAGATATGACTCATTTACCATAAAATTTGCCTATTTTAAGTACACAATTCAATGATTTATTTATCTTTATTCCTGAACACTAGTTCCCTTTCAGTACTGTGATTATATCATCCCATTGTCTCCTGGATTCCATTATTACTGCTGAGAAATTAGCTGAAAGGCTTATTTAAAAAAAAAAAAAAAAACAACAAAAAAGTGTAGCTCTGGGGTGCCTGGGTGGCTCAGTCGGTTAAACGTCTGACTCCGGTTTCAGCTCAGGTCCTGATCTCAGGGTTGTGGGATTAAGCCCTGTGTCGGGCTCTGCACTCAGTGCAGAATCTGCTTGAGATGATCTCCCTCTCCCTCTGCCCTTCCCCGGCTTGTGCTGTCTCTAAAATAAATAAATAAAATCTTTTTAAAAGATTAAAAAAATTGTAGCTTTTAAAGTAATCTGTCCTTTTTCTCTGGCTTTTATTATTTGTTTTCAGCAGTTTTACGATGATGGCCTTGATGTGGTTTTTCTTTTATTTATACTCTCTGGAGTTCTTAGGACTTCTTAAGTCACCCCTCATCAGTTTTGGTAAAATGCCACCCATAATCTCTTCAAATATTACTTGTACCTTATTCTCTCACTCATCTCTCTTCTGAGAATCCAAGTATATGTTAGATCTTCTGACTATATCTCCTATGTCTTATACTATTTTCTGTATTATCCACCTTTTTAAAAAAAATTTATTAACATATAATGTATTATTTGTTTCAGGGGCACAGTCTTACACAATTCACAGCACTCACCCTAGTATATACCCTCCCCAGTGTCCATCACCCAGCCACCCCATCCCTCCCAGCCCCCTCCACTCCAGCAACCCTGTTTGTTTCCTGAGATTTAGAGTCTCTTATGGTTTGTCTCCCTCTCTGGTTTAATCTTGTTTCATTTTTCCCTCCCTTCCCCTATGATCCTCTGTCTTGTTTCTCAAATTCCTCATATCAGTGAGATGATATGATACTTGTCTTTCTCTGATTGACTTATTTTGCTTAGCATAATACCCTCTAGGTTCCATCCACATCATTGCAACCATCAAAAAAAATGAAATCTTGCCATTATCCACCTTTTTTGCTCCATGTTTCACTTTGGAATCTTTTGTCCCATCTTATAGTTTAGTAATTCTACATTCAGCTGTACTTATCTACTGTTAAGGCAACTCACTGTGCTCAGTTATTACACTTTTCATTTCTGGAATGTCCATTTGGATCTTTTTTAAAGATTCTAGTTCTCTGATAAAATTCTCCACCTTTGCCTTTTTTTTTCTTTTTTTAAGTCATATTAACAATAGCTAACTTAAAATCTGTTTGATAACTCTGTTATCTGAATCTCTATGGGTTGGGATGCCTAGGTGGCTCAGTCGGTTAAGGTCTGCCTTCGGTTCAGGTCATGATCCTGGGGTCCTGGGATTGAGTCCTGCATCAGGCTCCCTGCTCAGTGGCAGGCCTGCTTTTCCCTCTGCCTGCCGCTCCCCCTGCTTATGCTCTCTGACAAATAAATAAAATCATAAAAAAAAAAATCACTATGGGTCTATTTCTTTTTTTTTTTTTTTCCTATCACATCATCTTGTCTTCTTATATGCCTGATTATGTTCTGAGAGACAGAGATTATTATTAAAAATTTGAGGCCTGGGGCGCCTGGGTGGCTCAGTCATTGAGCGTCTGCCTTCGGCTCCGGTCATGATCCCAGTGTCCTGGGATCAAGCCCCGCATCGGGCTCCCTGCTCAGCGGGAGGCCTGTTTCTCCCTCTCCCGCTTGTGTTCCTTCTCTCGCTTTGTCTCTCTCTGTCAAATAAATAAATAAAATCTTAAAAAAAATTTTTTTGAGGCCTAGGATGCTATTTTCCTCCACAAAGGATTTGTTTGCTTCAGTTAAGTGGCTAGGGGCATCAGAATGTTGACTCAATAGAAGCTGACCACTGAAAGCAGATCTTTTCCAGTTCACCCTAATTTCTAAAATGTACCCCTTTAGAGTTCCCAAAGCCTGGAAGGTTTATTAGAGGTCCCCCTCCCTCCAGTTTTTGAATTCCAATTTTTGTCACCCTAGCCCCACGAATTTTTTTTTCAATCTCTTTTCTGCCTCTCAGTTGCTTTTTCTGGAACTGACAGATGCCTCTAAGGATATGCAGACACTGATGCCAGTCTTCTTTAGATTTCCTTCTTCCAGATTTTGACCACACAATTCTTTACAATATTGTTAGCTCTACTGTGCCTTCACAAAGACTTTTTTTTTTTAAAACCAACTTTCCTAGTTCTCAACAGGAGGACTCACATGAATTAATCTACCACAACTAAATGTACATTCAAATCTAATTTTTGTTTTTTTATAAACTTATACCTTGCCTTGCTCAAAACGGGGCCAAAGAGTCTTAATCAAATGGATAAGAAATACTTATAAATACATGAATTACATTTCAGTGTGAGAGTTAAAAATAGGCACATATGAGGTACAAGAGTAGAAGAGAAGAGTATTTTTCTGGAGTAGATAACAATAAAAGCTATCGAAGAAGTATTTCCTGAGAGGATAATATCTGAACTAGGTTTGCAATCTAAAGGATGAAAAGGAGTTTGGCAAGCAAACCATATGAAATGATACTGCAGGCAGAGGGAACAAAACATGCAATGTGGTAATGATGGAGTATAAAATTTAAGTCTGAAAGCAGTGGCACAATGAAGATAGCTATGTGAGAGCCAAACCATGAATTATTATTTGCCAAGGATTTGCACATTACTGTGGAGGGGAGAGTAAAGAAGCACTGATTAGCATTAAGAAAAATATACAAATGGTCAAATCTATACCTTAGAAATTTGAGGGATTACATTATTTTCCTTGAGATCATTTACTTTGAAAATAATGTAAGCCTGAAACTGTACCCATCATTGCAATCAAATGGAGAAAGCCTGACTGAAAATGAAATTAACAAAGAAGAAAGTACACCAAAGTTAGGGAGCAGAGAGATGCAAAATCATTCTCTTAAGTTTCAGATAAAGACTTGCCTGAAAGCAAGGACTGCTTCTTGGACTTCTAGTAGTAAATTCCCTTACTTGCTAGGAAGAAAGGAAGAAAGGAGAAAGAAAGGAAGAAGACTACTCTGACAAAAGGAAAGCTAAAAAGAAAATAAACTAGAGCCAAGAACCTACTGTACAAACCACATGGAGAGATGATGCAGGCCAGAACTATTGTAAGGCAGTAGGAATGGATAGGAAAGGATGGATAGGACTTAGTGACAAACTGCATTTTGGAAGTTAGAAGTTGATGTCCTGAGGTATCCAACCTAAATTTAAAAATATAGGAGATAGGTTCCTTTAATTTCTTGAAATGGAGACAACATAAACGAGATACCTGAGGAACAAGAGACACGGCTGGAAAATCTAATAGACTGGTTATATATTGCTAGATACCCACAGGCACTGGGAAGTCATTAGCATACAGTTAATGACAAAGACCTGGGAGTAGATTCTCTTACTTATAGACAAGATGATACAAGATAAAGTAATAAGAGAGGAGATTAAGGACAGAACCAGGGAAGATCACATTCAAAAAACAAGCAAAAACTGTACACTTAAAAATGGTTAAAACAGTGAAATATATATATATGTATATATATATATTTATACATACATCTACAATAAAAAAAAAAGATATCCAAGAAAAGAGAGGGGCAAGTAGACCATCTTGTTGTGTCATAAAGTATGAAAAGCGCTAAACAGATGGGGACATACCAGTTGTACACCAGTCAACCTGAGAGAGCTCTAACCTGACCAGATTTGAGATATTTTGAACATCAAAACGAATGATGACAGGGGCGCCTGGGGGGCTCAGTTGGTTAAGCGTCTGACTCTTGGTTTTGGCTCAGGTCATGATCTCAGGGTCATGGGATCAAGCCCTGAGTAGGGCCCTGCACTCAGTGGGGAGTCTACTTGAGATTCTCTCACTCCCTCTGCCCCTCCCCCCATGCTCTCTCTAAAATAAATAAATATTTTCTAAGAAAGAATAATGACAGGAATGAAAAGGAACCCATTTGGGGCTCCTGCGTGGCTCAGTCGTTAAGCGTCTGCCTTTGGCTCAGGTCATGATCCCAGGGTCCTGGGATCGAGCCCCGCATCGGGCTCCCTGCTCAGCTGCAAGCCTGCTTCTCCCTCTCCCACTCCCCCTGCTTGTGTTCCCTCTCTGGCTGTTTTTCTCTCTGTCAAATAAATAAATAAAATCTTAAAAAAAAAAAAAAAAAAAGGAATCCATTCTAGAGTCCATACTGACCCTAAAAATAAATAAGTTATTTAATTAATTAATAATAAACAAATAGGGGCACCCGGGTGGCTCGGTCGTTGAGTGTCTGCCTTCAGCTCAGGTCGTGATTCCAGGGTCCTGGGATCCAGCCTCGCTTCGGGCTCCCTACTCGGCAGGAAGGCTGCTTCTCCCTCTCCCACTCCCCCTGCTTGTGATCCCTCTCTGTGTCTTTGATAATTAAATGAATAAAATCTTAAAAAATAATAATAAAAATAAATAAATAAAATGGAGAATAAAGGTTTTTTTACAGAAGAATGCAAAGTAATTAACATAAAAGGAACAAATAAAAAAATTACAATCATATAATCACCACAGTAGTAATATAGTCAGGCAAAAATCATCAATAAAGGCTAAAACATTGAGTGAGGACTGCTGGGGAGCAGTTTCAAATTGTCACCCCAGAGATAACTTATTAATTACAAAGGGTAAAAGGTATCTTTACAATGAAGAAATACGGTTCACATCTTGATAACCAGATGACCAGTTCTAGAACTGACATCATTATGTCTCCTGAGGTAATGTATTGAACAGTGCACAACATCACCCAAGTAATATTTCTGCCAAAATATTTAACCTGAAATTAATCATGTGGAAATGCCAGGCAAACCTAAACTGAGGGAAATTTTACAAAATTACTAACCTGGATGCTTCAAAAATGTCAAAATCATGAAAAAAAAAAAAAGGCTGAGAAATTCATCTAAATGAAAGAACATTAAAATATATAATTCTAAAAGCAATGTGTAATCCTTGGTTAGAGCTGGTATCAAAAAAAAGTTTTAAAGGATTTATGATAATTGGGAGGAATCTAAACATGGACTATATATTAGATATTAGCATTCTATCAATGCTAAACTTCCCGTGTTTGATAGCTATGGTTATGTAGGAGAATGCACTTGTTTTTAGGAGATACAGGATAATAGACGTAGTGATGAAGTGGTGTAATGTCTACAAATAACTCTCACACAGTTCAGGAAAATGCATTTTATGTACATCCATAAATGTATTATATAGAGAGAAAAAAAGGAAATGTGGTTAAGATGTTAACAACTGTTGAATCTAGGTGAAGGGTATACTGGTGTTCATTATTCTTGAAACTTTTCTAAAGGTTTGAAACACTCCAAAACAAAGACTTAGGGGGAATAAAATGCAGATGTGTATTACTGATAGAGAAACATGTCTATAATGTATATAAAAAACTAACACACTTTAATAATGTCTTCCAGAAGTATACATTTATCTACAATTCATATTGGCAAGAATAAGAAAGTTGAAGCAGGAAGGGTTTCCTTCAGCCAAGTTTCTGGAAAGAACCCTTGGCACTTCAACTATCTCACCTCCTCTTTATATCAATATGAAGTGCAGTCTGGATGGTAGAGGAGGTGAACAGTTAAGGTAAGATTTTTTTTTTTAAGGATGCATATGACCTTAGAAAAAGTAAGAAACCAGTAGAAACAAAAATTAAAGTTGAGAATATGTCCCTTTGTGGATCATGATCCCAAAAATCACTTGTTTTCTTGTCTTCCTCAAGTGAAACTATATATAACTACACCTATTTTTTCTCCTAATAAGTGGGCATTCTTTTCTCTTTTGTTCCCCTGTTTTTCTATACCTTAAAAGTTCAATAATTTTTCCAGTTTTAATTCTCCCTTCTACACTAAGTACCCTAAAATCTACATTACTGGCTTCCTTACCAACTCCAGGATTTACAGAGAGGATTAAAGACATTTTACATGAAGAGACACCATGACACCATCAACATTTTCAAATCTAATCCCAGTATCATTCCCTTTCCGTTTTTCCTTGTTAATTTTCCTATTTCTAGCACACTGATACTATGAACTGTTTCTTTAAAATCTCTTCCCAATTTGGCACTTTTTCATTCTCACAAAGCCTGGAACATAATCAGTTGTTAATGAATGTGGGGAAAAAAAAATAATATCACTTTGGCTAACATTTCATTTCACCTTTACTATAAATGAGTTTTTTAACTCAACTTCTGCCCTCTCCAACTCTGACCTAGGGTAACTCTGTTAAATGTTTTAAACCATATTTTGATCACACCACTTTATAAGAACTACAATTTCTCCTTATTCTATTTTTTTTTAAGATTTTATTTATTTATTTGACAGAGAGATAGAGAGAGAGCACAGATAGGCAGAGTGACAAGGAGAGGGAGAAGCAGGCTCTCCGCTGAGCAGGGAGCCCAATGCGGGGCTCGATCCCAGAGCCCTGGGATCATGACCTGAGCTGAAGGCAGATGCTTAACCGACTGAGCCACTCAGGTGCCCCATACAACTTCTCATTCTAAATTCCTACATAGCTTTCAAGATACTTCACAGTCTGATCCCATCTCACCTACCCAAATAATTTTCAATTTCAGTAAAGTCCAATTGCTAACATTTAACTTATAGAAATTTGATTTAGGGGCACCTGGGTGGCTTAGTTGGTTAAGCATCTGACTCTTAGTTTCCCTTCAGGTCATGATCTCGCATCCTGTGTCAGGTTCTACACTCAACCTGGAATCTGCTTGAGATTCTCTCTCCCTCTCCATCTGCCCTTCCCCCCGCTCTCTCTCAAATAGATTTTTTTTAGTTTAGTTTATACTTGTGCAGCAATAACAATAACTATAATGTGCCAGCAATGCAACTGCCATTCTATTCAATGAACAAATGTACTAATGTAATTAAACCCTAAAATACTAACTCACATAAGAAAAAAAACCAACAAAAGGGTGTATACATTTTATTTTTTTTTTATCTTTTTTTAAAGATTTTATTTATTTATTTGACAGAGAGAAACACAGTGAGAGAGGGAACACAAGCAGGGGAGTGGGAGAGGGAGAAGCAGGCTTCCCGCGGAGCAGGGAGCCGATGCGGGGCTCGATCCCAGGACCCTGGGATTATGACCTGAGCCGAAGGCAGACGCCCAACGACTGAGCCACCCAGGTGCCCCGGATGTATACATTTTAATAATGTCCTGATCACTGGAAAGTAAAGTGTCCAAACAAGTATAGTTATACCAAATCCTTAAGGACCTAATTATAATCAAGGGGTTTTTTGTTTTGCTTTTGTTTTTAAGTAGGCTCCATGCCCATTGGGGAGTGCAATGCAGGGCTTGAACTGATGATCCTGAGATCAAGACCTGAGCTGAGATCAAGAGTGAATTAACTGGGGCGCCTGGGTGGCTCAGTTGTTAAGTGTCTGCCTTCAGCTCAGGTCTGATCCCAGGGTCCTGGGATCGAGTCCCACATCGGGCTCCCCGCTCTGCGGGAGGCCTGCTTCGCCCTCTCCCACTCCCCCTGCTTGTGTTCCTGCTCTCGCTGTGTCTCTCTCTGTCAAATAAATAAATAAAATCTTAAAATAAAAAAAAAAGAGTCAATTAACTGAGTAACCCACCCAGGCACCTCAAGGGCTTTTGTTTTAAAAATAAAGTTGAGAACCATAGTGTAACAGCATTTGCATTTTTTTTGCATTATTTTAAAAATTAGTCTCTAAGAAGAAAGATGACCATGAACATAAAGAGCCACCAAGTTAGAATCTCCCATAAATCTGCTGAAGTGCTTCAAACAGTGAAACATTTGAATATTTTATAAATATAATCCTGTAAATTATTATATACATGATAAATTTACATATGCACATTATGACGTGGGGCTATACTTAAAACCATATACATATCTGGTGGGTGGTTTAAGGGAGTTTAAAAAATATTTTGGCTATATGCAACTTACAACTTAAAAGGACTCTAGAATCAATTCCCAAATAATACTCAACTCCATTGTATTAAAGAATTCATATAGTTAGGTCTTCTTAGACCAATCAATACTGAGCAACTTTTCTTTGCTCAACAGACAATATAAGAAAATTACAAGCTGTGTTTTTCATAAATTCTATCATTATTAAGATATTAATAAGTACATCTGATACCAGCCTAAGTGTCCCAATGAAAATAACAACTAACTGATACAAAATACCTATTTTTAGCATTGTACAACTATCAGTCTAAGACTGTGATTTCTGAGAGGAGAAATTCACAAGGTCGATTCCACCATCATCTGAGCTCTCTTTTTGGATACAATTTCCCAACCATGGCATAGGAAGCTTCCTCCCAAGGAAAGAATGGCTGTCCTGCTGAGCTGAGAAGGTAGTGCTTAGCATTCCAGAAAACTGGAGCAATGGAATCTGTGAAAAGAACATTGAAGAAGAGGGAGCTAAGGGGGCAGTAAGTTCAAGGGAGGGTCAGACTCCTGATGGTTAAACTACATACATGGAGGACAAGACTCCCTGAGACATATCCAAAAGTAGCTGCTATGAGGTTGAGCTAAAGAGGTATACTAAAGGTCCACAGTGTTGGGAAATGGCAAGCATACAAATTTTCCAGTTGAAAATAGAGACCCCTTGTTAACCACTCAATAATACCCATGGCACCCACAGTGAGATACACTTTAAAATTTAGGCCTTGCTATAAGGTAAAGCCTACACCCTAAAGAAAGATCTACTCTAGGTCCCTAGCATAGCTTAACACAAAATTTGGCAATACACTGGGTAAGACAGAGTTTAGAGAGTAAGTTCTGTCAAGCTAAAGGCTTTCTACAAATCTGACCAAACCAAGGGAAATCAAGCCCACACAATTCCAAGCTGGCCAGCCAACTGAACAAAAAAACCAACATTCATCAAGGGAAGATGACATAATCTATAATCCCTAAAGTATTTACAATGTTCCATAAAATATTTAATTATTAGATGTGAAAAGAAATAGGAATATGTAACCCACAGTCAAGGAAAAGGCAGTCAATAGGAACTATCTTCCAGACAGTTCAAATGTTGGACTTTAAGACAAGGACTTTAAAGCAACTATTATATATTTATGTTTGATAAATTGAAGGAAAAGATAGCCTTAATGAGTGAACAGATAAGGAATCTCAGCAGGAAAAAAGCAAACTACAAAAAACAGAAACTGTAAAACTAAAAAGTTTGTGTTGGATGAGCTTAAAAATAGAGTGGAGACGGCAGACAAAAGAGTGAAATTAAAGACAGATTAGTAGATATAATCCAATCAGTAGAACAACAACAACAAAAAAGGTAAGAAAACAAAAAGAATCTCAGGACCTCTGAAACTATAAAATGGTGGAACATACATATGATTGAAATCCTAAAATAAAAAAATGAATAAGAAAGAGTAGGAAGAAAGAACAGCTAAAATTCTCTCAGAAAACCTTCAAATTATTGGTCCACGAATTTCAGTTAACCCTAAATGGAATGGATTCAAAGAAAAGCAGTCTGAGGGGCGCCTGGGTGGCTCAGTTGTTAAGCGTCTGCCTTCGGCTCAGGTCATGATCCCAGGGTCCTGGGATCAAGCCCCGCATCGGGCTCCCTGCTCAGCAGGGAGCCTGCTTCTCCCTCTCCCAGTCCCCCTGCTTGTGTCCCCTCTCTCACTGTCTCTCTGTCAAATAAATAAAAATCTAAAAAAAAAAAAAAAAAAAAAGAATGAAAAGCAGTCTGAGACACATCATAATAAAATTGCTGAAAATCAGTGGTAAACTGGAAATCCTGAAAACAGCCAGACAGGGGAAAAAAAGACTCTTTATATACAGGGGAACAATACAAATAATGGTTGACTTCTAATTAGAAACTGTTTAAGGCCTAAAGATAACAGAGTATCATCTTTAAAATGCCAAAAGGAAAAACTTTCAATTCAGATTCTGTATCTAGTAAAGATATCATCCAAATATCAGTGTCAAATAAGGATATTAAAGACATTCTCAGGTAAACAAAAACTGGGATGATCTGTCAGCAGACCTGCACTACAAGAAATGCTAGAAAGTGCTCTTCACGCTGAAAGAGAAATGATAGCAGATAGAAACATAGTATAGAAAGGAATTAAAAGGATAAATATAAAATACTATTATACTAAGTGAAAGAAGTCAGAGAAATACAAATACCATATAATTTCACTTACATGTGGAATCTACAAAACAAAACAAATGAATAAACAAACCAAAAGCAGAATCAGACCTACAAATACAGAGAACAAACTACTGCCACAGGGGAAGGATAGGGGAATGGGCAAAATGGGCGAGAGGGACTGGGAGATACAAGAATCCAGTTAAGGAATGAATAAGTCATGGGGATAAAAGGTGCACCCTGTCAATGGTATTGTAATGGTGTTGTAACAGACCATAGCTACACTTGTGGTGAGAATACCATAAGGTATAGACTTGGATCACTATGTTGTACACCTGAAACTAATATAACATTGTGTGCCAACTATACTCAAATTTTGAAAAATTTAGGTAATTTTGTGTTGGTGGGAAAAAAAGACTTGTTTTCTTTTCACAATTTCTTTAAAAGACCGCTGATACCTTTTGTTTTTTAAGACAAGTGATAACGTTAAAGCAAAATAACATTTTACGGGGCGCCCGGGTGGCTCAGTCGTTAAGCATCTGCCTTCGGCTCAGGTCATGGTCCCAGGGTCCTGGGATCAAGCCCCGCATCGGGCTCCCTGCTCGGTGGGAGGCCTGCTTCTCCCTCTCCCACTCCCCCTGCTTGTGTTCCCTCTCTTGCTGTGTCTCTCTCTGTCAAATAAATAAATAAAATCTTTAAAAAAAAATTTTTAAAAAAAGCAAAATAACATTTTAACATGGGATTTACAATACATGTGAAAGAATATAACAATAGATAGCACAAAGGTAATGGAATTATATTTTTGTAATTACATATTTGTAAGCCTAAAAGTATTAAATGTTAGCTGAGAAGTAAAAAGTATAAAGTGGTACAGTAATGGCTCTAAATAAATTTTGAAGTTAAGGAAGCATATTATTAGCCCTAGAGTTAATCACTAACATAAAAACTACAAAGAGGCATAACTAATATTCAAAAGAGGAAACAAAATATCGTAAAATGTTTAACCCAAGAGGATCTAATATTTAAAGGACTCTAATATTTAAAAATTTTAAATCATGTATATATTTTTTAAGATTTTATTTATTTATTTGACAGAGAGAGACACAGCGAGAGAGGGAACACAAGCAGGGGGAGTGGGAGAGGGAGAAGCAGACTCCCTGCCAAGCAAGGAGTCCGATGTGGGGCTCGATCCCAGGACCCTGGGATCATGACCTGAGCTGAAAGCAGACGCTTCCTGACTGAGCCACCCAGGTGCCCCTAAATCATATTTCTAAATAATCTATGAACAAAAGAAGAAATCACAAGGGAAATTATGAAATATTTCAACTACATGATAACACAGCAGATCAAAATTTGCCAGAAGTCAAACCAAAGCTTGGAGAAATTTACCTTTAAATGACTGTAAAAGGAAGAAAGGTTTACTAGTGAAAAATATGTTTTAACCTTAGGAAGCTAGAAAATAAGAGCAAATTAAATCCAAAGTAAACAAAAATAAGTAATATATAGTAAAAATCAATGATACAGAAACAACACACTAAGAACATAAAACAGTATTTTATCAAACACTTTATATTGTGGTTTTAACATACATGTTCCTAATTAATAATAAGGTTAAGCATTTTTTTCATTTGTCTATTAGTCATGTGGATTTCCTCTTTTCCAAAAACCACATCCCTGGCTTTTGGTGATTTTTAAAAGGGGCTTTCTGTGTTTGCCTATTGAGTCTTAAGAATTCTAACACACTCTGAATAATCATTTGGGGCCATATATATTCTAAAATATATTCTCTCATTTGAAAATTATCTGTTTTCCACATTCTTTAAAAAACATACTTTTTTGTTGTTTTTAAGAGATTTGTTTATAATTTGCAGTTTCAGGTGTACAATATAATGATTCATTATTCACTGCTCATAAGTGTATTCTTACCCTCCCTTATTTCACCCATCCCCTCACCCACTAACCCTCTGACAACCACAAGCTTTTTCTCTATTTTAAGAGTCTGTTTTTCAGTTTCTCTTGTTTGTTCATTTATCTTGTTTCATATACGTATAAATTCCACGAGTGAAAAGCATATGGTATTTGTCTTTCTCTGAGTGACTTACTGCACTTGGCATTATACCCTCTAGGTCTATCCATGTTGTTGCAAATGGCAAGAGCTCATTCTTTTTTATGGCTAGGTAATATTTCACTAATTATATATACATATATATATATGGAATAAAATATATATAACACTTGTTCATTCATCAATCAATGCACATTTGGGCTGTTTTCATATCATGGCTATGGTAAATAATGCTGCAATAAATATATGGGTGCATAGATCTTTCTGAATTAGTGTTTTTGTTTTCTTTGGGTAAATACCCAGTAGAAGAATTATTGGATCATATGGTAATTCTACTTTAAATTTTTTAAGGAACCTCCATACTATTTTCCACAGTGGCTGCACCAGCTTCCATTACCACCAACAGTGCACAAGGGTTCCTTTTTTCTACATCTTTGCCAACATTTGTTATTTCTTGATTTTGATTATAGCCATTCTGACAGGTATAAGGTGATCTCTCATCGTGGCTTTAATTTGCATTTCCTTGATGGTTAGTGATGTTGGGCATCTTTCATGTGTCTGCTGGCCATCTGTACGCCTATTCAAGCCCTCTGCCCATCTTTGGATTATTTGCTTTTTGGTGTTGAATACTGTAAGTTTTCTATGTATTTTAAATATTAGCCCCTTATTGGATACATCATTTGCAAATATTTTCTCCCATTCAGTAGGTTGCCTTGTTTTTTTGATGGTTTCCTTTGCTGTGCAAAAACCTTTTATTTTGGTGTAGTCCCAATAGTTTCATTTTGCTTTTGTTTCTCTTGTCTTAGAAGACATATCTAGAAAGAGATTGCCATGGCTGATGTCAAAAGATATTACTGCTGGGGCACCTGGGTGGCTCAGTCGGCTAAGCGTCTCCCTTCGGCTCAGGTCATGATCCCAAGGGTCCTGGGATCGAGCCCTGCATTGGGCTCCCTGCTCAGCAGGGAGCCTGCTTCTCCTTCTCCCTCTGCCTGCCTGTCTGCCTGCTTGTGATCTCTGTCAAATAAATAAAATCTTTAAAAAAAAAAAAAGGTATTACTGCTTCTGTTTTAGGAGTTCTATGGTTTCAAGTCTTACATTTAAGGTCCTTAATCGATCTTGAGTTTACTTTTGTATATTATGTAAAAAGGTGGTCCAGGTTCTTTTTTTTTTTTTTTTTTAAAGATTTTATTTGAGAGAGAGAATGAGACAGAGAGAGCACGAGATCGGGGAGGGTCAGAGGGAGAAGCAGGCTCCCCGCCGAGCAGGGAGCCTGATGTGGGACTCAATCCTGGGACTCCAGGATCATGACCTGAGCCGAAGGCAGTCGCTTAACCAACTGAGCCACCCAGGCGCCCGGTGGTCCAGTTTCATTCTTTTGCACCTAACTGTTCAGTTTTCCTAGCACCTTTAGCTGAAGAGGTTATCTTTTCTCCATTATATATTCTTGCTTCCTTGGTTATATATTGACCATATATGTGTGGGTTTATTTCTAGGCCCTCTATTCTGCTCCATTAATCTATTTTCTGCCAGTACCATACTGTTTTGATTATTATAGTTTTGTTACATACCTTAAAATTTATGATTGTGATACCTCCAGCTTTGTTCTTCTTTCTTAAGATGCTTTGCAATTTGGAGTCTTTTGTGGTTCCATATGTATTTTAGGATTATTTGTTCTAGTTCTGTGGAAAATGTTGGTGTTTTTATAAAGATTACATTTCTTTGTAGTAATATATTTCATTTGTATTGTATAGATATTTTGACAATGCTGGTTCTTCTAATCCATGAGCACAGTATACCTTTCCATCTGTGTCATCTTCAATTTGTTTCAACAATGTTTAATAGTTTTAAGATACAGGTCTTTCACCTGCTAGGTTAAATTTATTCTTAGGTATTTATTCTTTTTGATCTAATTGTAAATGGGATTATTTTCTTAATTTCTCTTTCTGCTACTTCATTATTAGTGTAAAGGGACTCAACAGATTTCTGTATATTAATTTTGTATTCTGTGACTTACTGAATTCATTTATCAGTAGTTTTCATCAGTCATTTCCAGTAGTTTTTTGGTGGATTCTTTAGGGCTTTCTATATATATTATTGTATATATATTCAATCTGCCAATAATGAAAGTTTTACTTCTTTACCAATTTGGAAGCCTTTTATTTTTTTTTCCTGTGCGACTGCTGTGGCTATGACTTCCAGTACTATGCTGAATAAAAATGGTGTTAGACCATCCTTGTCTTGTTCCTGACCTAGCTGAAAGTTAATGAATTTCATTCATCTTCTTAAAGAACCACTCCTGGTTTCATTAATCTGTTTTATTTTTTTAGTCTCTATTTCTGCTCTGATCTTTATTATTTCTTTCCTTCTACTTCTTTTTCAACCTCCCGTAGGTGTAAAATCAAGTTGGTTGAGATATTTTTTGCTTCTTGTGGTAGGCCTGTATTGCTACAATCTTCCCTCTTAGAACAGCTTTTACTAAGTATCCCAAAGTTTTTGGACCATTGTGTTTTCATTCTCATTTGTCTCTATGTATTTTTTTATTTCCTCTTTGACTTCTTGGTTGACTCATTCATTGTTTAGTAGCATGTTATTTAGCCTCCATGTATTTGTGTTCTTTCCAAGATTTTTTTTTTTTTAAGATTTATTTATTTAATTGACAGAGAGAGACAGCAAGAGAAGGAACACAAGCAGGGGCAGAGGGAGAGGGAGAAGCAGACTCCCCCTTGAGCAGGGAGCCCAATGCGGGGCTCGATCCCAGGACCCTGGGATCATGACCCGAGCCGAAGGCAGTCGCTTAACCAACTGAGCCACCCAGGCGCCCCTCCAAGATATTTTTTATTTGAGAGAGATCATGTGAGAGCACAAGCAGGGGGAAGGCCAAGGGAGAGGGAGAAGCAAGCTCCCTGCTAAGCATGGAGCCCAACAACATGGGGCTCAATCCCAGGACCTTGAGATCAGGACCTGAGTTGAAAGCAGATGCTTAACCGACTGAGCCACCCAGGCACCCCTCAACCTTTTTCTTGTGGTTGATACCCAGTTTCATACTGTTTGGTTGAAAATGATGGTTTCCAATTTTAAAATTTTATTGAGACTTGTTTTGTTGACCTAATATATCTATTCTGGATAATGTTCCACATGCACTTAGGGAATGTGTATTCTAGAGGCACCTTGGTGGCTCAGTTGGTTAAACGCCCAATTCGACTTTGGCTCAGGTCATGATCTTGGGTTATGGGATTGAGCCCCACATCGAGCTCCATGCTCAGGACAGAATGCTTGGGATTCTCTCTCTCCCTCTCCCCTTCCCCCCGCTGGCTCATGCAGGTGCTCTCAATAGATAAAATCTTGGAAAAATAATGTGTGTTTTGTTGTTTTTTGGATGGAACATTGTATCTATTAGGTCCATTTGGTCCACATGTCATTCAAAGCCACCTTTTCCTTGATTTTCTGTCTGAAAGAAATATCCATTGATGTAAATGGGGGTTAAAGTCTGCTACTATTATTGTGTTACTGTCAATTTCTTCCTTTATTTCTGTTAATAATTGCTTTATGTATTTAAGTGCTTCCATGTTGGATGCATAAATATTTACAATCGTTTTATCATCTCGTTGGATTGTTCCCTCCATTATGTAGTGTCCTTCTTTGTCTCGTTAGTCTTTGTTTTCAAGCCTATTTTGCCCAACAATATATATTGCTACCCCAGCTTTCTTTGCACTTTCATTTGCATGATAAATGTTTTACTATCCCTTCACTTTCACTCAGCACATCTTTAGGTCCGAAGTCAGTCTCCAAAGTCACGTATAGATAGGTCTTCTTTTTGTAAACTAGGCTGTTATCCTATATCTTCTGATTGGAGCATTTAGTCCATTTATATTTAAATAACTGATAAGTATGTATTTATTGTCATTTTGTTACTTGTTTTACGGTTGTTTTCGTAGTTTTTCCGTGTACCTTTCTTCTCTTGTTCTCATCCTTGTGGTCTGACAGCTTACTTTAGGACTTTGCTTGGATTCTTTTCTCTTTATTTTTTCTGTATCTATTATAGGTTTTTGTGGTTACCTTAGATTCATATATAACATCTTATGCATATTGCAGTTTATGTTAAACTAATGGTCACTTAAGCTTGAACCCATTCCAAAAGCATTAAATTTTTAATCCCCTCACTCATATTTTATGTATATGATGTCATTCTTTACATCCTTTTATTTCATGCATCCCTTGACTGATTTTTGTAGATATAATGGGATTTACTGCTTTGTGCTTTAACCTCCATACTGGTTACACTGAAATAAAAATCAATACACTAAAGGGAATCAGTGACAGATTAGAAGAGGCAGACGAACGAATCAGCAATCTGGAAGACAGGGTAATGAAAAGCAAATAAGCTGAACAGGGAAAAGGAAAAACTATAAAAAATGAGAAGAGATTAAGGGAACTCAGTAACATCATCAAGCGTAATAACGTTTTCATTATGGGAATCCCAGAAAAATCAAAAAGAAGGGTCAGAAAACTTATTTAACGAAATAATAGCTGAAAACTTCCCTAATCTGGAAAAAGAGAAATCCAGATCCAGAGAACAGAGAGAGCACCCAACAAAATTAACCCAAAGAGGTTTATACCAAGACACAATAAGCAAAATGGCATAAAAGTAGCGATAAAGAGAGAATTTTTTTTTTTTAAAGATTTTATTTATTTATTTGACAGAGAGAGATAGCAACAGCAGGAACACAAGCAGGGGGAGTGAGAGAGGGAGAAGCAGGCTTCCCGCCAAGCAGGGAGCCCGATGCGGGGCTCGATCCCAGGACCCTGGGATCATGACCTGAGCCGAAGGCAGACGCTTAACGACTGAGCCACCCAGGCGCCCCAAGAGAGAATTTTAAAAGGAGTAAGAGAAAACAAGTTATATACAATGGAAACCCTGTAAGGCTATCAGCTGATTTTTTAGTAGAAACTTTGCAGGCCAGTAGAGAGTGGCATGATATACTCAAAGTACTGAAAGGAAAAAACTCTGCAACCAAGAACACTCTACCCAGCAAAGTTATGATTCAGAATAGAAGAACAGAGTTTCCCAGACAAAAGTTAAAGGAGTTTATTATCACTAAACAAGCATGAAGTTAATTCTTTGAGTGGGAAGAAAAGGCCATAATCAGGAGTAAGAAAATTATGACACGAAAAAATTTCACAGCTAAATGCAAACATACAAAATTAATCACTTATGAATATACTTATTTTTAATGGTATAAAATGCATCAGTAACTTTGTATATTTATGGAAAAAAGCCTTCCTTCACCTTCCCCCACAAGGGGGAAGATATTTTCTCAGAAAAGGTTTATTGTTTTGTCTTTCACATTTAGGTTTCTAATCCACTTAAAAGTAATGTAAATGTAGTTTGAGGCAGGGTTCAAATTTCACTTTTTCCCCCATAAAAGTATCTTACTGACTCATTATTAAGTAGTGCATTCTTTCCCCATTGCTCTGTAATATAACCACCTGTGTCATACATCCTGTGTCTATATATAAGTAAAATATTCCTGGTTCTCTATTCTCTCAAATTATCTATATATGCATTACCAACATTTCATTATTTTAATTATTAGAGCTTTATTAAAAATCTTAATATCTGGTAGGACAAGTCAACTTTGCACTTTTAAAAGTGACTTTGTGGGCCCCTGGGTGGCTCAGTTGTTAAGTGTCTGCCTTCAGCTCAGCTCATGATCCCAGGGTCCTGGGATCGAGCCCCACATCAGGCTCCCTGCTCGGCGGGAAGCCTGCTTCTCCCTCTCCCAGTCCCCCTGCTTGTGTTCCCTCTCTCGCTGTGTCTCTTGTCTGTCAAATAAATAAATAAAATCTTAAAAAGAAAAAAAGTGTCTTTTGCTATTTTTTTTTTTTTACAGAGGGAGGGGGAGAGAGAGAGAGAGTAGGCAGGAAAGGGGGACACAGGGAGAGAGACAATCCCAAGCAGGCTCCACGCCCAGCGCAGAGCATGATGTGGGGCTCAATCCCACAAACCTGAGATCATGACCCCATCCAAAATCAAGAGTCAGACACCTAACAGACTGAGCCACCCAGGTGACCTAAAAGTATCTTTGCTACTTTTAATATTTTGCACTTGCATATAAATTTTGGAATCAGCTCCTCCTAATAGGAAGGGAGTAAAGGAAAGAATGAGGGGAAAAACTTGGGGGACTGCAATGAATATATATATCAAGATGTTGAGGACCATTTCTACAATGTTAATTCTTGCAGTCTGTGAAGATAGCATCTCTATTTATAGCTCTTAACATCTTTTTAATAAAGTTTATAATGCTTGCCACAAAAATCTTGCACATATTTTGTTACAATTATCCTAGTTACTTCTTACCTCTTTAAGATTTTTATTCATTTGAGAGAGAGACAGACAGAGCACAATCAGGGGGAGGGGCAGAGGGAGAGGGAGAAGCAGACTCCCTGCTGAGCTGGGAGCCTGATGCTAGGCCCGGTCCCAGGACCTAAAGATTGTGACCTGAACCAAAGGCAGACACTCAACCGTCTGAGCCACCCAGGCACCCCTGCTTCTTACTTCTTGCTGCTATTATAAACAGCTTTTTTTTTTTAATTTTCATTTTTCTGGTTGCTAGAAAAAATGCAAAGAGATTTATTGATCTTTATATCTAGGAATCTTGCTGCAGACTAATAATTCTAGTAATCTTTAAATTTCTAGGATTTCTAAAATAGCTATTAAAATCTTTAAAAAAAATAAAATAGCTATTAACTTCATCCTATTCTTTAAATGAATGCTTTAAATTTTTTACCATTATGTATAATGTTAAATGCAGGTTCCTGTGCAGATATTTTTATTTGGGTTATAGAAACTTACATCTATTTTGTGAATTCTTTTTTCTAAATCCTAAATACATATAAGCTTATCAAATGCTACTGCTACATCTGTTAAGTTTATATTTTTTCTCTTATAACCTCTATTTTTCTCTTTTCTCTATGTGGCAAACTGGTATCCTAAGGCTAAATTAGCCTGATTCTGAAATAAATTCAATTTATTAAACTTATATTCCATGAGTTCTAGAAAATTCTTAGCCCTATATCTTCATATATTGCCTCAGCCCCCCCTTTCTCCCTGCTCTTTCTCGAACTATAGTTAGATCTGTACATTGGATTTTCTAACTCCAATTCCTGAATGTCTTTCATAATTTCCCTCTCACACTGTTTCATTGTGGGTAATTTCTGCCAACCTCTCTTCCAACTTACTAATTCTCAGTGTCTTGTCAGCTTTGTCTCACCTATTAAATCCAACTATGAATTCTTAATTTTACATGAATATTCACTTATAGGAAATTCCATTCATTTTTTTCAAATCTCCTTTTTATTTTCCCATTCTCATACTTTGAACTTCATCATTTATTAATTGAACTATGTAAAACATTTATTTTATATACTATGGCTGCTATTCTGTGACTGGGTAATTCCAACATTCAAATTATCTGTGAGTTTCTTTCTGCTGTCATTTCAGCTGTAGAATGCACTTGGTATCTTATTTCAGTGAGTGTTTAATAATTTTTTTCTCAGAGCTACTTATTTTCTTCAGAAAATATTTTATCGAACTATTTTGAGGCTTGGAATGAAGTCAGTCTGGGAAGCAATCTACAACTAATGGGCCAAAATATTTGGTAAAGTCAAAAATATTTACTATCCAGCCTGATACAGAAGAGTCTGCCATCCTCAGTTCCTCCAAAGATGATATGGTTTGCTTATGCCACGCACCTGTGATTATTAACAGCCCAGAATTACTTTATATTGTCAGTTTTAACTTTTTTCAGACTAATAAAATATATTATGAATTTCAACTGAATATCCATAAATGACTACCAGCACATAGTTACTTCTCAGAGCACTTTCCACCTGCCTCCATTCAGAACCAAGACCCGGGTATGCAATTTTTCTTAGTTTCTTTATGACTCAAATGAATGGTGAGTTCATTTCTAGTTCACTGTCACACTGAAGATATAGCCTCGTCTCCTATTTTACTTCCTCACTTGGGTGGATCCTAGGGTTTATCTCCTGTACCATGTTCATAAGGCTATGAATTTCAAAATGAAGTTCACCTTATTTAGTACATGTCTTCAGAGTAAACACCTGTCCTTGAACTCAGTTTCTTTCTCTAGATTCTCACTTTAATCTGTGGAATTAGTGAGTATACCTTATTTTTTGTAAATTTTTTCAATAATTTTATCTAGGATTTTTACTTATTCTCCACAGAAGGATCATCTGGGAACTTACCCTTACATATAATCATATACAGAACACTTGAATCAACCTCCTTCACTTGTATTTTGCTATACCAGAGGTTTATATAAGGTGCTGTGGAAAGAGCAGGAAGTGGAAACCAGGAAAGGATGCTCAAAGAAGCTGATGTCCAATCAAGTCTGAAATATGAATAGGAGTTTGTCTAACAAAGATGATGGGCAAGAGCATTTGAAGACTTTGAAGAAACATATGGAAAAGCTCAGAGATAAGAAGAGTATCTTTGGGAAACTAAGTATTTCAATGTACAAAGAGAGGAGCAATAAGGGTGGAAAAGTAGAAAGAGAGATATGGAAGAATTCATGAAATATGAGAGTACAAATGAGGCTTACTGACTAATGTGAGGCAAGAGGGCTATACCCATGACAATGTTCAGGGATCATAGAGCCAATTATCAAGATAAGAATCATAGAGCAATGTAGAGTTTTTTGTTTTGTTTGGAGAGGAAAAGGAGCTGGGGGTGGGTGGGGGGTTGAATTATGAAATAATAAATTGTTTGGGGCATGTTGATTTTTAAAGGCCTCTAGGACAAATATGATGAAATGTCCCAGGAAACACCTAGATACACTGTACCTGAAATTTAGGATCAAAATCTAGCCTAGACATAAAAGAGTTGGGATTAAAAACAACAGCCACAAATGAAGCCCTGAGTAGAAAGACGGCCTAGGGAGAATAGTTGAGTCTTAAGTCATAAGCCTAGGAATCGCCGGCATTTAAGGAAAAAGAGAAGCATGTAAATCGAACTGAAAAAGAGTGGCTTTAGAAGTAGGAGGAAAAGCAAAAAAAAAATATTGACTAATGGGAAAGCCAAATAAATGTTCAAGATCAAGTAAGATCTAGATAGTCTTTTATCCATCGGTTTTAGAAATCAGTCAGTAATAATCTCAGTACTATCCTCCATTTTCCTCTGTCTGGTCTCTCTGGTCTAAAGCCTCTACAGTAAAACTTCCTCCAAAAGAAGTAGCCTCTATTCTCCCACTGCTCACTAGGAATCTTCGATTTTTCTAAGAACGCTAGTCTCTCATTCTACAAAAATGACTTTTTATCTTCATCACTCTCGACACTTTCACCAGCCCCATAACCTTGACCCAGTTCACTGAGAAAGGTTAAATCATGAGAAGGAACTCACTCCCTCATATTTCCACCACCAAATCTACAAGCTCTCCCACACCCATGTTCTACTTCTCTCCAGATAAAGACAGGATCACTTTGAAGGCCAATACACTTCTATATAAATGCTTCTCAACTAGAGGTGATTTTGCTCACAACTCCCCTAAAGGGTAGGGTGCTACTGGCATCTGAAGGGTAGAGGTCAGGGATAATGCTAACCATCCAATGTTGCAAGACAGTCCCAACAAAGAATTACCTGATTCAAAATGTCAGTAGTACTGAGGCTGACAAACCCTGCTCCACATGTTCTGAATCCCTTCCTGTCTCTGAGAACTTAGCCCCATTTTTCTACTCCCTTCTGTATTTTCAACTCTCCCTTTCTACTCAACCATTCCTGTCACCTGTAAATGTTCCAGTATTTTCCATTCTTTAAAAATATACAAACACACACACACACCACAATCTCTGACTGCTTATGTCCCTTTAGGTACTATTTCTCCAATACTTTATACCAAAGTTCAATACTTGTATTATTCAATATAATATTTAATACTCACATACATTTGAATGTATTATACTCATATTTCCACTAGTCATTTCTTCAGACTTTTCCCCCAACTGTTCCACTGAGGTAACTCAGCAAGTTTCTTCTTTCCTGTTTATGAAGAGGCTCATAACTAAATTCAATGGTCAATTATGGTACTTATCTATTGCAAAGATTTTCTGGTCTAATTATCTCCATCCACCCACCCTACTCCCAATGACACCATCATCATAAATTACTAAAAGATTGTATTTTCAGTAGTCAGTCATGTTCACTACTACATTCCCAGTTCCCAGCACCATCAGGCACTCAAATATATGTTAATGACTGAATCCCTGGCAAAGAGTTAATTTCTTATGAAGCTACCATATTTGAAGTATGTATGTCAAGATAAGACACTAACATATGCAAGGGATTATGGCTGGAATTTAAACAATGGGGCAAAACCTGAAATCAGGTCTCCTGATTCAGCTGTCTCTCCAGCAGGAAGTCAATTCAAAACATTTTTCAAAAAAATTTCAAGATTTTATTTTTAAGTAATCTCTACACCCAGCATGGGGCTCAAACTCACAACCCCGAGAGCGTCACATGCTCTACCAACAGAGCCAGCCAGGCACCCCTCAAAACATTTCTAAAGTGCGTGACTACACTTGATTTGGGGCCTCATGTTGTACATGAGAGTAAAGTGATCTGAGAATCTTTCAGACTAAGGTATTAGAAGGAAGAATTAAGAATTTCACATTTTAGGGCACTTGGGTGGCTCAGTCTGTTAAGAATCTGCCTTTGGCTCAGGTCATGATCTCAGGGTCCTGCCAGAGTCCCACATCCGGCTCCTTGCTCAGCAGGGAGCCTGCATCTCCCTCTCCCTGCTTGTACTCTCTCTCTAATAAATAAAATCTCAAAAAAAAAAAAAAAAAAGGAATTTTACATTTTAAAATACACAAAAGGATTGGGCGCCTGGGTGGCTCAGTTGGTTAAGCGACTGCCTTCGGCTCAGGTCATGATCCTGGAGTCCCGGGATTGAGTCCCACATCGGGCTCCCTGTTCGGCGGGGAGTCTGCTTCTCCCTCTGACCCTCCTCCCTCTCATGCTCTCTGTCTCTCATTCTCTCTCTTGCAAATAAATAAAATCTTAAAAAAAAAAAAAACAACACAAAAGGATTAATCATGGAAATGTCTAACATTGTGGCACCCAGGAAGAACTCCACAGACTATACTTTGAATCAGTCACAATTTCTATGTAAAGCCTGAAGCTTCTGATTCTTTAAACTCCTGGTCTCTCCTGCACTGGTATCATTAATTATTACTGGTCCCACACAACTATAATATGGTCTTTGTTCTTTCTCCCACATGCCCAGTCTTTATGGTTTCCAAGTCTCTACAACCCTATGAGGTAGAAAAGAATGACCCCCATCTGAGATTCATAGAAGTTTTTAGTCCAAAACTGTACTCAGTGAACTTGCACACAAGTTGATTCTTGGTCAGGAACAGGCCTCAGTTTTGCCAGAAAGGTTCTCAACTTGGTGTTCTTCACTAGTGAGAAAAGAAACAGCTCAACTGGTAGTGAGGGAAAATTTAGATGACTCTCTTCTTGCCAAGTCAATATGATGCCCATATGATGTCTGCCAGGTGATGATGTGGTATCTCTTGGTGATTTGTACACCATTTCCAGCTATATACCAAAGACTTCACCACAGTTGAAGTTCCTCTCACTACCTGCAACAAATACAGACAAGGGCCTACTTGCATTTGTAAGGGGAATGTGGCAAGTAGTCAGCAAAATCAAGAGCAGCCACTGGGTATCCACAATTCCAGAACATTATCTGGGTCAAGGTAGAAGAGAGAGCCCCCACTCAGTATACTCTCAACAATGTCTCTGCAATGGTCTCGGTCATTCAGCAACTGGAAATGTTTTCTTACACAACACAAAGCCAGTAACTCCAAGACCACCTCTGGAAATTGCCACTTAGACCACCAGTGATTAACTTCACACAATACTCCAGGAAGTACTGGACAAAGCTGGCATACTGTACAACAGCAAATGTTATGAGCCTAAAGATGAGATTATAAGCAGGCTGACCAATGTGATTCAGAAGCTTTCAATTTGAAGGTTCTTCTTGAAATGCTGGAAACAAAGGTATGAATATATATATTTAGGTTTCTACATAAACAACTGGGACAGAGAGTATAATGATTGAGGAACTGGTTGTAATGGTTTCTCTCCCTTGTTCTGCAGATTCAAACTAAAGATTTCTAATTAGGGGGCAGTATCATGAGAGATAGTAGACTGGGCAGTCCCTGAACTTCATGTGCCCAGAGGCAAGCGAGCACTATGAGTAAACAGACACAGAGGTCCACCAGCACATCTCTGAGATGGAAGGCCTATCTGTATCTCTTCTATTAATAGTGCCTTCAACACTGTCCAAGTTTCCACCACCACCCCAAGCAGACCACTGGGTAAGAATAGTTAGATGCAAAAAAAAACAAAGACAGGCTCAACCTACCTTGAGTTTTAGCCCAAGGAGCAACAACCCTGCAGCTCCAAGAAGTGAATTAGTCAGCTCTGGCTTGCCTCTTATTGTCCCACACATCCCAGTTCATGCTAGCCTGGTTTTAAGTATTATTAGGAAATATGCCATACAGAAGAATGTATTAAATATACATGTGCAACTTATCCAGAAAAATATTCATATAACAACTAGAAACACAACACTGTTAGTACATTAGAACCTGTGTATCCTAGTCCCTCACCCCCCAAATCACCAAAATTCTGACCTGAAATTCTGATCAATCATTCCTGGCTTTTCTTTATATGACCTTCTATGTATACATACACTTCTGAAAGATACATGTTTGATTTGACCTGCCCTTGAGCTTTATGGAATCACACACTGTATATAACCATTCTTAACTTCTTACACTTAGCTCTTCTCAAGATTCATTCATAAAGGTGTTTATAGCTGTCATTCATTTTCACTACTATATAATTTATACACTGTATACTATACCATAACATGTCCAGTCAGTAGCTGATAGGTATTTTAGTTATTTCCAATCTGTGAATATAATGAACAATTTTGCTATTTTGCCATGTACTGTTGCTGATGAACACTTTTAAGTTCCACTAGAGCAGTGCTGTCCAATATACACATAATGAAAACCACAAGTAATTCTAAATTTTCCAGTAGCTACATTAAAAACATTTTTTTAATATTTTATTTAACCAAATATATTATCATTTCAATATGCAATAATTATAAAGATCATTGAGATATTTTACATTCTTCTTAACTAAGCCTTCAAAATCCAATACTGTACATTTAAAGCAAATCTCCTTTTGGACTAGTCATTTTGAAAACTCAATAACCACAGGTGGTTAATGTTGGAACAATGCAACTCAAGAGCATTTTTTTTTTTAAGATTTTATTTATTTATTTGACTTATGTAAGCAGGGGGAGTGGCAGGCAGAGGGAGAGGGAGAAGCAGGCTCCCCACTGATCAAGGAGCCAGATGTGGGACTTGCAGGACCCTGGGATCATGACCCCGAGCAGAAGGCAGACGTTTAGTTGAGCCACCCAGGCACTCCTCAAGAGCATATTCTTAAGTACAGATGGTAAGCATAAGATATGGTTTCACATTTTTTACTCCCACAGATTAATAAAGTTCTTGTTCCAAATATTCCCAAACATTAGTCTGTTTTAATTTTGCTCACATGGGCTTCATGAAATATTTCACTGACATTTTAATTTGCATCTTCTTAATAATGTTAAACACTTTTTCATGATTTCAACCATTTGGGCTTCATCTTTCATGAAATGCTGGTTCATGTCTTATAATCAGTTTCTACTGCATCTTTTATTGATTTGTACATTTTTTTTTTAATTTTCCTGAAGTAATCTCCATGCCCAATGTGGGGCCTGAACTCACTACCTGAGATCAAGGGCCGCATGCTCTATCAACTGAGCCAACCAGGTGCCCCTATGCATTTGTTTTACAATACTTATCACACCATGAATGGAAACTATTTTTTTTTTTTCGCTTCATGAACTACATATGCACTCTTGATGTTTAATAAAAAATTATTTGTGATAAACTTTTTTATTTTGTCCTTTATGGTTGTGTATTTTGTGTCCACTTAAGAAACCTTTCCCTACTGTGAGATCATGAAAATCTTTTACTATTATCCCTTCACAGCGTTTTGCTTTTGCCTTTCACGGGAATAGTTTCGATTGACACTAGAAGGCAGAAGCCTGTAATTTCACTTTCTTCCCCCACACACAATTTTCCCAGAACCACATATGAAAAATCAGATTTTCTCCTTGATTTGTAATACTACCTGTCATTCACCAAGTGTGCATATATGCATGCAACCATTTTGGGACTTCCCATTCCATTTCTACGGTCCGTATCTTTAATTTGCTAAAACGAGTTGCCCTGCTTTTAGGAGTGTGATGAGTTTCTTGTCCCTTATATTTTCATATAAATTTTAGAATCAGCTTATCAAATTCCTTTGAAAAAAATCCGTTGAAATACTTACTGGTATTTAATTGACTTTTGAATTGACTTTGGGAAAATTACCCTCTTTACCACACTGGATCTTTCAAACGTGAGCTTGTTATTTCTCTCCCTACTTATGTCTTTACTAACACCTTTAATTATAATAATCTCCTTAAAAGTCTGGTTAAAACTTTTACCTTTTCAAAGGTCTGTCTTCTAAAAGATCTATCCTAGGGGAGGCAGAAGGGTCCTTCAAAGATATCCAGATCCCAATCCCTGTAACGTGATTATGTTAAATAAATGCAAAAAGGAATTTGCACATGTAATTCAGATTTCTAATAAATGACCTTAAAATAGGGAGCTTACTTTCAGAAGTGAATTTGATTTGATAAAAGTTTAAAATATTTATACCTAGATAACCTATAATGCTGAATTCTCATATTCTCATGAATTTCTCATTCATGTTCTCTTCAGGTTATCAGTATCAAGGTTACGCTCTTCTCATAAAATACCTGAAGTATTTATTTTTCGCCTACTCATTCAACAAGTATCTGAGTATTTACTATTAGCTCTATTCACTGGAAATACTTGTGCATGGCTGGAATTATTCCAATTTTAGAAAAACATGCTAATAAAGCCAAGTTTTCTCCAAGTTTGAAGATTTATAAAAATGGTTTCTATCAACTTTCTTTTCCAATAAATTTTGGTAAGTTACATATTTTTCTAGAAATTTCTCCCTAGCTAATGTTCAAATTCTTGGTCTAAAATTCCTTCTTAAATTTTTCCATAATCAGTAATTACATCCCCATTTTTACTGCAGTGAAAATAAGTACATTTTCCTCTTCTTTTTCTTCATTAATATTAGTCTTTCCACAGAGTTAAGTGTTGGTATGATTCTCTTGTGTTAGATCTAATTATTATTTACTTCCATATACTTTTATGGGGATTTATTTTGTTAATTCTTTTTTTTAACTTTCACCTTCTTGGAAGCTATAGCAGATTCTATAATTGTTCAAAGCCTGCATTCCCTAGATTAAGGGATTATGCATATCCACCTTTCACACTTTTTGAGAATATACATTTCCAGCCCCATAAATTTAGCCACCATCATTTGCTTTAGCCAACTGAATGTGAGAAAATTACATAAAGAACATCTAAGCAGCAACTTTAAATACATTTATACACTTTAGCTCAGGCTCTTGTTCATCCCCTATTATTTATGAATGAATAAGCAAGTGCTATATAATGGCTGTTCTTTCAGCATGAATCCCCCCAAAAATAAGTATTTTCCTGATAAGATTCTTGACTTTTAATCATTACAAAATGACTCTTTAGTACTAGTAATGCTTTGTTTTCAAATCTACTTTGTAAATCTATTGTCTGATATCAATATGTACAAAAGCTTTAGTTACTTTTTATTTGGGAGGTAGGTGGATGTTCTTTTACAAAACTTTTACTTTTAATTGGAATAAAAAAACCATAACACAAAACTTACCATCCTAACCATCTTTAAGTGTACTGTTCTATATTGTTAAGTATATTCACTGTTGTGCAACAGAGAGCCAAACATTTTTCATTTAGAAAAACTAAAACTTCACACCAATTAACTCCCCCTTCCTCCCTCTCTGGAAGCAACTGCCAATCTGCTTTGTTTCTATGAATTTGATTTCTTTAGTGCCTCATTTATCAGTGGGATCATAGTGTGTCTTTGTGGCTGATCTCACTGAGTATGTCCTCAAAGACCATCCATATTGTATTATGTGACAGACTTCCTTCCTTTTTAAAGGCAGAATAGTATTCCATTAAACATATATACCACATTTTGTTTATCCATTCACCTGATGATGGACATTTGGCCTGCTTTTTGACTATTGTGAATACTACTGCTAAGAACATGACTGTGCAAATATCCTTTTAGTTTTTTGAGGAACGGCCATACTGTTTTCAATAGCAGTTATATCATTTTATGTTCCCATCAACAATGCACAAGGATTCCAATTTCTCCACATCCTCTACAACAACTGTTGTTTTCTGGGTTATACTTTTTATTTTGAAAGTAGCCATCCTAATGGGTGGGAGGTGATACTTCATTGTGAATTTGATTTGCATTTCTCTAATGAACAGTGATATTGAGCATATTTTCATGTGCTCATTGGACGTTTGTAGATCATCTTTGGAGAAAAGTCTATTCAAGTCCTTTGCCCATTTTTTAAACTGAGTTTCTTGTTGAGTTGTTGGATTTCTTTATATATTCAACAATATTAACTCTATCAGAGGATATGCAAATATTTTCTTCTTTTCTGTAGGTGACTTTTTCATTCTGTTGTAAGTTATTATAATCCCAAACTGTTTTTATTACATGTGCTTTTGGTGTCGTATCCAAGAAATCATTGCCAAATCAAATATGAAGATTCACCCTGTGTTTTCTTCTAGTTTGTCTTTAATCTTCAAAAATTTTTTTACGTATGAAGTTAAGGGAAGGGTCCAACTTTACTCTTTTGCATGTGGCTAACCAGTTTCCCCAACACCGCTTCTTAGATTGTCTTTTCCCATCTAGTGATCTTGGCACACATATTGAAAATCATTTGATCATATAGTCAACTCAAGGATTTGTTTCTGGACTCTATATTCTACTTCATTTTTTCTAGGTCTGTCTGTATGCTTATACCACACAGTTTGATTATTGTAGTTTTATAATATGTTTTGAAATTAAGAAATGTGGTATTTCCAACTGTATTGTTTTTAGAAATTGTTTTTTGGCTCTTCAGGGTCCCTTAAGATTCCATATCAATTTTAGCGCTAATTTGCCTAATTCTGTAAAAGATGCCGTTAGGATCTTGGGATTGCACTTAATTATATAGATCACTTTGGATAGCACTGACTTAAAAAAAAAATTTAAGATATAATTCACATATGGTACATCTAACCTAGTATATGATTCAACTGCTTTTTAGTATACATAATTTTGCAATCATCATCACAATCAGTATTATGACATTTTCATCACTCCAAAAAGAAACCCAGTACCCATTAGCAATCACTCTCTACTTCCTCACAAGGAAATTCCCACCCAACCTAATTAAGCCCCACCCTAAACAATCACCAATCTAATTTGTCTTCTGGACATTTCATACCAACAGAATCGTACAATATGTGGTATTTAGAATAATGTTTTCTTTTTTTTTAAATCTTTTTTTTTTTTTAAGATTTTATTTATTTATTTATTTGAGACAGAGAGAATGAGAGAGAGAGAGAGCACATGAGAGGGGGGAGGGTCAGAGGGAGAAGCAGGCTCCCTGCCGAGCAGGGAGCCCGATGTGGGACTTGATCCAGGGACTCCAGGATCATGACCTGAGCTGAAGGCAGCCGCTTAACCAACTGAGCCACCCAGGCGCCCTAGAATAATGTTTTCATGTTGCAGCATGTATCAGTAAATTCATTTCTATTGTTAAACAATATTTTTATATGGTTATACCACTTTTTATCCACTCATCGTTGGGTTCTTTCCACTTTCATAATGTTGCAATTAACATTTTTGTACAAGTTTGTGTGTGGACATATGTTACTTCCTTTGTGTACATAACTAAGAGTGGAATTCCTGGTCATAAGACAAATCTACGTTTAACCTATTGAGAACTGCCACACTACTTTCCAAAGTAGTTGGATCATTTTACATTCTAACCAGTAGTCCACAAGGATTTTAATTTCTCTCCATCATTACCAAAACTGTGAATGTATCTTTTTTATTATAGTCATCCTGGTAGGTAGGAGGTGGGATCTCATAGTGATTTTGATTCTTCATTCCTCCGGTGGCTAATGAGATCAACAAATTTTCCATGGACTTATTAGCCGATTGTGGATCTCCTCTGGAAAAGAAGTCTATTCCGATTCTGTGCTCATTTTATAATTGGGTTGTCTTTTTATTATTGAGTTATAAGAGTTATTACAAATACAAGTCCTTGGGCACCTGGGTGGCTCAGTTGGTTAAGCGACTGCCTTCGGCTCAGGTCATGATCCTGGAGTCCTGAGATTGAGTCCCGCATCGGGCTCCCTGTTCAGCAGGGAGTCTGCTTCTCCCTCTGACCCTCCCCCCTCTCATGCTCTATCTCATTCTCTCTCTCAAATAAATAAAATCTTTAAAAAAAAAAAATACAAGTCCTTTATTAAAAATATGATCCACAACCATTTTCTCCTAACCTACTTTTTCAGCGTTTTTACAGCACTTGTAGCTTCACAGCAAAATTATGTGAAAAGTAGACTCCCCACTATCAACATTCTGCACAAATTGTTTACATTTGTTACAATTAGTGGACCTACGTTGAAACATCATAATCACCTGAAGTCCACAGTTTCATTCTTGGTATGTATATCCCACAGATTTTGATACATGTATAATGACATGTACTCACCATTATACTATCATACAGAAAAGTTTAACTGCCCTAAAAAACCTCTCTGTCCTGCCTATTCATTTATTCCCTCCCCAAACCCTGGCAATCACTGGTATTTCTATTATCTCCATAGTTTTCCTTATTCAGAATCTCAAATACTTAGAATCATACACTAAGTATGTAGCCTTTTCAGACTGGATTCTTTTACTCAGTAATACGCACTTAAGATTCCTCCATTGTTTGCTCATTTCTTTTCAGCACTGCACAATATTCCATTATCTGGATATACCACAATTTATCCATTCATCTGCTGAAGGACATCATGGTTGCTTCTTCAGCAATTATGAATAAATCTACTGTAAACAACATATGCAGATTTTTTTAAGCAAACTCTAACTTCAACTCAACCCCAAGATTGAGTCACATGCTCTATCAACCCCAAGATCGAGTCACATGCTCTACCGACTGAGCCACTCAGCCACACCAACATATGCAGATTTTTGTGTGGCCATAAGTTTTCAGTTCCTTTGGGTTAAGTACCAAGGAAGATGATTACTGGATAGTATGGTAAGAGTATGTTTAGTTTTGTAAGAAACAAACTGTCTCCCAAAGTGGCTATACAATTTTGCATTCCCAACAGGAACGAGTGCCTGTTGTTCCACATCCTCATCAGTGTTTGATGTTTTCAGGGTTGTGGATTTTGACCATTCCAACGTGTTGCAGTATCTCATTGCTTAAATTTGCACTTCTCTGAGTATATGATTATTCACCAACTGTATAACTTTCTTTGGTGAGATGTCTGTTCAGATCTTTGGCCAATTTTTTAATCAGGTTGTTTTCACATTAAGTTTTAAGATTTTTTTTTAATATTTTGAGTAACAGTCCATTATGTGTCTTTTGCAAACATTTTCTTCCAGTATGTGGTGTGTGTCTTCTCATTATGGAGTGTTCTTTGCAGAGCAGAAGTTTTTCATTTTAAGGAAGTCCAACAACAATTTCTTCCTTCATGGATCATGCTTTTGGAGTTGTATCTAAAAAATCATCAACCAGGGGCACCTGGGCGGCTCTGCTGGTTTGAGTGTACAACTCCTGATTTCAGCTCAGCCTGTGATCTCAGGGTCGTGGGATTGAGCCCTGCATCAGGCTCAGCATGGAATCGGCTTGGGATTTTCTCTCCCTCTCCCTCTCCCTCTGCTCCTCCCCCAGCTCACACAGGCATGCTCTCAAAAATAAAATTTAACTTTTTTAAAAGATTTTATTTTAAACGAAATTTTTTTTTTTTAAGATTTTATTTATTTGAGATGGAGAATGAGCGAGAGACAGAACACGAGTGGAGGGAGGAACAGAGGGAGAGAGAGAAACAAGACTCCCGGCTAAGGAGGAAGCCTAATGTGGGGCTAGATTCCCAGGTCTCCAGGATCATGACCCAAGCCAAAGGCAGCCGCTTAACTGATTAAGCCACCCAGGCGCCCCTCTTTTATTTATTTGAGAGAAAGAGAGAGAGAGAGAAAGCACAAGCAGGGAGGAAGGGCAGAGGAGAGGGAGAAGCAGGTTCCCCACTTAACAGGGAGCCTGATGTGGGGCTCGATCCCAAGACCCTGGGATCATGACCCCAGCCGAAGGCAGATACTTAACCAACTGAGCCACCCAGGCACTCCAAAATTAATTTTTAAAAGTCATCAACCAACCCAAGATCATCTACATTTCCTCTATGTTATTTTCTAGAAGTTTCACAGTTTTATGTTTTACATGTAGGTCTGATCCACCTGGACCTACTTTTGGTGAAAAAATATAGGGTCCGAGTCTAGATTCATTTTTTTGCATGTGGGTCTCAAGTTGATCCATTACCATTTGTTGAAAAGACTCTATTCTCTCCATTGTACTGCCTTTGTCCTTTGTCAAGTATCAGTTTACTGTATTATTGAAAGTGTGTTTCTGGGCTCTCTATTGTGTTCCATTGATCTATTTGTCTATTCTTTTTACCAATAACACATTGTCTTGATCACTGTAGCTTTGTAGTAACTCTTGAAGTCAGAAAGTATCAGCTCTCTGACTGTTCTTCAATACTGTACTGGCAATCCTGGTCTTCTGCCTCTCTGTATAAATTTTAGAACCACTCAGTTAATATCCACAAAATAAATTCCTGGAATCTTGATTGGTACTGCATTCAATCTACAGATCAATTTGGGGAAAACTAGTAATACTGAGTCTTCCTGTCTCATTTAGTAGTTCTTTAATTTCTTTTCATTAAGAGTTATCATATTACTCATATAGATCTCCTACACCTTTAATTAGCTTTATACCTCATTATTTCATTTTGGGGAAGGGGTGCTAATGTAAATGGTATTATGTGTTTTTTTTCTTTCCCTATCATTTTCTTCATGGTGCCCCCTGAAGGACAAAATTTAAAAATTTTTTATGATATCCAATTTTTTTCTTTTGTCGCTTGTGTATTGGTTTCATATAAGAAACCACTCTGTCAAATACAAAGTCATGAAGATTTTATGTTTCCTTGCAATCCTTGTATAGTATTTGCTCTTATATTTTGTATCAATTCAAATGAGTCAATTTTTTTGTACATGGTGAGTTAGGGTGGCATCTAATATATTCTTTTGCATATGGATATCCACTTGTCTGTCCCAAGACGACTTATTAAAGACTATTCTTTGCCTATTGAATGAATAGTTTAGGCACTTTTGCCAGAAGTCAGTTGAACATAGACATATGCATTTATTTCTGGACTTTGTTTGTCTATGCTTTTCCTAGTAACAACACTGTTTTAACATAAGGACTGTATATGAATTCTTCAACTTTGTTCTTTTTCCAAGATTGTTTTGGCTATTCTGGGTCCCTTGAATTTCAATACGAATTTTAGAACATCTCATTTTTCTGCAAAGAAGCCACTTAGGATATTGACAGAGATTATGCTGAATCTACAGATTGATTTTGGTTGGTTACTACTTTATGGTGTATGCTCCCTTATCTTTTTGATGTCACATATAAATAACGTAACTGATTTTATTTACATATACTCTGATGATATTTATTATTTTTGCTATCTAAACATTTGGGTTTAAATCTACAACTTTAGGGGCGCCTGGGTGACTGTCAGTTAAGTGTCCAACTCTTCGTTTTGGCTCAGGTCATGATCTCAGGGTCATGAGATCTAGCCCCCCACTGGGCTCTGCACTCAGCGGAATCTCCTTAAGATCCTCTCTCCCTTTGCCCCCTGGCCCCTCCCCCAGCTCGCTGGCTTGCTCCCAGATAAATAAATAAACAAACAAACCTACCACTTTATTTTTGTGCTGGAAGCCCCTTCCTTATTCTACATTTTCCCTTTCTCCTAGTTTCACAGTTCTTTCCTCTAATTTTATTTTTGAATGGGTATCCTTCAAACTGCAACATGAAAACTTTAAAAACTAATCAGTATCTTTTTCCTAGACACAAAAAAAACCCCTTAAATACTATTCATTTAATTGCTCTCTCCAAGTCTGTGTTAATGTTATGTTAAATCTGTAAGACACTGTTTTATACAGTTAATATTTAGATTTATTCACATATCTCTTGCTTTGCTCTGCAATGCTTTCTATATACCTGGCATCTGAAATCATTTATTCCACCTTTGCAATTTCCTTTGATGAGGCTTTCTTAAGTTACAATTTCTCTCATTATATTTCACCCTCTTACTTGAAAGACATTTTGCAAGGCATACAATTATACAATTATAGGTTGATAATTATACAATTATAGGTTGATAGTTATTTTCCCTATATTAATAATATTAATAATTCCAGTGTCTGTTGCATTCAACTGTTTACTGTTGGAAAGTCAGCTGTCAGCTGTGCACTCTCCTACCTTTAAATGTATTCTGCCTTTTTTCCCCTGGCTGCTCTAACTGCTCCTCAATTCAGAAAAAGTCCCAGCTATTACCTCTTAAAATACTGACTTTGCCCCCTTTTCTCTAATCTTTCCTTCTGAAATTCTGATTAAATGTCTATTTTAGACCATTTTTATCACTCTGTATTCCACATTTCTTGCCTTTCTAAACCTTTTCTCAAAATAAAAAGCTATAAAATAAAATCCAGATGTTAAATTCTACAACTTGATTTGAAATGTAGTAAATAATAGCAAAGATTCTCCAAAATATCATTACATACCCTTTCATATATTTTCTTTGCCTCTCTGTGCCTCTCTGTACTGATTTCTGAGTAGTTTCTTGTAAGCTGTCTTCTGATTTACTGATTCTCTAATTGTATCTAATCTATTAATCCCCTTAATTGAGTTAATTTAATTAACTATTTTTACTTGCAGAAATTCTAGGAATGTTACTGTTTACTACTTCTTCCCTGCATATACTGTTTTTTTTTAAACAGAGTTAACAGTTATTCCATATTCTGTTTAATAATTCCATTATCTAAATTATTTCAGGATATGGTTTTGCTCAGTCTCACATGTATTACCATATTTCCTTGTTTTATTATTAATTTTGTGAATTGTTCACGTTCCTTTTAAGATAATTTGAGTAAATTATTCAAGGTCTAGGATAAAAGTGAATGTCCTCACAAAGGAGCTATGTTGGCTTCTGCTAGGTTTCTGGGAAATTAACAGGTCATAATCACTTAAAATTCATGACTAGTGGTCATGTCATCTAGATACTATGAATTTAAGTTGCATGATTATAAATTCTAAGCCATTTTTCTTAAGTCTGTTCAGCACAACTAGGGAAATTTCTTTGTAGTCCCACAGAGGAGTAGGTGAGAAAGCAAGTCAAGTTCTCTTTCACTTAGGGTGTATTCCTTTTAGGTACCAATTTAATAGAAGACTCACTCAAATCCCCAACTTTGGCTGAGCCATAGGTTTGTGGCTATGGCTTTTTTCCCTTTATTTTTGGGGGACTTCTGGAATGCTGAATTCCTCAAATTCCAAAATGGTCTCCAGGGCAACACTGGGTTCAATACTCCACACTCCTCTATGGCTTTATTCTGATAATAACTTACCTTGCCAATCTTCAAGGATTTTAAGATGTTTTCTCATCTAGTAAAAGGCCATTTGAGTTGTTTTCAGCAGTAAGAACATGGCAGAAACAGAAAGCCTACACTCAGTCTAGTGCAGTTCAATATAACTTCTGGATCCAGCAAAAAATCCTTTTGTGAAGTCAGAAAAGATCACTAAACTACCCTATCAATTTGGCATTCTTTTCATTTACATCTAACTCAATCTGTCCAGTTCCTGACATATCTGATTATTCTTTCCTCTTGAAGTTGGTTTTTGGCTTCTACAGCACCACTTCCTATTACAACTCCTCAGTGATGATTCCTCAGGGCTCAGATCTGGGTTTTCTTATTTCAACATTTCCTCTGCTACCAAGTTACCTTAAATTATCAATACCCATCTCCTAGACTACTTTAATAGCTTCCCAAGGGGATTTCTTCTGCCACTCTTGTACCTATCTAATCCATTCTCCACCATAATAACCAGAGTTATCTTTTAAATACAAAAACGAGGGTGGCTCAGCTGGTTAAGCATCTGGCTCTTGGTTTCAGCTCAAGTCATGAGCTAAGGGTCATGAGATCGAGTGCCATGTCGGGCTCCACACTCAGTGCAGAGTCTGCTGGAGATTCTCTCTCTCCCTCTTCCTCTGCTCCTCCCCCTGCTCACTCTCTCTCTAAAATAAAATCTTAAAAAAAATAAATAGAAAAAAATAAAAAGAAAAATTAGATTAAGCCCTGTTGCCTGTGTAAAGCCCTCCAAGGTACTTTACTTGAACTTTAGAAAAATTCCAATTTAGCACGGCCCACAAAACCATACATGATCAGACTTCTGCCTATATACTACCGTAACTGTCCTTATATAATAATACTATAAACAAATGGACTTGTTTTTCAGTCCTTAAAATACACCAAATTCTTTCTTCCCAAAGATCCTTGCCACTTGCCGTTTCCTCTTCCTAGAATATGGTTTACCTGGTCTTTGCAGGGTTTAATCTTACTCATACTTCAGATCTCACTATAACTGACTTTCTCACAGGCATTCATTCCCTGACAATCCAACCCAGGAGCATCCTGTTCTTTTCCTTTAGCACATTTATTATAATTTTTAATTTGTGATTAAGTATTTATTGTGGGTTTATTTTAATGTCTGTCCTCCCAATTATTTGTAAGAACCAGGCATGTAGAGACCCTACTGTTATCTTCCCATTCCACGCCCAGGACCTAGCACAATGTCTGGCTCATAGTAGGAGTTTAACAAATATATATTAAATCATTGTTTTCTTTCCTTTTAAGCAGACCCACAGGAAAAGTACAATTCTAATCAGAAATTACATGTTGAACACAGAATTAGAAAAAAGGGGAATAAGTCAGGTGATAAGAATGTACATACAAATCAGGCTAAAATACAATATACTTATGAACAGACCCATAATGCTTAAGAGTCATATAGCCAAGATTACTTTCCCCTAATGTTTCATGGTTAAGTGGTCAGATGCTGGTTTTTAATTAACTCAATACATGGCTTTTCCTTATTGTTGTCTACACTTTAGTTAAAGCAAATAAATAATCACCTACAAATATGTTTCTCAAGATGGCCTGAAAGTTCATTATTTGGAACTCAAAAAAATTCCCCATAGAACCAATATTATATACAGTGGTTAGCTTTTTGTTGGTTAGTTCATAATGTTTAATCCATTATTCATTTATCCACCTAATGAATATGAATTGAGTGCTACTATGTGCCAGGAACTGTTCTAGCAGTGGAGATATAGTAGTGTACAAAATAAGATAAAAATTCCTATCTTCATTGATCTTATATCCATGTGATCAAAACAGAAAAGAAGTGCAATATACAGAACAGTAGATGGTGAAGAACAAAGCAGGGTAGAGAGATAGGGAATGGAGGGAGTGTAATTTTAACCTATTATTAAATTTATTTCTAGCTCTTTCTATTCCAAAAGGATCTAAGTTAGAGATTACTTATAGAACCTAAGTATCACAAAATAACCATGCTTACACAAGGAAAGATTTTAAACCAAGAAACTATAAAAACATACTTCCTTTTCACAGTAGTAGGACAGAGAAAACTATTCAGACCTTAAGTTGCAGACAAGCTACAATAACCTGAGGCATGGTCTCCAAAAAGGCAATGGTTAGAGAAGGTAAGGGGGTGAATGCACTGATGGGAATTCCAGAAAGAAAAAGAAATGAAGAGCGAAGGAGGAAAGCACACTTCTTGCTAATGATAACGAACCTCCATGGACAGCCAGTCCCTTTGATTTCAATCACTAGTTGGCAGACTCTTTTTCTACAACTGTTAACTATTTCTGACCAAGATCTCTCCTCTATTTGGCATAGTATAGTTACACAACTTTCCCCCTCATTATTCTGTCCCAAAAACAAATATTTAACTTTTTTTAATGGCAGAAAAAGATCCCATTAGTCCCTGTCTTTATCATTAAAATTCATATCAAAGGAACGCAGATAGCCAGTAGAATACTCTGGTTCTCTCATATTTTACCCTCATAACTAGGATAGGTATTCAGGATGTGGGGTCAAATTCAAGAAGATAAAAAACTGGAACAAGGTTTCAAAGAGCACCCCTAACACCACAGTAATGATTGCACAAGGAGAGACAATCAGCCATTTTAATCTTCTATCCTTGTCCACAACCATAAAGCATTCACCATAGACTAAGGAGAGAACAATGGAAGGGAACAACAAAAGTAAGCCTTCTCTAAAACCCTACTCATTTAGCTGGGGTGATTATAGGCCAGGGTAAGGAATGAGCATATAAACTAAGTCTGTCCATTAACTTCAGGTTTTTTTCTTCTTATTAGAAAGAGCCTTATTATTTTCACTGAAAAAAGGGTTTTAGTAAATGAGTGCTAATTTTTTATAATTATTCATTTCACTGTCATTTTAATAAAATTATTTCTCAGGTTGTGACTATCAGACATATTCTGGGAATTTTCAAGATTAAATTTATTTATATTCAAAATTTAATAAAATAAAGCCTCAAGTTTAGGAAAAGTACAGGGAGCAACATAATAAAAAAACTAGTATCAGCAGAAATATTACCCAGAAAATATTACCTTTATGGCTGTGTGTGTGTTTTCATCTTCCTCCACCCATAGATCCTGTTCATAGTAATATAAGCCATCATTAATGACTTTAGCAAGTTCAGATGTAATTTTTGCCCGAGACATGTGGTTGCCTGTTCGATCTCCTCCAGGATGTTTTCTCATGTAAGGTGGTGTCTGAGTTACAATCAAAATCTTGTTTAAATCCTGGTCATCAATTTCATAATCTGAATCATTATCAGACCAATCAGTAAATGTGTTTTTTCGTCCTATTTGTTCTATCTCTTCATCAAATAAAAAATCAAGTTCTTCTTGCTCTTGTTCATCTGAAGGATACAGCTGATCTGATGCCTCTTCAGGTAGAGATGATGATTCCTAAAGGAAGAAAATGGTATTTTATATACAAACTTTTTTTAATCATTTGAAAAGAAACATATCACAATAATGTTACAAGTTAGTAATATGAAGCCTGTGTGTTCAGTAACTAGTTAGCAGGCAAATTATAAAAGAAAATCAAGCCAGTATTATTCTGGCCCAATAAATACAAAGAATTTGCTAAACACTAAGTTTAATGCTAAATAAAAACACAAAATTGAGTAAAAGGAGGGTTAAAGACTCCTTTAGAGTAAGAATGGTGCTTAGCTAATCCATTATAGCACACCAACTCATTTTACAAATGAGGGGAAAAAAAGGCTTAGAGCTATGAAGTTAATTTGTCCAGAATATCAGAATTCGTCAGGACTAGATCAAGGTTTTCTGACTTCCAAATTCAATGATCTTCCTAGTCCAAATCCTCACAACATTAATGCCATTAGCTAGGTTTCCTAGCTAATCCCTTTTCTCAATCTTCAGCCTCACTCACTGTGGCCAGGTTTTCATATTAAATTTACCTTAACATGCATTGAACTGTTGAACTTTGTCCTTCCTGAAAAAATTTAAATTGCTTCCTATTGGGTGACATAACAAGTCCAAAACTTTAGATCCTAGATCTTCTAAAATCTAACCTCCTCTAGATTTCCATAACTCTCAACACAAGAAAACAGATGTCTCAATGTCATTTTCCAATGTCAGCCTTTGACCAATCCTTATCCTTCAGCAAATGTTAACTCTCCTCTGCCTAGAATAAAACAATCCCCCTCTCTCAGAATTCCTATTAATGTAGTACATATCTTTTCAGTCAATTATTATCTGGTCCGGTGAGCCAGGCACTGTTCAAGGAAAGGATATACAATAATAACTCTGCCCAGACAGAGCTAACATTCTACTAAATAGAAGACAGTCCATGATAAGTTTTTACTAAAAAAACATAATAAAAATAAATAAGTTTTAACAACTGTGAATATATTTTTAAAAAAACTATATACCTTGTTATTCACATTTACAAGTACATGAAAAAAAGTCTGAGAATAAACACCGAACTGTTAATAATGGTAAACCCTGGACAGAGTTTCTTACTTTTTACTTTGTATCAGTTGTATTTAAATTTGTTTCAAACATAGATTTTTTTTTTTTTTTAATTTGTGAGGAAGAAACAAGAGATTTGGGTTGAAGAGGACTTGACTGAGCACACTTACTTGCAGTAATGATTCACAGTAATGAAAAAAATAAATCCATGTCAATATGAAAACAAGTATTATACTATCAGAAAATCAGAAATTGTTCTGACTTTCTGGAAAGCAGAAAGCAAATGGGATTGTATTGATAATAAACAAGACTAGAGGAAACAGCAACCTAGAATCTATATAAAGACTGACACCACTGGTTCCACCGGGGCCCTAAAAAGTTTTGAGATAAGCACAGTGAGCAGGAATGGACTATGTGACAGCCATCAAAATGGATATTTGGAAAACCAAACTACAGGATACAGCTAGACAGTCAGTCCCACACCCTTACCTGAGAATATGAAACTATAAAATCTGCTCCCAACTTAAAGCCCAAGAATTGCTTTCTAAACAAAATGAAGGATTTGCCAAGAGAAGGCTCATGTCCATGGAGCCAGACAGAGGTTGAACACATCCCAGTATTATTCTAAACTTCTAAAAAAGAGCTGGGGGGAAGAAAGAGAAGGTAATTTTACCAATGAATGAAGTACACTAAGGAATTCTACTTCCCAGAGAAAAGTACTGATTTTATCAATTCTGAAGACTCAGAACTAGCATGACTGTTCTCTGCCAAGGTCTAGAAGTCTAACAGGACCTTTACACCTAACCAAGAGTGTGCATGATGACATCTCACATTCAGGAGAAAGGCTTTCTGGATGAGCAATCTACAAGGCCACAAAAGAAGTCCATACCAATTTATCAATAACTAATATGAACCATCAACTAAAGATCACCACATATTAAGAAATAATCATCACCCTAAAAGAGGACTGTAAAAAAAAAAACAAAAACAAAAACAAAAAACTGATGGAAATATCAGAAAACAGAATCTTTTTTAAATCCCCAATTCCAAAAAAAACAGTAGCCAGATGATCAATTCAGGGAGTCCTAGGGGGTCCAACATCAGATAAAAAGGAACCAAAAGTTGAAAAAAAGAGAAACATGAATTTTCCCAAAATAACGGACATGAATACACAGCACAATAAATAAAAACAGACCAACTCCAGGGTATATCATCTGAAATTTCAATAGTGGTGATGAAGAAATACTCTTTAAAACCTCAACAACAACAAAATCACTTGTTACAAAAAAATCTAAAGGGACTAAATTTCACAAGAAAAAGAACCTGACCAAGATGACAGTAGAAAAAATGCTTTCAAGGGCACCTGGGTGCGTCAGTCGTTAAGCGTCTGCCTTCGGCTCAGGTCATGATCCCGGGGTCCTGGGATCAAGCCCTGCATCGGGCTCCCTGCTCTGCAGGAAGCCTGCTTCTCCCTCTCCCACTCCCCCTACTTGTGTTCCCTCTCTCGCTGTGTCTGTCTCTGTCAAATAAATAAATAAAATCTTAAAAAAAAAAATTCTTTCAGATTACTAAAGAAATCTATCTCCAAACAAGCTATAGCTACTGTAGAATGTTTATTTTTAAAAGATCATTTTTTTTTAAAAGTACGTTGGCAATGTTGTTAAGTAACCCAACTCAGGAGGTATCACTGAAATATCTAGGCCCCCAGAACCTACAGTCAGCTTTCCTCCAAGCCAGATCCTCACTCTGTAGTATCAGAATACATTTCAGATCTTACTAATGGCACCAACATTCTTTGGCCATAAAACTGAAGGTCCTAGATTTTATATCATTCTTTTTCCATTATTAAAACCAGATTCCATTACCAATTTGCTGGCCCTATACACACTTACCCTTCCAAAAACTTTTTTTAAACCAAGCCAAAGATGCTATCAATTTTAACAGGAACCACTATTTTTATTTTTTAAAATTTGCACAATTGTGCTTTATTAATTAGCACATTTCCTGAATTTAAGCCCCTTAAGAAAAAGAAATCAGTTTTGGAGAGTTTTAAGTTGCTTGGCACCTCTCTAACTAGTCTTTGCAGTAATTTCTGGCACTTAGTAACTTTCCTTTGCCAGTTCCTGTAAGAAAGGCAAAATTTTTCTTTTTTCTTTTATTTGGGTATAGTTGACACACAATACTGCATTAGTGTCAGGTGTACAACATATCAATTCAAGTTTTATGTTATGCCATGCTCACCGCAAGTGTAGCAACCATCTGTCACCATGTAATGCTATTACAATATCATTGGCTATATTCCCCATGCTGTGCTTTTTATTACTGTGATTTATTCATTCCATAACTGGAAGCCTGTATCTCCCTCCCCCTTCACCCATTTTGTCTACACCCCCCACCCCTGCCCCTCTGCAACCATTAGTTTGCTCTCGATAGTTACAGATCTGACTTTGCTTTTTGTTTACTCATTTTGTTTTTTAGATTCCACATGGGTGAAATCCTATAGTATTTCCCTTTTTCATTTTGACTTATTTCACTTAGCATAATACCCTCTAGGCGCACCCATGTTGTCGCATATGGCACAATTTCATCCTGTTTTACGGGTAACATTCCACTATATATGTGTATCACATCTTCCTTATCAATGGACACTTAGGTTGCTTCCACATATTAGCTATTGTAAATAATACTTCAATAAACATAGAAGTGCATATATCTTTTTGAATTAGTATTTTCATTTTCTTTGGATAAATATTCACTAGTGGAACTATTGGATCATATGGTAATTTCTATTTTTAAATTTTTTTCTTTTTTTTAAGATTTTATTTATTCATTTGAGACACAGAGATACAGAGAGAGAGCGCATGAGCAGGGGGAGAGGAAGAGGGAGAGGGAAAAGCAGGAGCTGAGCCAGGAGCCTGATGTGGGGCTCGATCCCAGGACCCTGGGATCATGACCTGAGCCAAAGGCAGACGTTTAACCATCTGAGCCACCCAGGCGCCCCTCTATTTTTAAATTTTCAAGGAAACTCCATACTATCTTCTACAGTGGCTGTATCAATTTACTTCCCCACCAATACCATACAAGGGAGGAACCATTATTTTAAAAGAAATACTGAAATGGAGATTTTTTTTAATGTGGAGGACAAATGTAGATCTTAGAATAAATAAAATACTATACAAATCTTTGTCAATGATCCAGGACACGATCCTTTTTATGGTTTTTTTTCTGTGTGTGTGTGTGTATGTGTTTTCAGGACACCATCCTTAGCCTCCCTACCTATACAGGTATGTTATTTGCGATGATAATCATAGAATTAATCAAGAACTTCAGAAAATCTTGTCTTGAGAAAGCTGCTTTAGGATTTTTTTAAAAGATTTTTACTTATAATGAGTGAGCACATGAGTAGGGGGAGGAGCAGGGGGGAGAGGGAGGCAGCCCCACATGGGGCTGGATCTTGCCACCCTGAGCAAAAACCAAGAGTTGGACACTTAACTGAATGAGCCGCCCAGGCACCCCTAGAAAGCTACTTCAGGCTTTTAAGATGTCCCCAGTGGGAGGGGGAGGGAGGGGGGACCACCTCTTTTAACATTTAAATATGCTGTGTTTAACCCCCACGGCTAATTAAAAAGTTATCTTTGATGAGGGTTTTTCAAGCTCAGCACTATTGACATGTTAGGCTTGATAATTCTTTGGGGGTTTTTTTTGGGGGGGGGCGTTGTGCGCTGTAGGATGTTTAGCAGCATCTTTGGCCTCCACTCACAAGATGCAATAGCACTCTCCCAGTTTTAACAACCAAAAAATGTCTCCAGACATTGCCAAATATCCCCTGACGAAGCAAAATTTCATCACTCCCTCATTCCCCCAATGGAGAACGACTCTTATAACCCTTCATGCTCTCTTCTTCATGCTGTGATGGTAAGGATAAAGAGCCTTGGGTTCATAATAATCTTCAATATAATAGCCTTCTTTATGCTTCCCAATTCTTTTCAGTAACCTTTTCCTTACAGAGCTGACTTTCAATATTTGAATCATTTGAGTATCACTGTTTCCACATTTATTTGTAGTAAACTTCTTACTTTGAGATAATTGTACATTCACATACAGTTATAATAGAAATCTTACATTATTTTTTTACCTAGTTTCTCCCAATAGTAACATCTTGTGAAAGTATAGCAAAATATCACAAACAAGATAAACATTGTAATAACCCATTAATCTTACTCAGATCTCCCCAGCTTTATTTGTACTCATGTTATTTATGGTTTAGATCAGAGCAATTTTTATCACACTTCAAATTTTGTGTATCCAACCATGTGTCAAAAATATAGCAGTGCTACCATCAAGGATCTCTTCTGCTGTTTCATAACCACACATCCCACTCCCTCATGTGTCCCTAAGAAATCAATTCTCTTTTCCTTCCTTACTGTACACAAAAGCACCAAAAACACATATAATCTGTACCCTTTATAAATAATTAACAGGTCACAAATAATATAACAAGGTTATAATATAAATTCACAATTTAGAAAAATTTTGTCAGCTTTAAAAAAGTTATTCAAATTTAAATTAGTCACAAGTAAAAAGACCACATCAAAATATTCTTAAATCATATTCAGAAATAGAAGAGAAATTTTTAAAGTTGACACAATATAACTTATTTTCAACTACTGAGTATACCTGAAGTTTTCACTTATAGCCAATTTTTACAATTTAAACTTTTCCAAATTTTATAGATTTACTTGACAAACAAAATACATTGGCCTTACACTCAACCCAGGAATGTACTACACTTCACTTGGTTTATAACAATTTACCTTCAATTTCACTGGAGATGGACGATGTCTCTTTTTAACTTCTACCCAAGGTTCTGAGTCCAAGTCAGGCAAACTTGTAGACAAACCTCTAGACATTGCTTGAAGATTACTTGTTTCAGTATTTTTCTTTGGGTTCAGTGGACTTCCAGTTCTTGGAGAATTTGGGGCAGACTCTAAAATTTTAAGTTAGTACTTAGTTAAAATATGGTTTTCTTACTTATAAAACACTTCTTTTTCTTTACTTAGGCTTGATTTTTTTCCCACAAAAACACGATATATCAAATCTCAATTACAATTTTTCCAATGTCTTTCAAACCTGAAAAGATGTAATGTAAGATGTATTTGAGTGAAGCCAATGAATAATAGATAAAAGAAATGTCACCAACTCTTACACAGATCACATTCATTCAAACTTCTTAAGCATATCAATTGAGTCACTAACTGTGGTAATACATTTAATTTAGGGGTCAATTCCCTGTCAAATCTTAAAATCTATCAATTATAATGAAATTATGGAATCTCAAATGCTATTAAGCAGAGTAAATGCATATTTTATTCAAGGCAGTATCAGTCCTTCACTATTCTGCTACAATCTATAGCAAGGCAATCATTATTCACTCTTCACATTTCCTCTGCTTACTGAGTTTTACCTAAATGCAGTGTGCCCACTTAGCTCCTACTGGATACTGTAAAGAGTAGAATGTCACATCATTAAAGTGCACTGCCCTGGTAATAAAGTTTAAAACATTTTAAAACTCTGTTGGAATTAAAAATGCTTTTCTCCACACTATCTCTTAATCAAAATAATTACATCCTCTATAAATAAAATCCTGATTCCTTTACAAATCTTTTTCTAAAAATTAAAAAGAATACTTATTTTAATTTATAATGCAATACGTACTTCCTGGACAAAGAGTTTTAAATACAAATTTATACTCTAAGATTCTAAATATCATTTAATTTAGTCCCCAAAAGCCAATTACTTGAAAATACTGCAAAGCTGAATATTACATGGAGAAAGTTGAAATAAATTAACAGCAACAATTCTTTTATTTACTAAATGAAAATGCAAAGGCACATGCCAGGACTTTGGGTTTGAGAAGAATATTCCAAGATTTTACTCTCATCTACTACATGCTAGAAACAAGTAAGAGTTATTATCCTCTCTATGAACACCTATTAGATACAGGATTCAAATATCAAATTACTATACTACTTTTTTTTAAAAGTACATTGCTTCATAATGGAGAAGGCTCTAAAATTGCATTGTCCAGAACACAGCCGCTAGTCATATGGAGCTACTGAGCACTTAAAACATGGGTAGTCCTAAAACGTGCTAGTAAGTTTAAGGTCCATACCAGATTTCAAAGTCTTAGTACAAAATATCTAAAAAGGTAAAATGGATCTGTAATTTTTATATTAATGTTATAATATCTGGGTATATTAAAATATTTTAAATGTTATTAAAATTAATTTCATTTGTTTTGTAGCTTTTCAGGCTATTAAAATTACTAGGATTACATGTGTAGCAAACATTATATTTCTATTTGACATTGCTGCTTACAACTTTCTTAATTAATGGTACATGTATCATCAATTGACCCACAGAGGTAGTATAGGTGAAATGCTAGGTTTGGGCTGCAAGTATTGATATTAAAGTTATAGGAATGGGAAGACATTTATCAGCAGAGAACCCTATTTCTAATACTATAAATCACCTATGCTCATAAAGTGAATAAAGCCTTAAAAACAGACTAAGAACCACCACCCTGGCAACTGTAAAAATTAACCAAATTACTACGGATAGTTCATGTATAAATGATTAGAATGGCACATGGTAGGGAAATCAGTTAACTACTATTTTTAACACAGAAATCTAATCTTAAACACCTACTTAAGTTTATTATATAATCATCTCTAAATGCTCGCTAAGCTTGAATGTTTCTACCATGAAGTCAAGTGTTTCACGATATCTACAACACATGCTTACAAATTAAACATTAAAATACCAAAGAATTTGAGTAAGACAAGAAAATTTAGAATAGTCTGAGTTTTTAAAGGGAAATGTTCACCTTATAATTACCTACACATACGCTGTGTGACTTGTTTTCTTTTACAATGAAAAAATTTCAAACATTATGTATGTAAATTTTAAGGGTAACGGTAAACCCCTAATCTTCCAAAAACCAATGAGTCTGCATATTACTTGGATGACTGGACATTCAACTTACAGATAAGAAATTAGACACACACTTTGACATTTATAGGTTCTAATTTGTGAGAACATAGAAAAAAATTTATCTTTGCTATTTTCATTAATTGAAAAAATTGTCAACATGACTCTCCAGGGGTAAAATCACCCTATATGTTCCATGATTATCTATCTAGTTTGACTTCTTTATCCACCCTGAATCCAGGTAATGACACAGATTGCTTTAAAAGGATTATATACTTTATGTGCTGCACATTCAGGAATACTTCTGCAACTTTCCAAAGGAAATCCCACAGCTTATTAAAAAATCATTAGGGATGCTCCTACATATTTTTCAAAAAGCCAACAACAACAAAAAACCCCAAGATGGTCAGGTACCTGACCCTCTCAATTTTGATGAATGAAATCCTTTTACTACTTAAGAGTTGATAATGCAATACTATATCCATTGAACTGCAAACCCTAAATTTTAAAATTAACATCTTACCATTCCCATAATCAACATTTTCTGGTGCATTGAGGTCCTCTGTTCAGTGCAAAGGTGAACTCATGTTACACAATTCAACCTCCATAGAGGGAAAAATAGACATTTTAATTTCTTTGATGAAAAAAACAAAAATGTTTAAATATTTTACCATATAAATCCCTCAGGAAGTATACATCAATGGTTATGTTTTTTGAAATATAAAGTCTTCTCTTTAGAGATAAAAAGGATACAGATAAAAGTTTCTTTATCTATAGGTACAGATAAACACAATCTACTTTTCCGATTCCTATATCCATTTCAAATTTTTGGTGACATACTACTCTCTACTGAATTTAGGACCTAAGGCTTTCTCATCAGAGGATAATTATTAAAGTCAGAAATATGGGCATTCATGGAAAAGGCTGAATTTATGTATTTATTCCTATGGTGTAAGGTAAATCTGTATTAACTCTAAGAACATTCTTTCTATATGCCTTCATTATGCAGCCAGTTACAGATGTATAATCTAAATAACCTAAAATTTTTGACATTTAAATATATAGTGACTTGTTTTGGCAATGTGTATGTGAGATGTAAATGAGTGTATATTTAAAAAAATACAAAAATGTACAAGGCATTGTGATTTTATTCTTGTAATTTTATTAATAATGCATAAATGGTTAAATGAACAGGCATCACCAACTTGACTGACCTATCCTAGCTACCCTGTGGGAAAAGTATTTTCTATTTTTATCTAACTCACTTAAAGCCTGTTCATAAGCAGGTTAAAAACGTCACCTTGGACCCCAAGTTTACACAAATAAATTAATCTAACTTATACAATCAGACATTAAGTCTTTAAGAAAACCTAAAAAATACCATTTTTCTTCAACTTTTAAAACAATTGCCCAAGTTGTTTGCTAGGGCTAGAGGCACAGAGGGCTGACAAAGAAACACTAAATAAAAATATCTGTGAGACTGTCTGCTGGTACTTTATTGATGGCAGGTCTCACATACTGGTGTATAAAAAATATATCTTGAAGAGTTCAGAAAAAAATATTCTTGTTCATTTCTCAAATGTCTTATCCCTCAGTGTCCACATTAACACATCTTATAGTCCATGTGAAATATTATGACAACATGTGAGTTGTACACTGTACACTACACTGAAGGGCAAATCAAATAGCAAAGGACCTAACAATATGGGAAATGCCACTCAAGCCTCTCCATTTTTGTTTTGTTGATCTGGACACAAGTACATAAGTCTGGAAGGAAAAGACAGAATCTTGCAATATTTCCAGAATGATAATTAACTCTCCCACCGTAAATAAAAGTAGCACATGCAGCTCAGGCTAATTACACACAAATGGGTGGCTCCTATAAAAACAACAGCAGTCCTCTGGTCTCTCTCTCATTATCATCACAAAGGTGTTTGTCTCCATTGTAGTGGTGGCCCAACCTCCTCCACAAGGAGTCGGGAGTAGACATTCTTGCATAGAAGTCTGGTCGCTTTCATTTCTGCAGCACGATTTGTTCCAGTGTTTATAATATTTCAGTGAGTCACCTATTCCTCTGCATATTCGATCAAATGACATCCAAGCATCAGTAGATCATCACCCTGACTGAAAAAAGTTTAAGCACACACATTTTTTCCCAAGAGGGAATGTCTTAAAAATGATCCAGGAAAAAATTCTTAATATCAAAGCAGTTTTTGGAAATTCTAATTACCACCAATTCTTTATCTGTAATTATAATAATTTCATAACAGTACCCCAATGCTGCTTTTGAATATAGGTCATCCCGTCTTTACAAGACAGGACTGAAGCACACTAGTAGCAAAATTAAAGTCACCCCCTCTTGAGTATAAGACTTTTAAACTACTCATCCTACTAGACTACTCCAATCTTACAAAAGGAAACTGGCACAACATATCCATAATCATTTGGTAAAATTACGAAGATAGGTAGAAATTCCGTACATGACAAAGTACACAATTTAAGAACAGAGCAGAGATTTACCCATAATTCTTAAATCCCTTTTTAATTTATGGCTGGGGGGGCAAAATGAATATAATTCAGAGCATCAAAAGTCATTTTGTAATCTTTAATTTTCCTATACAACCTAAATAAACTTTTTTAAAGGATAGGTCTATTGGACCAAACAGCCCACCATTACACTGCTTGCTCTAGAAGAAAAGTTGTTACCTGTATGTGAACAAAAGGCTTGGCCTGGTACAAACTCTGGGCAATCAATCAGTTGAGAGAAGTCTGTTTGTGGCACACTACGTGGAGGAGGGCCCGGAATTGGCCATTTTTCTGGTTCTATCTTTTTTCTCATTTTCTCATCCACAATTTCCACTTCTGTGCTATCTTTCAGTGCCTACAAATAGGTATTTTGAGCTATTAAAGAACTTTCATTCAAAAAACTGTAATTGCACATCCTATACTTCTAATAACCTAAGAATTTTTTAAATCTGAAATTAGCAGACATTATTACAATAAATGTTTCTAAAAATACCAATGAATTAACTACTTAGAATGAATTTTTAAATCATTTGCCCCTGTAATAGGTAACACATATCCTCACATAACACGCAGCAGATAATTTGGTTTTAACAGAATAGGCCTTTAAGGATCATTACATCACCTAGAATCAAACTACTTTTACCATAATTAATTTTTTTTCTCTATTTCCTTTTATCTTACCTTAATATAATACCGCCAAATAAAATTTAGTCACTATTTTAATAACTACCACCATTAATTGATAAGAAACAGACATATACATTCCTCACAATACCCTATAATGTACACAGATGAGGAAACTGAGGCTCAAAGAAATAATCTGATAAAGATCATAGACTGGGGCGCCTGGGTGGCTCAGTCGTTAAGCATCTGCCTTTGGCTCAGGTCATGGTCTCAGGGTCCTGGGATGGAGCCCCGCATTGGGCTCCCTGCTCAGTGGGGAGTCTGCTTCTCCCTCTCCTTCTGCCCCTCCCCCCACCTCCCGCTGGTGCTTGCTCGTGCTTGCTCTCTCTCAAATAAGTAAAAATCCTAAAAAAAAAAAAAAAAATTGTTAAAAAAAATAAATAAAGATCATAGACTTAGTATGAGTCAATACTAGGGCTCAATTTTTATTAGCTGTCCACCACTAAGTCTTAGTCACTAGACTATAGTGCTTTGCAAAAATAAACATGCTGCATTTAATGATAAAACTAGAACAAAATTTCCTCAAAATAAAGGACTTATTCATCTGAATTTTATCTGAAATTCAAGGGTACTCACCTTTTAGAAATTAAATCAGGAAAAATACAAATATTATATAAAAACTGAACATACGTACTTGTTATTTTATAAAAGTTACAACTCACTATCTTTTAGTGGAAGAACGTATCGTATGTGTTACTTTTACATCTGTATGCCCTTAGTGTTAGTATAGTACTCACTTTTCAAGTTATACTTTCAAAACTGGACAGGACTTTAAAATTATTAAAATTTAAAAACAAACTTTTTTGATGGGAATGAGGATACCCTCTGAAAAAATAGAGTATTAAATAGGGAATAAAGAAAATAAGGAAGAAGCCAATAATAAGGGGTTTGAATTGGTGATAGCTGTATTTTTTTTCTAACATATATTTTCCTAGTTTTGTCTGCTGAACATTCTAGAAGCAATGATACCCTAGTAGCAAACCTCAGTGCACGTAGCATCCAGATCCTGCAACAACATGGATGAATTTCAAAAACTACAAATGAAAGAGCCAGGAGAGGGGGGGCGCCTGGGTGGCTCAGTCGGTAAGCGTCTGCCTTCAGCTCAGGTCATGATCCCAGGGTCCTGGGATCGAGCCCCACATCGGGCTCCCTGCTCTGCTGGAGGCCTGCTTCTCCCTCTGCCACTTCCCCCTGCTTGTGTTCCGTCTCTCACTGTCTCTCTCTCTGTCAAATAAATAAAATCTTTAAAAAAAAAAAAAAAAGAGCCAGGAGACAGAAAAATTCCATTTACACAAATGTGTACAAATAAAAAGGCAAAATTAATCTATGCTAATATAATCAGAAAAGTGGTTTGGATTGCGGCAAAAAGTTGATGGGTAGATTGACTGTGACTGGAAAGGGCCATTAAGGAAGTTCTTAGAGGAATGGGCTGAATCTTTTTGGGGGCAGGCTTATACAGCTTAAATTTTTCAGAACAGTGTTTGGTAAAGACTGCCAATATGATGATAGAAAATGGAGCAAGTGAAACTCTCAATGGTGGTAGTTTTAATTGGTTCAATAATTTGGAAAAAATGTTTAGCAGTATCTACAAAAGCTAAGTGTGTGTGTGTGTGTGTGTGTGTATTTATCCCGTTACCCATGTCACAGGAAAATAAGAGCATTATGACCATCAAAAAATATGTATGATAATGTTCACAACCATACCACAGATTCAAACTGGAAAGAACCCATGTATCTACAAACAGCAGCATGGAAAAATACATTGTGTTACATTCATATAATGAAATACTACCCCAAAATAGATAATGAACAACTGCTACACACCAACAACATGGATAAACCTCACAGAAATGATAAGTACAAGTCAGATATAAAAGAGTACACGTACCTCTGATTAGGTGAAATTAAAAAACAAATTGAGAGAGCTCTGAGAAGCAATTACCTATGAGGAGAGCACTGGTACAGGCTAGGAGAGGGGCACAAGGGAGCTTCCTGGGACGCTGAACATGTTTTATATCTTAATCTGGAGGGCAATTACACAACTTTATACACTGAGAAAAGTCATATGTAATCCTATGATTTCTAATATATAGTGTATAAATTATGCCTCAATTTAAAAGAAAAAAAAATGAGTAGGGAAAAAAAACCCCAAAGTTCTTTGTATACAACTATTGAATAACCTAATAAAAAGGGGGCATAACAATTTATGTAGTATAACATGTACTATCTCAGGAGAAATAATACACAAAAAAGAAGTAACACTGTCACCAAGAAAGGTTTAACTAGTTTACTACTGGTAAAAGATGGGAAGGAAATTCTTCACTATGTGAAGAATTCCTGAATTCTTCAGGAAGAAAATAAAGAGAACAGAAGTGAATGTTGTGATTTAGACCTGAAAAACATCATACAAAAATTATGTTTTACACAAAATTAAGGAAAAGAGGGGCACCTGGGTGGCTCAGTCATTAAGCATCTGCCTTCGGCTCAGGTCATGATCCCAGGGTCCTGGGATTGAGCCCGGCAAGGGACTCCCTGCTCGGCGGGAAGCCTGCTTCTCCCTCTCCCACTCTCCCTATTTGTGTTCCCTCTCTCGCTATCTCTCTGTCAAAAAATAAATAAAATCTTAAAAAAAAAATTAAGGAAAAGATCTAGACAAAATAAGAGTTTTATTAAAACCAAACCATGATTATCTTCAACTTCTGAACAATTAGTTATAGTATACAGTTAATATTTCTGGATACCTGAAGGTTTCTCTAACTATTAATTTTGGTCCTTCTCTTAATGGTATCTATTATTATGAACAAATACCAATATTAGAATACATAGATAATGTATTCCTAGCTTCTGGTCCCATGCCTGGTACTAAAAGAAAAGATTTACTATGTGCAAAGACTTAAAGATAAGATGGCAGCACACATTCTGAGGAACCACAGTAAGACAATTTGGAGAACAGTTTCAGGTGAGAATAGCAAAAATAGTTCTAAGGATTTTACAAATATGTTAATTACTTCTCTTAAGCCCTTACACTCTATGATAGTTTAAGTATTATTTGCCCTATTTTAACAATGAGAAAACAAGCATGAGGAGGTTAAGTAACTTGAATAGTTACACAACTGATTAGCTAAAGATCAAGGATTAATTGAATTTTGTTATGTTCATCACCATACAGTACATCATTAGTTTTTGATGTAGTGTTCCATGATTCATTGTTTGTGTGTAACACCCATTGCTCCATGCAGTATGTGCCCTCCTTAATATCCATCACCAGGCTCACCCATCCCCCTATTCCCCTCCCCTCTAAAACCCTCAGTTTCTGGGAGTCCATAGTCTCTCGTGGTTCGTCTCTCCCTCTGATTCCCCCTCTTCACCTTTCCCTTCCTTCTCCTAATGTCCTCCATGCTATTCCTTATGTTCCACAAGTAAGTGAAACCATATGATAACTGTCTTTCTCTGCTTGACTTATTTCACTCAGCATAATCTCCTCCAGTTCCACCCATGTTGATGTAAATAAATGTTGGGTACTCATCCTCTCTGATGGCTGAGTAATTGAATTTAGGAAAAAAAAAAGGAAGTCACAAACAGCTCTCAGCTATGGAGCAAGAATCAGGAATGCAGTAAACTGGATCTACCATATGATCCAGCAATTCCACTTCTAGGTATATACCCAAAGAAAATGAAAACAGGATTCTGAAGGGATATCTGCACGCCCATGTTTATTGCAGCATTATTCACAGTAGCTAAGATGTGGAAACAAACTAAATGCCCATCAACAGATGAAGAGCTAAAGAAAATGTGGCATGCATATATATATATATGTATACACAGATATACATATGTATGAGAATATTATTCAGCCATGAGATAGGAGGACATCCTGCAATTTGCAACAACATGGATGGACCTTACAGACATTATGCTAAATGAGGTAATTCAGAGAAAGACAGGTACTGTATGATATTGCTTATATGTGGAATCTAAAAAAGTGAAACTCGGGGCGCCTGGGTGGCTCAGTCATTAAGTGTCTGCCTTCAGCTCAGGTCATGATCTCGGGGTCCTGGGATCAAGCACCATGTCAGGTTCCCTGCTCTGCGGGAAGCCTGTTTCTCCCTCTCCCACTCCCCCTGCTTGTATTCCCTCTCTTGCTGTGTCTCTGTCAAATAAATAAAAATAAAATCTTTTTTAAAAAAAATAAATAAATAAGTGAAACTCATTAAAAAAAAAAAAAGAGTAAAATGGTGGTTACCAGAAAACAGCAGGTGGGGGCGGGTAAGATTGATGTTGTTTAAGGGTACTAATTTGCAATGAATAATAAATAATCCAGAGATTTCATGCACAGTATAATGACTACAGATAATACTGTACTATAATTATGTGATAAATACCACTACAATACTAATCATATTACTATGTATGTATCAAAGTAAAAAAAAAGTACAGTAAGCTGAAAATGAATGGGAAGAAACAGATTCAGTAAGAATAGCTATGTAGGAAACCTCATCTGGGACAGAGGTGTGAACTAAAGTATATTTTGCTTCTTTTGATAGTTTTTCAGGAAAGAAGACTTGAGCCTATCAAAATACAAATAACAAAATATTGATAGAATTGAAATGAAGATCCAAAAAAGGAGTGAACAATAGAAGGGCATCCTTAAAGACTAACAATAATAGCAAATTCGTATTTAGGGCTTACTGTTTGTGCCAGACGCTGTCATTACACATTTCATCCTCAAGACAACCCTATGAAGTATGTATTGTTACCATTTCCACTTTACAGAAGTCTCAGGACATTGCCCTAGGTCACAAAACTACGAGGATGTGTATGCTGGTTCTCAAGCCTGTACTGTAAATCAATGTTTATATTGCAACGCCCAGTGAAACCTTAACATTCATAACAGAGAAAGGACAACTTTCCCACTGTAACCAATGGTAGGTACATAATAAATGTTAAGTGAATGTAGACCTGTGCTGTTCTAAATCACTGTGCTTATATGTAAATTCATTAACAGTAACACAAAAGTTCTTTTAAATATTCCTTCCCTACTGCTGTAAGTTATAAAGAAACAGATAATCAATAACCTAAAAATTATGCCTGAGGACTCACTGGGAACACCAACAGACCAAAAAATCAAACGATAATGAAATTACAACCAGATTCCTACAGAAGTACGGAAGAATGGAGAAAAACAGTAACAAATTCACTGAAAATGACAACTGAGATAGATCTTTGCTATAGTACAAACGATGGCAGTAGTTAATAAACTCATTCTACTATGAATATATCATAATATTTTTCTGAAGACTAAGCTTTACAGGAAAAAACCAAGTTTTCTTCAAATTATAGTATACAGAAATTATTTAGATGGCATCTATAAATAAATGTAATAATGGTAGTACTTGAAGTAATTTCTTTCATAGAACAAAGCCTCATTAATTACACATCAACAAATAACAAATCACTAGTTTTTATTGTTTTTGGAATCTTGAATCTTCCTATAGCTAGTTTTTAAAGCCTAGAGCACACATGTTCAAAAAAATTTGCTAAAGAAGTCTGTTAAGAAAATAAAAAGATGAGCCAAAGATTGGGAAAAAATATTCGTGAAACACAAAGGATCTGTATCCAGAAGAACTCTTACAATTATAAAAAAACAAACACTCCATTAAAAATAGGCAAAATATCTGAACAGACATTTCAACAAAAAAGGTACACTGATGGGAAATAAACACATAAAAAAGGATGCTCAGCGTCATTAGTCATTAGTCATGAATAAACTGAAATAACAAGTGCTGATGAGGCTATAGAACAATGGAAGTCTCATACAAAATGGTGGAATGCAAAATGGTCAAACCCACTTTGAACATACTTCTTACAGTTAATACACTTACAATACATGCCAGCAACCACAATCCTCAATATTTACCCAACAGAAATGAAAACATATCTACACAAAGACCTTTCTACTTTATTCATAATCTCCAAAAACTGGAAACAATCTAAATGTCTATCAACAAGTGAAGGGATAAACTGTGGTACATCCATACCGTGGAATACTAATCAACAATAGGAAAGAATAAACTACTGATAACGTATAACATGAATAAATCTCAAAAGCACTATGCTGAGTGAAAGAAATCAGAAATAAAGGGCTACAAACTACATACAAACATGTAACTTATTTATATGATATTCTGGAAAAGGCAAAACTAAAGGGACAAAAATCAGATCAGTGGTTTCAGGGGTTGTGTATGAGAAAAGGGATTGGCTACACAGAGGCACAAGAATATAAGTCTGGCAAAATTATAGCAAAAGGGCAAATCTGATTGCATGTATGTAGGGAACAGAAAACCAAAAATGTTCAAAGCATTTCTAGAACAGGACAAAAAAATTAACGAAAACATTAAGAATACAAGTGGAAAGACTTTTAAATTAGTGTTTCTATAGCACAGGAAAAATTCTCCAAATTTTAATAAATAGAAATACATGCTATTTTGCAGCAACCTGAGAAGACTACAGGACCAAGCTCAAGAAGGTCCAAGTTTGAAGGATCAGGTTAAAAATAGGTGGAAACATCATTAGTAAACCGCATTTGAGGGGTTTCCAAGGTTAGGCATTTACTTGGGTTTTATAAAATGAAAAAAAAAAAAAAGCCATGAAAGAGTCTAAGCCTTAGGCAACTAAAGATTATTTTTGTGGTTTTTTTTTTCCTTAAAGTTTTTAATATAATTTTTAGAGCAATTTTAGGTTCACAGAATAATTGAATGGAAAGTACAGACTGTTTTGTAAATGAATAATTACCTCTAAAATGAGATTAAGGTTTGTAGTGAGAGCCTGAACACGGTGGAAACCAGCAATCAGGGAAATAGGCAAGAAACCTTGTTTATCCATCTTTCTTCTAAGAAAGAAGTCCCGTTCTAAATTTTCTATACTGAAGTAATACTCACTGAAAAAAAGAAACAAACAGAAATAAACATAAGTTTAATTCATTTATTCAACAGGAAATAAAAATATCTATGACTTATATATCAACAGCTTTAAAATTATTTTATTAATAACATACAGATTTAATACAACTTAGATATGGGATAAATACAAGAAAGAGCAAAACCCTATTGAATTTAAAATTTCTTATCCATGAGTAGAAAGAACTTTAGACTATTGATTCCCTTCCAAAAACCTAACATTAACTTCTACTTAGATCAGCTTTACCTAAGTATAAAGAATTAACCAGCATTTTACTTTAAAATAGCTCAATAACTGATTTTTTTCAATAACTGTTTTTTTTAAAATGAGTCAATGAAGTGAAAATTTTCATTAAAAGTTACTTTAACTTGCTTCATTTAAACACTACATGACTAAAAACAGGTCTACAGATTGCCTTCCAACTTATTCCCCATCACTAAGAACATTATATTTGGAAGTATACTTTGTCAAGTTTACAGGGTAGATTAGTTTTTGTTTTGTTTTCTAAATTGACAGGGTACTGACATTGTTTAATATATTTCTGAATCCTAGTAATCAGCACAATGCTGAGTAAAAATTTAATGAATACATGAGCACAGGTGTACACACACAATTATATATTTGCAAGATCTCCCTCTTTCTTTGTTGGAGAGAACCATAAAAGACCTTACGAGTGAACAGAATATATAGCTATACAAGGAACATCTATGATACTATGAGGTATCTGGGGGTAAAAATACAGGAAAAACTTAAATACCTTAATCTTCTCTAGGAAAGTATAGTGAGAAATGTAAATGGATAAACTGTATAATCAATAACTACAAGTTCCAAGATACAAAGATAATATGGATATATTTAATAATGACATTTGAGAAACACATTTAAAGTTACAGCCTCCAGGGAGCCTGGGCGGCTCAGTTGGTTAAGCGACTGCCTTCGGCTCAGGTTATGATCCTGGAGTCCCGGGATCAAGTCCCACATCGGGCTCCCTGCTCAGCAGGGAGTCTGCTTCTCCCTCTGACCCTCCCCCTTCTCATGTGCTCTCTCTCTCTCTCATTCTCTCTCTCAAATAAATAAAATCTTTTAAAAACTAAATAAGTAAATAAAATAAAATTACAGCCTCCATATCGGAAAATAAGAAAAAAATTCTAGAGAGACCAAAAGGACAAATGGGAGGAAATGTACAAAAGAATACAAAAGAAATACATAACATCAATGATAATATGGCCTACAGATTAATAATCCTATGTTTCCAAATCAGAGAGAATTTGCAAAGATCGGTGGCAAATTATGAGAAAGCATACCAAATAATATACTTTGGTGTTAACACTGGGTGACTAAAGATACCCCTGAAGTATTCAGGTCAAATTCTAACTTTGAAGAAATAATCACCCATAAATGAGAAATGGCTTTGAGCTACTTTTCACTGGGAGGAAAGATCTTATTTTAGAAATGTAAATACTCAAGTTGTTTCTTTATACTCAGATATTTATCCAACTATCAAAGTGCAAAGCTCCCTTAGAGATCTCTGAAATACTACTGACATCCCAGTAACACCAGTAAATCATATACTCATCTTAAACACTGAAGAAAAAAATCTTAAGTCTTAAAGAAATAAACATTCTGATTTTGTTATACCTCAAAAAGCCCTTTTCACAGTGCCTGGCATGTGGTGGGCACGTAATACATGTGTTCTAATTTTTGTTACATGTCAAAAGTCCTTTTCACAGTGCCTGACGTGGTAGGCACAAAATACAAACACTTAAATTCTAAATTTTCACAAATTAAGACATTTGATTTAGTCATACGTTAAAACTGTTCTTAGACAAAAACTTCTGAATCATTAATAAGATGACTTTTTATTCTAGTACTTTGTGAAAACCTTAGTATCTGAATAAATTCATAAATCACCCTATTACCTATAGTATGTATTTTTTTAAACTTCTAGTGGGTTACAAAACTACTCATCTCTAAATCTAAATGCCAGATTCAGAAGCTAGAAATAATCAAGATCTTAAATTTTTAATATTCTGACACCAAAATGACAAATTATTAATATATTTTTCAGTTAAAATAATTTTAAAAATTCAATCATCCATAATGTAGTTAAGCTTCTTACTTTAAAATACATTTAGCACAGTTTTCCACAAATGCAAGAAAGTTTTTCAGTAACTTCTCAAAGAGAAAAATGTAAACCCTAATCAATGAGCCTATCTTGAGAAACCTCAAAGAAAACCAAGTCAAAAGTATGACTCCTCAAAGCATGACTCCACTAATCAAAGAACGATTAACATTAAGAGTCATTCTAAACCTGGTGCTCTACCACCTGCCAAAAATCCTACTGCTAAAACAGTAACAACAAAAAAAGGAGTCATGCCCAATGCTGTGTCTGACATTTTGTTCAGTGTCCTAGGGGACATTATCATGTCCTACCTTAGAAGCTCTGGATTCTACACTGCATGATCAGAAATTTTGTCAACACTGATGTAGCTCTGCTCCTCCCTCACTTGTATGAGCACATTGGAGGCCGATTATCCTGACATGGAGTTGCATATCCACTGTCAGGTCTCAGAAGGGACCTGGCAGCAAGAGTTACAAAAAAGACAGGAATAGTGGTTTGAAGTTGATAGCCACATGCCAGGCACTTTCTGCCCATAAAAAGGCCCTTTTCTTCAGTGTTTGCGTCAACTGTAACAGAAGAAGCAAGAACAAAATAAACAAGTTGCTTCGTATTGTATGTAAGCCAATCAAATCCACCATGAAGGCATCCCAGGAAGATGCCTGGATGATGCTGATGAAGAAATTATTTTCTAGTAACAGAGTAAATTTTCTTTCATAAATAAAGGAAGATGTTTTTAAGATGCTTATACCCTTTCAAAAATAGCCTTTTTCCTGCACTTTGTAAGAATAAAAAAATAATCAAATTTCAGCAAACTGGTTATGCAAATCACTTGGGGACATTTTTCTCACTACCATATAAACACATTATATAAATATGCAAAACATCCTGTAATACTAATATGTACAAGGGTTATTTTTTTCTTAAAGACAATAAAATATTCTAACTTCAACTTCAGTATTCAGAAGGCAACTATTATGAGGACTAGAGTAAAAAGTCTGAACTAAAAAAGATGAGGTAGTTCCCCTTCAATATGTGTCACAAAGAAAGAGAACTTAAAAGTTAAAAAATAAACTTAGAATTCTGAAATCGTTTGCTAAGAAAGTAAAAAAATATCTATCACAATGTTTTGCCATTTATGTTCATTTGCAAATTTCAATATAAAAATTTATTTGCAAATAAGAAGCCAGGCTTTGTTCAACTTCATATATATACATAGCAGTTTCATATTCTTTTATTTAATCACTCGTATTATATCCGATAATATTTTTTAATACCCCTTAAGCAGAGAAATACCTGAACAGTAGACAAAGCAGGAGTCTTATATAACACATGAACCAAATATAAGTTTTTTAAAAATATTTCAGGTTTTACTAATATTTTCTAGAAAAAAAAATAACACAAAATACTTAAAATTTTCCAATTTTACTAATAAACAGCTTAGAAAATGTGTTATAGGGCGCCTGGGTGGCTCAGTTGGTTAAGCGACTGCCTTCGGCTCAGGTCATGATCCTAGAGTCCCAGGATCGAGTCCCGCATCGGGCTCCCTGCTCAGCAGGGAGTCTGCTTCTCCCTCTGACCCTCCCCCCTCATGTGCTTGCTCTCTCTCATTCTCTCTCTCTCAAATAAATAAATAAAATCTTTAAAAAAAAGAAAAATAAAAAAAGAAAATGTGTTATAATGTATTCACTATCAAGGATGTTAAAATTTGATGTTACTATCCCATCTATGTCTAACTTACATTTGGCGTTTAATATACTCTTTAAGCAATGCTTCTTCCACAGGATACACCTGCACACCTGTACCATCATCATAGTAATACATCATACTGGTATTAAGTTCTGTTTGAAATGGCTGATCAGTCCTTTCACCATGTTCTCGATAGCCATACGAATAATCGAAGTTCACTTGATGTAAGAAAAAGAAAAGTGATTACACATTAAAAAGAGAGAGAGAGAGAGAAATAGTCACCATAAAGAAAAATCCAAAGTGAAGTATTTCAAGGGATAACAAATATAAAACCATCTTTATTATCAGACCAAAAAAAAAATTACTTAAAACATTATATAGGATACTGGAGGAAAGAGGGCTTACATACTTTTTTCAAACTCATCTAATTTAACAAAATAAAAATACATGTCCTACATCGAGGATTTCCTCTGCCTCGTCCTCTTCCCCGTCCTCGGCCTCTTCCTCGACCTCTAAAGGAACCTCGGATATTACCACCCTCACTTCTCACACTGGAAACTTCATCTTGATCGTCTCTCTTTTCTCTATCACGCCTCCAACCTGTTAAAAACAAATATATTTTTACACATTCCAATTTGCAATGGTGAATAATGTGATTATTTTTATGAAAACATGGTAACTAACCCTCCCCACCTTGTACCTAGCTGTTAGTAACCAGGCATTCTTCAGATAGACAGAAATTTAAGAGATCTCATAGGAATCTGTCAAAATATCCCTGGCATAAAAGAGGGCCCATAAAATTATTGACATATAAAGAAGACATTCTAATAAGCAAAATAATATACTAAAAAGATAAAGAGATCCTTTGTTAAGATGGTACTGTTGAAGATTCAAGAAGTTCCAAGATGACTGAGTTTGCATTATATAAAACTTAAAAAAAACCCTTTTCACAAAATGTTTAAGGAGAGGTTGTCTCAATTTAAGTAAAAGACATTCCTTTTAAAGAAAAAAAGAGGGGCGCCTGGGTGGCTCAGTCATTAGGCGTCTGCCTTCGGCTCGGGTCGTGATCCCAGGGTCCTGGGATCGAGCCCCACATCAGGCTCCCTGCTCGGCGGGAAGCCTGCTTCTCCCTCTCCCACTCCCCCTGCTTGTGTTCCTGCTCTTGCTCTCTCTCTCTCTCTCTCTCTCTGTCAAATAAAAATAAAATCTTTAAGGAAAAAAGGAAATGAAAACACAAAACAAACTAGAAGAGGGGCACGTGGGTGGCTCAGTGGACTAAGGGTGTGCCTTCAGCTCAGGTCATGATCTTGGGGTCCTGGGATGCAGTGCACCCCGCCCCCGGCATTGGGCTCCTTGCTCAGCAGAGAGTTGGCCTCTCCCCCTCCTCCTGCTCGTGATTTCTCTTCTCTATTTCTCTCTCAAATAAATAAAATCTTAAAACAAAACAAACTAGAAGATATCTGCAGTACGATACAGGAATTATACCCAGAATACATTTAGAATTCATTAGTGCACATACACTGTACACACACACAGCAACTCAATGGGAAAAATGGCTAAAAGATAGGTAAGCAAACAAGAAATACAAATGGACCATAAATACATAAAGTGGCATTCAGCCTCATTGGTCATGAGAAATGCAAATTAAGACAGAGTATTTGATCTACCCCAGGCTGACAAAATTTTAAGGTCTTATAATTTGAAACACTGACCAAGACAGAAGAAAGTAGAACACTATATACCATTATTGAGAGCAAAGCCAGGCACATCCACTTTGAAAAACAATTTGGAATAATCAAATAAATTCGAAGGTACATATATATAGATCCTAGAGACCAAGGTTTTTTCAACCGTAGCATTACTGACATTTGAGCCAGATAGCTCTCTAAGTATAGGGGGCTGGAGGATGTTTAGCATCATCCATGACCTCTACCCACTAAATGCCAGTAGCAGGCACTCACCCCCCACTCCCCTAAAACAGTATTATCTCCAGACAAAGCCAAATGCCCCCTTAGGGATAGGGGAAAATCACTTCCATTGAGAATCACTGCCCTAGATGCTGCAATTCCTCCTTAATGAGTATCTTAATAGAGTCTTTTTCAACACATCTGTCTCAACCCACAGTAAGCCTTACTGTATGTTACACCCTAGAACATACAAAAATTTTTTTTGTAATTTCAAAACAGCTGTTGGGCACCTGGGTGGCTCAGTCAGTTGGGTGTCAGCCTTCAGCTCAGATCATGATCTCTGGGTCCTGGGATGGAGCCCTGCATCGGGCGTCCTGCTCAGCAGGAAGTCTGCTTCTCTCTCTCTCTGCCCCCGCCCACCGCTTGTTCTCTCAAATAAATAAATAAAATCTTTAAAAAAAAAAAAACCCACAACTGTGATGAAAAATATATTTTGAGTGAAGCACTCTAGAATCTACCAATTTTTGAAAAAACTGATCATGACCCAGTACACCAATTTCATAATGCACTCATGGGCTGCAGTCTAAAGAAATTATCCCAAAGAACCTCTTGTACATGTTTACTGGAAAACATGCATAAAAATGTACATGGTAGCACTTTAATATGAAAAAACTAAAACAATCCAAAGGTCTATCAACAACAAATTCTATCAAATAGTGAAATACCCTTTGGCAAGGAAAAGGACTCACAGCAATACAACCAACATGCATGAATCTAAGAAAATGAGACTAAAATGAAAAAAATTAGTGCCAAAGAGTATGTTAATGGAGTCATACTGAATGTCAATTGCATGTAAAAAATACTCAAAAAACTTACATTCAGGCCTTTTTTTCTGAGAAGAGAAGCAATGGGTTGAAATTGCAGGGGGCACACAGGGAAGTTCTAAGGTAAAGGCAATATGCATTTCTAAACTTGGTGCTGAGCTCCCAGTGTTGATTATTATTGTTGTTCTTTAAAACCTTCATGTTTTCTTATATGCCCAATACTTCGTAAGAAAAAAAATTAATTATGGATATATATTATTTTTTTAACATTAAAGTGATATATTTGAGAAATGATACAAAGGCAAAAAATGTCCGTTTTTCTGTAGACAAGTTTCTTAATTTTCAAGTCATATTTTGTGGACAGCTGAGTAAATATAACTACATTTCAGATGGTATTAGGGAATTATTGTTGATTTTCCTGGATGCTATGTTTTTTTAGGACAGCAGTGCTGAAGCGTCATGACTGTCTGCAAGGTACTTTCAAATAATTCAATAGATAGGTGAGTTAAATATAGCAAAATTACTAAATCTAGGTGGTGGTTAGACAGGTATTCACTGTACAATTCTTTCAACTTTTTGTGTGTTTAAAGTTCTTCATAATGTAAGTGGAAACTTTTAAATGTAGTATTAGGTTTGTAAAATTTTCTTAAGCCCTCTCCATCCATTCACAGGACAACATGTATGCTTTGGAAATTATCACACTAGAAAAGTAATTGTCAGACTTAAGATTTCAGCAGAGACCTATAAAACCAAATGCTCACCTAATTGTTGCCACAAATCCTCCTACTGTCCTCTGCTTTCTGAAATGTGAGAAATTCTATTGAAATAATGTATCTGGGAAATAATCTTTAAGTAGTAACATTAAATGTGAATGTATTTTATACATGTATAATTTATATTTATAGCTCAGTAAAGTTGACTTTTTTAAAAAAGAGCCAGAGGGGTGCCTGGGTGGCTGTCATTAAGCATCTGCCTTTGGCTCAGGTCCTGATCCCAGGATCCTGGGATCGAGCCCCGGGTTCCCTGCTCCGTGGTAAGCCTGCTTCTCCCTATCCCACTCCCCCTGCTTGTGTCCCCTCTCTCGCTAGCTCTGTCCATCAAATAAATAAATAAAACTTTAAAAAAAAAAAATTAATTTAAAAAATAAATTAAAAAAAATAAAGAAGAGCCAGAAACCACCCATCAGAGGCTCCCACTAGCCAAATCTGGGACAATCTGAGCATCAAACTAAAAAATCACGGTAATGGATTATAATCCACCAAAGAAATAAGCTGTAAATCCACAATGATAACAAGAGAAGTCGTTCCTTATACTGGAGTGCCAGATTATAGTAATAACTGAATCAGGCAAGAATCATCAATGGAAACTAAAGCTCATGTGAAAAGTCTGATGAAAAACTGGGTGTTTCCAAAATTTCAAAGTCTCTCTCACAAATTACATATTAATTATAAAGGAGAAAAAGTACCTCTATAATAAAGAAACCTGGAGCACATCACCTTAATCAGCAATAATAAGATAAACCAAGATCATGTGCATTTCCATGCACTGAGAAGAAAACAATTTAACTTCTGCAGTATTCCTGCCAAAAATTCATAACCCAAATCTAATCATGAGGAAACACCAGAAAACCCAAAGTGAGATATCTACCACCTAACTACCATCTAAAGACAAAAGCAGAACTGTCCCAGATTAATGGAGACTAAACAGAACAGACAACTAAAAGCAATGTATGATTTCAGATTAGATCCTGGAAAGGAGGGAGGAAAAAAAAAACTGAAAAGGACACCACAGGGAAAATCTGCCTGTGGACAGTCACACCACATTACTGTTCTTATGATATATACTGTGAAGGTATTTAGTGTTAAAAGGGGCACAATGTCTGCAACTTATTCTCAAATCATTTATACTATAGTTATTAAAATTATGAACATTAACACTAAGTTCTTTAATGTCATTTTTCTCTTAGAATGTGACTTACTTCGTGTATCATTTCTCCTATTATTATGTGATGATTTATTTGTTTCGGGTTGACATCTTGAGCTGTTCCGGGATCCTGGTCTTTCTTGACTGTCTGGTCTTATATCATCTAAGTGGAGTGGTACCCACTTGTGCTTATTAGCTTGAAGAAAACCAAATAAAGTCATTTAATGACACTGCACAATTTTCATTAAAGCTTTGCAATTCTGAAAGGATGCTAAATTTTAATCAAATGGGAGATTTAGTTTGTCCTTAAAGGTTCTTAAGAGGACTAAAATAATTTTCTTTTCACAGAACTCCTTGATAAACTTACCTGTGCAAATATTTCTAAAATTCATGTGAAAAGCCAGTTGATGGAATACCATTGGTATTCTTTTACTTTCAAGCAAAATGCTCACCCTTGTTTAATTCTGATGAGTGAGCAATACATGTAATACACTACTCCTAATACTTGACTCCTTCACTTTAGAATGGGGTATATCTGACAAAACATTATAATGTACACACTGAAAAAGTCTGGCTGATGATTCAAAACACTTTTAGTTTCAAGTCACTGTCCAAAATATTAATTTATCCAGCATTACTAATAATGAAAGGTTTCTCAAAATTAGAGAATAAAATTTGTCTAACGGCATTTGATAAATCTCTTTATAGCTACTACACATGTTCCTAAGACAAGAGATACAAACAATTTAACTTCTCTTGTTGCCTAAATGATAGCATAATTGTTATACTATAGTAACATCCTGATTACTTAATTTGTGGAATCTATAGTTAAGGTTTCAAAATATTTAGTCTTCTACTCAATATATATATTTTTACTACAACAGCAAGACTCATGTGCAAAGGAAAAACTACCAAGGTAATTAAGGGAAAGGGAATTATCAGTATGCAACTACAATACTGATTTCCTTTAAATCCTGCAAACTACTCACAGATGAGGAAGAGAATAATGAAAGAATCTTAAAAAAACTCTTTAAATTCTGTACTATAAATTCTATCAGTGAGATTCTCTGGTATAAACAAGCCCTTTTAAAGATTTTAAAAAAAAATGGGTGCTCTAAGGAGAGTCAATTCATGACTCTTGTATGAATTTATCTATAAAAACCTGGATTTTAGTGTTGGCTGATCAGTTTTAATTGAAGCAATTAACACAGAAGACAAATTTTAAAGCAGGATGACAGACCTATCATCTGTATTAATTCTAGACAGCCAAAAAAGACTTATGTATCTAAGAAGCATGAAAAAGCTAAGTGACAAAAATGTTTAAGAAATGTGGGGCGCCTGGGTGGCTCAGTCGTGAAGCGTCTGCCTTCGGCTCAGGTCATGATCCCAGGGTCCTGGGATCGAGCCCCGCATCGGGCTTCCTGCTCCACGGGAAGCCTGCTTCTCCCTCTCCCACTCCCCCGCTTGTGTTCCCTCTCTCGCTGTCTCTCTGTCAAATAAATAAAATCTTAAAAAAAAAAAAAAAATGTTTAAGAAATGGGTAAATTTTTTCCTAACAACCACAAGGCTGTCCTGTTGCCAACCACTTTTGAGCAATCAGCCTTGGCTCATTGTATCAAGTGACCCTAATATGCTTGCCCTGCAGCTAAGGATTAGATATTCATTTAAGAAAAAAATTTAAGGGCGCCTGGGTGGCTCAGTTGGTTAAGCAACTGCCTTCGGCTCAGGTCATGATCCTGGAGTCCCGGGATCGAGTCCCGCATCGGGCTCCCTGCTCAGCAGGGAATCTGCTTCTCCCTCTGACCCTCCTCCCTCTCATGCTCTCTGTCTCTCATTCTCTCTCTCGCAAATAAATAAAATCTTAAAAAAAAAAATTTAAAAAAAAAGAAAAAAATTTAAGTAAGTGCTCAATATACCGTAGATTGTTAGTTCCATTATTAAACAAGTTGGCTGGAAACTACACCTCATTATAAAATGTCCACTCCCATGCCACATTACTTCCATGAATTAAAGTGCTTTAATGGCTTCCCATGGCATTCAAAGTAAAATTCTAATTCCACATTACCAAAGCCCTGCACAACGTGGACCTTGCTTACCTTTCCCATAGCATCTCCTGTCACTTTTTCCAATGTTCACCTTGTCTCAGCTACTGACCTTCCAACAGTTTAAAGAACTTTTCTGCCTAAAGGCCTGAAGACACTTTTACCTAGGCTCAGAACACTGAATGAGTATATGCTTTTACAAAGCATTTAAATCATAATCTATCCCTAGACACATGAAAAGTTGTGTAAAAAATATGGAAAAGGATACAAAGACTGTCTTTTCTTCAAGGGGTAATTTAATGAGGAAATGCTACTAAAAGGAAGTTGACCAAAACTATTCTCACTTTTTTCTTAGAAAAATATTTTCTCAGAACTCCCTGAAAGGGGCGCCTGGTTGGCTCAGTCGTTAAGCATCTGCCTTCAGTTCAGGTCATGATCCCGGGGTCCTTGGATTAAGCCCCACAACTAGCCCCACATCGGGCTCCCCTGCTCAGCGAGCCTGCTTCTCCCTCTCCCTCTGCCTGCTGCTCTCCCTGCTGTACTCTCTGTCAAATAAAATCTTTTTTTTTTTTTTTTAATTTATTTGAGACAGAGAGAACGAGAGAGAGAGCACATGAGAGCAGGGAGGGTCAGAGGGAGAAGCAGGTTCCTTGCTGAGCAGGGAGCCTGATGCGGGACTCGATCCAGGGACTCGATCCAGGGACTCCAGGATCATGACCTGAGCGGAAGGCAGTCGCTTAACCAACTGAGCCACCCAGGCGCCCCTGTCAAATAAAATCTTAAAAAAAAAAAAAAACAAAAAAACCCCTCCCTGAAAAACAGGGAGCAGTTCCAATGTAGACTTAAAAAATACTTACCACACAACTTTTCAAGAATATATCTTAAAAAATATATATATATATCTATGCCTATCTCTGTAAGTGCAACTTCATTACAGACTTACATAGAGTACATGTCAAATGCAAAAAAGGAAAGCCAAATAGTTCAAGAATGTTACAAAAGCACATCAGTTACCACTGCAGATGGTATCTGGAAGAAATCCAAATACCCACTGGTGACTACTAGGAATCAACTGATTAAACATAATTCATTACTATAACTTTCTTCAAAAAATTAAAATCAAAATGAAAATATAGTTAGGGCGCCTGGGTGGCTCAGTTGGTTAAGCGACTGCCTTCCGCTCAGGTCATGATCCTGGAGTCCCTGGATCGAGTCCCGCATCGGGCTCCCTGCTCGGCAGGGAGTCTGCTTCTCCCTCTGACCCTGCCCCCTCTCATGTTCTCTGTCTCTCATTCTGTCTCAAATAAATAAATAAAATCTTTAAAAAAAAAATAGTTAAATTAACCTCTCTTTCATTAATTACTTAACTGAGCCTCATCCTCAGTGGTATTTTCACCAGGACCATCTAACCAAGACATGAAAACAACTTAAACAACATTGATAGATAAATGGATAAAGGAAAATATGATGTATAAATATACAATGGAATACTATTCAGTCATGAGAAAGAAGGAAATCTTCCCATTTGCAACAACATGGATGGACTTTGCAGGCACTATGCTAAGTGAAATAAGTCAGAAAGATAATTACAGTATGATGTTCATTACATATGAAATCTAAAAAGGCTGAATTCACAGTAACCGAGAACAGATTGGTGGTTGCTAGGTGTGGAAGAAATGAGTGAAGGTGGTCAAAAGGTACAAACGTCCAGTTGTAAGACAAGTAAGTTCTGGCGATGTAATATACAGCATGGTGACTACAGTTATCAATACTGTACTATATATTTCAAAGTTGCTGAGACTAGATCTTAAAAGTTCTCATAAGAAAAAACTCTGTGACTGGGAGGTAGTAGATATTAACTAAAATTGTGGAAATCACTTCACAATATATACATATATCAAACCACTGTGTTGTGTACCTTAAACTACACAATGTTCTGTATCAATTATATCTCAATAAAACTGCTGGAAAAAATGAAGTTATAGATGAACTAACCTCTCTTTCGTTGATTACTTGACGGAGTCTCATCCTCACTGGCATTTTCACCAGGACCATCTAATTTTGTTTCCCGGCTTTCTTTGCTCTCACTGTTAATTCTCTTTTCAACCTTGTCTTCTCTTTCTTTTCTATTTTGTGGCTTCTTATTTCCTTGGCTGATGACACTCTGGCACTGCAAAAAGTTTTTCTGAATGAAATAATTTCCATGAACATTTTCACTAACATATCCAAAAATTTGTGGTTAGTCAACCTTTTCTAAATACTGCAAAACAAATGACAACTTTTATCAGAAATAAAAATCAACTTTTCGAAAGATACTGTTAGAAGTCAAGCCATAGACTAGGAGAAAATATTTGCTACGTATCTGATAAAGCACTTGTATCCAAAATATATAATGATCGGGACACCTGGGTGGCTCAGTCCGTGAGGCGTCTGCCTTTGGCTCAGGTCGTGACCCTGGGGTCCTGGGATCAGAGTCCTGCATCGCGGTCCTGGCTCAGCGGGGAGCCCACTTCTCCCTCTGACCCTTGCCCTGCTAGTGCTCTCTCTCAAATAAATAAAATGTTATGTGTGTGTGTGTATATATACACACACACACACACACACACACGTGTATATGTATACGTGTATATATATATGTAAAATGATCTCTGAAAATGCAGTAGTAAGAAAACAACTCAATTTTTTTTAAAAATGGGCTACTATTGAACAGACATTTCAACAAAAAGATATACTGATAGCAAATGTAAGCGGAAAGGTGCTGGCATCATTAGAGAAATGCAAATTAAAACTACAATGTGATGCCACCAAACACCTAACAGAATTAGATTAAAAGACTGACTACACTGAATATTAGTGAGGATGTGACACAACTAGAATTTTTATACACTGTTGGTGGGAATGAAGTTTGGTAGTTTCTGAAAAAGCTAAACCAATAGCTACCACACAATCCAGCCATTCTATTCCAGGTATTTACCCAAGAAAAATGACATAATACATCCATGCAAAACTTTGTACACAAATGTTTACATAGCAGCTTTATTTTTAACAGCCAAACACTGGAATCAATACAAATGTCCATCCATAGATGAAAAAGCAACATTTCACTCATAAAATGAAATACTACTCAGCAATAAGAAAGTATTAACTACTAATACACATTAATGACATAAATAAATCTCAAAATAATTAAGCTAAGTGAAAGCCAGGGGAAAAAAAAAAGTCATATTGTAGGACTCCACTTATATAAAATTGTAAGAAATGCAAATTAATTATAAGTGACACAAAGCATATCAGTGGTTGCCTGGGTTGATGGGGGGATTACAACAAGAAGAATTACAAAGGAGTGTGAAGAAGCTTTTGACGTAATGGTTAGGTCCATTATCTGATTTTGGTGATGGTTTCACAGGTATGTATAGGTCAAAACTTAGCAAACTGTATACTTCACATGCAGTTTTTTATGTTATTTACTCACTAATTAAGCTGTTTAGATATGTTATCTACAACTACAAACCAATAATGTACAAATTACAAATAGCGAAGTGTAGTATCAAATGAAAACATGTAACCAGATAACCATATATGCTACCACTTCTCTAAAAAGCCCCCTGATGTCTGGGGTGCATGGGTGTTTCAGCAGGGGGTCTGTTTCTCCCTCTCCCTCTGCCCCTTCCCCTGCTCCTTCAATTTCTCTCAAATAAATAAAACCTTTAAATAAATAAATAAAAAGCCTCTTGACAGAATATCTCAGAACCATCTTTTAGTTTCTTTCATAGTTTAAATTAAAAACCAGGCGCCTGGGTGGCTCAGTCCATGAAGCGTCTGCCTTTGGCTCAGGTCATGATCTCGGGACCCTGGGATCAAGCCCCGCATCGGGCTCCCTGCTCAGTGGGGAGTCTCCTTCTCCCTTTGCCTTCCTCCTCCCACCCTGCCTGTGTCCCCCCACCTCTCTCAAATAAATAAAATCTTTAAAAAAAATTTATTAAAAATCCATTCATTGTGGCTAAAATTAACAAGTCAGGAAATGACAGATGTTGGCGGGAAGGGGAAAAAGGGGAACCCTCCTACACTGTTGGTGGGAATGCAAGCTAGTGCAGCCACTCTGGAAAACAGTATGGAGATTCCTCAAAAAGTTGAAAATAGAGCTGTCCTACTACCCAGCAATTGCACTACTGGGTATTTACCCCAAAGTACAAATGTAGGGATCCGAAGGGGTACGTGCACCCTGATGTTTATAGCAGCAATGTCCACAATAGCCAAACTGTGGAAAGAGCCAAGATGTCCATGACAGAGGAATGGATAAAGAAGATGTGGTATATATATACAATGGAATATTTTGCAGCCATCAAAAGGAATGAGATCTTGCCATTTGCAACGATGTCGATGGAACTGGAGGGTGCTATGCTGAGCGAAATAAGTCAATCAGAGAAAGACATGTATCATATGACCTCATTGATATGAGGAATTCTTGATCTCAGGAAACAAACTGAGGGCTGCTGGAGTGGTGGGGGGTGGGAGGGATGGGGTGACCAGGTGATAGACACTGGGGAGGGTATGTGCTCTGGTAAGTGCTGTGAATTGTGCAAGACTGTTGAATCTCAGATCTGTACCTCTGAAACAAATAATGCAATATATGTTAAGAAAAAAAAAAAGAAGAAGGTAGCAGGAGGGGAAGAATGAAGGGGGGGAAATCGGAGGGTTAGACGAACCATGAGAGACGATGGACTCTGAAAAACAAACTGAGGGTTCTAGAGGCGAGGGGGGTGGGAGGATGGGTTAGCCTGGTGAAGGGTATTAAAGAGGGCACGTATTGAATGGAGCACTGGGTGTTATATGCAAACAATGAATCATGGAACACTACATCAAAAACTAATGATGTAATGTATGGCGATTAACATAACATAATAAAAAAAAAACTGAGGTGGGGGAAGGAGGAAAGGTTGAAAGGAAGAGAAACACACACAAAAAAATAAAAAATAAAAATAAGGGGCTTCTGGGTGGCTCAATCGTTAAGCGTCTGCCTTCGGCTCAGGTCATGGTCCCAGGGTCCTGGGATCGAGCCCCACATTGGGCTCTCTGCTTGGCGGGAAGCCTGCTTCTCCCTCTCCCACTCCCCCTGCTTGTGTTCACTCTCTCACTGTGTCTCTCTCTGTCAAATAAATAAAATCTTAAAAAATAAAATAAAATAATAAAATAAAAATAAAAATCCATTCATTGAACACTTCTTGATTTGATACGCTATATAAATGCATATGTGTGTATATATATACATATATAATTAGCACTTCAATACATATTGAAAAAATTATGTATCAAAAAACATATAGCGGGACGCCTGGGTGGCTCAGATGGTTAAGCATCTGCCTTCGGCTCAGGTCATGATCCCACGGTCCTGGGATCGAGCCCCACATCGGGCTCTGTGCTCGGTGGGGAGCCTGCTTCTCCCTCTCCCTCTACCTACCTGTCTACCTACTTGTGATCTCTCTCTCTCTGTCAAATAAATAAATAAAAAATCTTTAAAAAAAAAAAAAAAAACATATAGCAAATTCTGAAATAAAATGGGCTTCAAATTAGACTCATATTAATTAATGATATAATTAATAAAAATTAATCTCTTGGGCGCCTGGGTGGCTCAGTTGGTTAAGCGACTGCCTTCGGCTCAGGTCATGATCCTGGAGTCCCAGGATCGAGTCCCGCATCGGGCTCCCTGCTCGGCAGGGAGTCTGCTTCTCCCTCTGACCCTCCTCCCTCTCATGCTCTCTGTCTCTTATCCTCTCTGTCTCAAATAAATAAATAAAATCTTAAAAAAAAAAAAATTAATCTCTTTTGGGGCACCTGGGTGGCTCAGACTGTTGAGTACCAGACTCTTGATTTCAGCTCAGATCATGATCTCAGGGTCGTGGGATGGAGCCCTGCCTCAGGCTAAGCTCAGCAGAGTCTGCTTGAGATTCTCTCTTTTCTTCTCCCTCTATTCCTCCCCCAGCCCCATGCATGGACGTTCTCTATCTCTCTCAAATAAATAAATCTTTAAAAAAAATTTTTTAATCTCTTTAATTGTAAGCATTATATGAAGATAACAGCATGGTAATACCGCTTCCAAATGTAAGATTACCTCCTGAGAATATAATGAGATGAAGACAACATGATGGATAAAATCAGGTATCTGAAAAAGGGGTTAGACTATAGAAAGGATAGCTGCTAAGTTTTCAGCACTTCTTTATTAATGTAATTCTCTAAACCTGAAATAAATTTTGCATGTTGAAATGAGAATATTTTCCTTTTATTAAGAAAAAGCCTTAAAACAATACTCACTCCAGTGTTCACTAATTCACTTGGTGTTGGCCAATTCGCCATATCGCTGAAATCACTAGCCTAAGAAGTAATAAATAAGTGTTATATCTGCAAATTAGAAATCTTAAGTAGAAAAAATATTTTCTAAAAGTCAAAGCAATTTAAAAAATCACCTACATACAATTATATGCAAGCATTTGCCAAATTAATTCAACTCTCCAAACAACAAAACACTGAAATAACAATGCTTCGGTCTTATGATCCACCTTCTAGCACTATTAATGACACTAAATTGATTTACATAGGATAACAGAATAAATTAATATACACAGGATTTGAACAAAAGCTACAATTCTCTAGTGTATTAACTTTAACCTAACACCAATGACACAACTAAGTACACAATAATCTAAGAGTTTCTAACATACCAATTCTCAAACTCAATATAGCTAAGAAGAAGAGAGCTAAAAACATACCTTGTTGAATTTCTTTGTCTTGAGTTTTCCTGCTTTTATAATTTTGGGGGAACTGAGCTCTAAAAAAAACAAACAAAACAAAACAAAAACCACAGAATTAGGTGGGTTTGTTTTTGGTTTTGTTTTTTTTTTTTTTGGTTTTTGGGGGGTTTTTTAGAATTGGTTTTACAATCACTTAATTCAATATATTTAACAAAACAACTATTATATCAATTTCAGTAAGCCAGTGTCATCATCATTTCCAACAAAATCCAGAGTTCTGAAACTCAAATTCTTAACAAAAAAATCAACTATAGTTCAAACACAGATTCAAATTGGTCTTTAATCAAATCAAAAGTGAAAAATAGCAGTTTACTTAAACTGACAGATCAATCCTTTCTCTGACAGAATACAACATGAAAAAATTAGAAATATAACATGTTGTAATACAGTAAAGTTAGTAACTCACTTCCCAAATGGATACATTTTGCTATATAATTCATACATTGACATTTATCAAGGACTATCCAGAAAATAAATCAAAAGACTTCAAACTATTTGTCCTTGAAAACAAACCAGTTTGACAACTACAATAGGTTGTATATATATGAAGTCATAAAAAATAGAAGTTTGGACAAGACTATCATGGTATTGCCACTGATCCCATCTTGAATAAGACGACAGTGGTTGACAATAAAATAGATAAAGAGACCGAGAGAGACTGACTCTCTAAATGAAACTTTACACTGTTTTTTAGTTTGGTTCATTACTTAGAGCAAGATGACCAATGGGTGTGTCACCTACCTAAACATGATCTAAAGTAAATATTGAAAAGCAGAATAAACTTTGGATCTGTATCTACAGAAAAACAATAATCCAGCAAAACATGAACCCATAAAATCATGGCAATGACCAATTCATAGAATAAAGCAATCTTTGAGTTAAAACTCAGAAGCAGATTTTAAAAGGAAATAGAAAACTTATCAGAGGGATGAAAGATTAGGATGTCACCAGGGACAGACATAAAAGAATCTTGGATATTACAGTAATTCTATTCCGAAAGCAAAATAACTAGTACACAGGCATTTCTTTTATTCTTCTAAGTATACACATATATGTGTATGCGTATACATGTATAAATGTGCATAAGGATAAGACATTTCATTAAGAAAAATTAGATCAAAAACTACGGGTTAACAGGACAAAAAAATGGGGACAGGAAAAAATTAATTTAATAAAGAACAGTATCTGCCTGAACGTTATCTAGAATTTGACTGATGTTCTATATATATACTATGTATATTTTATGAAAACTATAAGATACATAACATTTGGAGGACTTTCCCCTCAACAAAGTGGAAAACATTTCCCAAAATATTGCTAAATCAAGTAAGTTAAGTGCCTGGTAGTTACAAAATAAAGCCTTATACAAAATATTTAATGAAATGGAAAATAATAAGGGAGAGGGCACACAAGCAGATTTTATTTAGCTTTATTATAAATCAATTAGACATTAATAATCACAAAATTAAGGTCAGAAACTAAAGATAAAAAATTATTCTGGCCATATAAAAATAAACTTTTTAACTTCATTACTAAATGGCACAACTAAGTTATTAACAAAATTTTTAAAGATACTTGAACATGACAAAAAATTAATAATCTATTGATTTAAAAACCGATACAGTTCCATACTCTACTCAGACATTGATTATAACCTCTAGCTAAACATGAAGAAATACGTTGGGGAGGAGTATTTATTTCTTTGCAAATTTAAAAATTTTTAAAAGGAAGAGATTTTAATTTTAGCAGATTCTTTTGGACTCAAAATTTTTAATTTTTCTTTAAATCTTAATCTCTCAAATTTACTCCTCAGAAAATTTGGTAGGAAAGTTTATATTTAACTCTGTGGCATCAATAATGCTGACATTTTAATGGAGTACCGTTATGTACACATTGTAATTGGGATGTTTATGTACATGTTATCAATATAATAATTTAATCTCATCACAGAGTATCTGACAAACTATGACGGCCAATGTGGTTGGATACTCTGCAATACAAAACAGTGATTTCTTAACATTTGTTTCTAAATGGTCCTTAAGAGTTAATTTACTTTTCCAAGAAGAAGACTTTCCCAGAACATTCCTGTTCCCAAATTCCAATTTCTACCATGGAAACAGTAAGTTTCCTGATTAATAAGTTTAGGAAAAAAACCTGAACCTACGAAGCCAGCATCTTTTCCTCTTTTTCCTTTGGGGGCTCGCTGTCCACAAAAAGCAAGCATCGTGGGGTGCCTGGGTGGCTCAGTCGTTAAGCGTCTGCCTTCGGCTCAGGTCATGGCCCCAGGGTCCTGGGATCGAACCCCGCATCGGGCTCCCTGCTCAGCAGGAAGCCTGCCTCTCCCTCTCCCATTCCCCCTGCTTGTGTTCCCTCTCTCGCTGTGTATCTCTCTGTCAAATAAATAAATAAAATCTTTAAAAAAAAAAAAAAAAAAAAAGCAAGCATCGTGGGCTGCTTTTTCATGCTGTCACCTTCACAGGGACAGCCTCCTCCACCAGATAGGAGGACCTGCAGTGGCAGTGCAACACCAACCGTGTGGATACATTTGTCTAATTCCAAGTTCAACATAAAGAAGTCCTTTGTGCTGCTCACTCAGACCACCTCATCAACTCAGACTTTTTCATTTAAAACGTCGCTAGTTAAGCTGGGCGCCTGGGTAGCTCAGCTGGTTAAGCTTCTGCCTTCCACTCAGGTCATGACCCCACGGTCCTGGGATCAAATCCCACACTGAGCCCCCTGCTCAGCAAGGAATCTGCTTCTCCCTCCACCCCTCCCACCCCCCCACCCCCCCACTCATGCTCTCTCTCTCTCTCTCTCAAGTAAATAAAATCTTTAAAAAAATAAATGAATAAATAAGAGCATGATAGTAAGCTGTAAAAAATAAATAAATTTTGAAAAACCTGAGAATCACTAAATTCTACTACTGAAACTAATATTATACTGTATGTTAACTAAAATTTAAATAAAAACTTGAAACATTAAAAAAAATCTGAGTAAAAGATGAACAAATGCTTTTAAAAAGAAATACAGGGGGCTGGGGCAAAATACGTGAAGGGAGAAGAGAGATACAAGCTTCTACTTATGGAGTGAATAAATCATGGGAAAAGGCACAGTATGAGAGGGACATAGTCAATGATACTGTAACAGTGATGTAAAAGGGACAAATGATAGCTACTCTTGTGGTGAACATAGTATAATGTATAAACTTGTCAAATCACTAAGTTGTATAAATCACTAAGTTGAAACTAATGTAGCATTGTATCAACTATCCTCAAAATATAATTTAAAAAAAAAAGAACATGAAATGGCATTCAATTGTACTAATAAAGAAATGTAAACTAAAACAAAACACTTTTTACCTATCCTATTGACAAAAAAGAGAATGCCAAGTGTTGGCCAGCCTATAAAGAAATGGACATTTCTCGGGGCACCTGGATGGCTCAGTTGGTTAACCATCTGCCTTCAGCTCAGGTCATGATCCCAGGGTCCTGGGATGGAGCCCTGCACTGGGCTCCCTGCTCAGCGGGGAGCCTTCTCCCTCTAGTGTCCCCCCCCGCCCCGCCCCGCCTGTGCTTGCTCTCTCTGTATCAAATAAATAAAATCTTAAAAAAAAAAAAAAGAAAAGAAATGGACATTACTCTCATGCAGTTGGTAATAGTGTAAAGTAGTATACTCTCTCCAGGGTAATCTGTCATTTAAATTCTATATACCTTTTAATAAAGCAATTCCATTTCTGGGAAATTACCGGGGAAGCAAGACAAGGTACAAAGATGTCTGTATAAAATGAAAGAAGCCCACCAGGTTTTAAAAATATTTTATATACACATAGAGAACAAGTAAAACAAGCCTAAGAAAGGTAATTTCTTTTCATGTATACCAAATTCTAAGTTACAATTCCACTTCTTTCCAAAAAATATAACCACTCCAAGTGAAATGCATGCTATGATTCTCTTCCAACTTCTCAATTTAAGGAATAACAAAGGATGAAGTAAGAAAGAATTAATGGAATCCTAAGATGCAATATATAACTAGCATCATAACCAACAAAAATGGGCTTAGTGCTATAACCACAGTTAGATGGTAATAATTCTCATATCTCTCTGCCCTTCTTTGCTGGATTTGTTTTGTTTTTTCCATAGTTGCTACTTTTGTGAAAAGTTCTTGCTTAAATGTGTTAAGAACACAATGTATCTTTTAATAAAAGAACAACCCCCACCCTATTTTTTTTTTTTTTGACCAAGACTCTCAGGCATCTATTAAAAGTCCAAGAAGGTGGAAGACCTAAAGCCTCACTCCCCCCTTTTTTTTAATTAACATATAATGTATTATTTGTTTCAGAGGTACAGGTAAGAAAGGTAATTTTAACTTAAAGTTTCCCATATTTTAACTAAAATGGAGGAAATTGCTCTGCATGTTTTTAGAGAAAACCTAAGACTGAAAAAGCAAGCCAGCCTAGAAAATTAAAAACATTTTTTAAATTAAAATATATTATGTATACATTTTTTTCCAAAACAGATGAAACATAAGAAAAAGCCTCCAGTGGCTTTAAATATACATGAACAGGGGCGCCTGGGTGGCTCAGCCGTTAAGCGTCTGCTTTCGGCTCAGGTCATGATCCCAGGGTCCTGGGATCGAGCCCCGCATCCGGCTCTCTGCTCCGCGGGAAGCCTGCTTCTCCCTCTCCCACTCCCCCTGCTTGTGTTCCCTCTCTTGCTGTGTCTCTGTCAAATAAATAAAATCTTTAAATAAATAAATAAATAAATAAACAAACAAACAAACAAACATGAACAGTGTGTGATCTTCATATATCTATTTTTCAAGTTACCACTGGTAAGACACTATACTACTGCAACCTTTTGAGTAATATTCCAGTATCCTAAACCATTATTCTTTAACTCTAGGAATCTATCAACTATAATCTATAATTCTAAATTGATAAGGAAAACAACCCATTTTTAAGGGCTTGGACACAGAAAAACTGCAACACTATTACCTAGTGAGGCAGATGCAACATCCTTAATTGTTAACAGTGATTTATTGTGCATCATTAGGATTGAAATCCCTTGTTATTCAAACTGTGATATCTGAATCAGCATCACTGACATTTGGGAACTTACTTAAAATACAGAATATCAAGTCCTACAGAATCAGATCTGCATTTGAACAAGACCCATAGTGGATTCCTAAGCACATTAAAATTTGAGAGTTGCTAGTATAATCTGTTCTTTAAAGACTGACTCTATGGCTAACCCCATAAGAAAGATGTCTGTTACAGCATGATTGCATTAAATCATAATTTTAAAAAGTCAAATTTTTTTTCAAATTAATAAAGTCCACAAACTGAGTACCATTTAAATGAAAGCCATTGTTGTGGACAATATACAAACATCAAGAAGACAGCCTTTGCCTCAAAGAACATGACAAACTAGAACAAGAGATAAAACATGTGAATATATAACCCCAGTACAAGGCACTTAGGGATAATTTCTGTAAGAGAACTATGAACTATTACGGGACAGCAGCTCAGAGAGGCAAGAAGACTACATACAAGAGTTAGCATTTGAACTTGTTTTTCAAGGATAAACAGAATTAAAACAAAGGGAAGGATGATAAGCAAAACCTTAACAGGCAGGAAAACTTAAGCCATTTATCCAAAACACAGGGTACACAGAAGGCAACATAAACAAAAAGCTAGAAAGGTAGGGTAAGACCAGACACATTATAGGTTCCCTCCCAATTTAAGTACTCTCTTCTCTTGTTAACAGCCAATATACCAATGTGTAGGGTATTTAAGTAGCTTTTTTTGGGGGGGCGGAGAAGGAAATGCAATGTCACAGGGACAATTTTACTCTAATTTTTATGGCTATAATCTTTAGCAAAATTTTAACTAAGAAAACGCACTGGTAATTACCAATATTTCACATAATTTTATATTTAAGAGAGAAATCTAGTAAAATGCCATTTTGCTACAGTGACTGCTTTAAAAACTACTTAATTCTCGTACTCTAAAAGTGGGAGTATCGATTTGTACAGTCACTTTGGAGAACAATTTGTCAACTAACAAATACCCTGTGACCTAACAATTCTAATTCCCATCATCTATCCTAGAGAAAGTCAGACATATATACAAGAGGTATGTAATTTTTAAAGTAGGCTCCACGCTCAGTGGGGGCGGGGGCGGGGGCTTGAACTCACTACCCCAAGATCTACCAACTGAGCCAGCCAGATGTCCCCAAACTCACTTATGGTAAAGAGAAAAAATAAAAAGGGTCAATCAACTTTAAACTAAAAATGGAGGATGATATGTTCTAAAAGCATATACAAAACACTGTATTTGGAAGAAAGATCTGAAAGGATATTCAGTAAACAGCATTATTACCTCTTTTCTTGAAGGAGACATCAAAACAAGCAGAATGTATTTATGTATCATTTATACAACTTACTTAAAGTGTTTTTAGGGTAAAAATAAGCTTATTTGAGGTTTCTGAGAAGCAGACATTAAGAAAAAGGAGAGTTGATGAGGTCAGAAGACTAAGGATGAAAAAGATGGAAAAAAATCAGTATTTTTATATACCATGTTTTCATTGAGTAAAAGAACTGAAATTATATTAGAAAGCTGATTTTTGGTATGTAGAATATAGCCATAGCTACAAGTAAGAAATTAATAAATCCCATATTGTGATTTTAATACATGTTTCCAAAATAAATGTACTTTAAACAAGATTAGGACAGATTGTGGGACAATCTTTTCTGGTCTCCTAACTGAATTAAAAACTGCTGTGACACTATTCTAGGCCTCTTGGATAGCCAGGCTTTGGTTGAAAAGAAGGCCTTGTGGAGCCTGGGTGGCTCAGTCGTTAGGCGTCTGTCTTCAGCTCAGGTCATGATCCTAGGGTCCTGGGATGGAGCCCCGCATCAGGCTCCCTGTTCCACGGGAGGCTTGCTTCTTCTCCCTCTCCCACTCCCCCTGCTTGTATTCCCTCTCTTGCTGTGTCTCTCTCTCTAAAAAAAAAAAAAAAAAAAAAAAAAAGGCCTTACCTAGATTAAGAGAAACAGCAATACACAGGCCAAAACCATCCTAAAAGCGGAATAAAGTATCTCACAAGGGCTGAAGAAGCAAGAATGATTCACCTGCAGTTCAATTAGAACTGCAGGTTCTAACAGAGAAAATTCATGATCATCTGTCCCAAAATAATCCTCTTCATTTGCTACGTTTCCATCTCTGATAATGAAGTCTCTGGCAAAATTTTGTGGATGGAATCTCTGTGCCTCATTAAGAGAGTGACAGTAGATCCAGGTTTGGCCAGGACAAGCATGGTTTAAGTCTGGTATTCCAGCATAATTAATATCCCTCTCTTTGCCTCTACAGTATCCTGGTTTGTAGGATAAATTACACAGGCCCCCTACTAATAGATTATCTCTAGTTTGCACCTACTCTGAACCTTTAAAGTCCTCTGCTATTTCATTATTCTTTAAGTTGCAAATTTGCTTAGGAAAGCAGGAAGCTAAGGCACCCCAGGTTGTAGATGGCACTCTGGTATTGACTGGAAGAGATGAATACACCCTTTTCATTCATTTACATGGCCCAGAAAATTGCCAAAAGTCAACTAGCTAGTTAGTAACAATATGTGCACTAGAACCCAAGTCTTTCAGAACAGTGCATTTATACACCATAATCTCTCAATTACCCAACTACAAAAAGAAGTTGAGGTAGAACAGTCAGTACTGGGGAGAGTTTATAAGTTACTACACTACTCCAAGTAGTTTAGAATGGTATTCCTCTAAGCACAGAATGTATTCCAAAAATAGAAAGAATTGCCTAGAGAGAGCCATCAGCAAAATCGAAATTCCCATGAACCACAACATAGCTCAAGCAACACCTTGTTCTTAATCTCCAACAAAGATACCCAATGAAGGCACCTGAGGTTAATTGAACTGTTAAATACTTTTCAAAAGGACATTTCCAATTAAGATTCCTGAGTCCTATCTTGAAAGTTTTAAAACCTGTCAAATTAGCTTTACAATCAAAAGTTCATTTTTTGGGTAGTTCACTGAATATAAATTTTAACTGTGTAAGTCTAGAAGTAGGGAGGTTGGACAGCCCATTAAGGCTCATTAAGGGCTTTCTTTCTCTTTGCTAAATTTATGGAGATTATACTTTAAGATTTTTGTTTCCTTCTGGGGCACATGGGTGGCTCAGTCTTAGGTTAAATGTCTGCCTTGGGCTCAGGTTCATGACTGAGCCCCGCATTGGGCTTCCTGCTCAGCGGGGAGCCTGCTTCTCCCTCTCCCTCGGCCTTGCTTGTGCTCTCTCGCTCTATCTCAAATAAATAAATAAAATCTTAAAAAAAAGATTTTTGTTTCCTTCAGTTAGCGATAGTAGTAAACAAATAGATCTTTGCAGCTAGAAGAGAATGGTGGTAATATTAAATTTAGAGCAAATTTCTAAGTAGTTTTTTTCTGCAAGTGTCAAATTTATCAAGAATAATGAGTATTAAGGGCGCCTGGGTGGCTCAGTCATTAAGCGTCTGCCTTCAGCTCAGGTCATGATCCCAGGGTCCTGGGATTGAGCCCCATATCAGGCTCCCTGTTCAGCGGGAAGCCGGCTTCTCCCTCTCCTGCTCCCCCTGCTTGTGTTCCCTCTCTCGCTGTGTCTCTCTGTCAAAAAAACAAATAAAAATCTTAAAAAAAAAAAAAAAAAGAATAATGAGTATTACCATGTAAAAGCTAAAGAAATCAATTAACATTTATCTCACTCTATTGGAGTTCCTCTGAAGAAATGTTAATATACATGCAATATAATGTATTTATAATAATCACCTTAGTTATACCACATCCTTTGACTCACTTGATCCTCACAACCCTGTAAACATGCTCACATTTTCCCCATTTTATTGTTAACCTTTAATTTTAAGAAAAAGATATGCAAGTAAACAGCTGTAATTTCTACATAAAAAGTTCAATTAACTTACTAAAACTTAATTTAGAAAATAAAACTAGGAGATACTACTTTTTGTTATTTAGTATTTCCATTTAAACTTAAAAACAAACAAACAAAAAAACTACAACCAAAATAAAGCACCCAGGGCCATACTGTATTGGTCAGCTTTCAAATGCTGTGACATAATCTAACCTCCTCTAAAGAGGAGGAGGGCTAACCGAATTTTAAGACTCTCATTTACGTACTGTGCAATCCACTCTCACGTCAACTATCCTGTTCAACTGTTTTCCACCAAAATCTCAAGTCCAAGCATTTTGTTGGCAACTACGGTATAGTCTCATTCTTAATATGACCTTTGTTTCCAAACAGATTTTCAGCTTATCAATTATATCACAACGAAGAAAATTACAATCTCGCTTCCACTTATAAATAAATCCCCTTGCTCCGACTTGCTTCACGCCCCCCCCTTTTTTTTTTACAAGTCCACAAAAACTTTTCTATAGGATGAACTGACTATCTACCTATAAAGTTAGCTTTCCCAAGTCACTACCACGTTGTGAGGGGGTAAAACTCAATGAAGGCCGCGCCAGTCGAGCGGCTCAGCGACGTTACTCCCGCAGTGCCCCCACCAGTCAAGGAGAACCCGAGGTCCCACCTCTTCCTGCCGCTCCCTTCCCAGATGTCCATTTATGTAAATCGGCAGAGTGAATGACACCTTGGAACAAAATACCTCCGACTGTCAGGGGAAGAAGGTCTGCCCCTCCCCCAGCCCCACGACAGGCTCTACAGCCAAGCAAATCACCCCTGCACACACCCTCCCACTGCCCACGGCAAAAAAACCACAGACCTGCCTCCAGGGTTTCCAGTGGGGACGGCGCCGGTCCCGTCCCGACAGGGGGCAGGTGCTGAGGAGGCTTTTTGGTCCAGGGGTTCTCCTTAGGCGGCGGCGGCGGCGGCGGCTGCAGCTTTTCCTTAGGGCCGGTCGCCGCCGCATCCTCCAGGGCGTCCTCGGCCGGCGGGTCCCTCGGCAGGGGTGGCGGGGGTTCCCCGCCGAAGGGGCCCCCGGGCCCGCGCGCCCTGTGCGCCAGGTGCAGCGCCAGGGGTCTCACGGGCACGGCCGCCTGGGGCACACTGTGCCCCAGCACCAGCGCCGGCGACGGCTCTCCCCGCGCACCCGCGATGATGGCTGTCGCGGCCCTCTCTTTACTCGCCGCCAACTTGCCCTCCCGTTCGGGCGGGGACAGCTGCTCGGCCTGCCGACTCGCCGTTACCAACAGCGACTCCTTCTCGGCAGCCACCGCGGATGGCTCCTCCCGAGAGTGAGCGGCGGGCACCGCAGCGCGAGCAGACATCGTCCCCTTGCCCCAGCCACCCCAGCCGGGGGGGGCCCGGGGCCAGGGAGCCCGACTGCCCGTCTCTCCGCCGGGGAAGCGACTGGCTCCGGCCTGGGGCAGAAAACCCGAAAGCCCGGCCGCCGCTGCCGCCACCGCCGCCCGCGTCGGCCGACGCCGTGCAGCGCCCGGCCTGCCGCCCCTCCCTGCGTGGAACGGAGCGCTAACCGCCCGCCGGCCCAGCCCGCCGCACAGCCTCACGTCCCGAGCCAGCCAACAAGCGCCGGGCGTCGTAGCCGGGAGCCGCGAGCCCTCACCTGGCGCGGGCAGCGGCGGAGGCGATGCGAGTAGGGGCTGGAGGACCTCTAGCGGAGTCAAGGAGGCGCGTGCCCCCAGAGCCGGTAACAGCTCGCGGGGGCGGGGCGGGGGCGTGGAAGGGGCGGTCCCAGAGGACAGAGCGGGGCGGGGCCTCCCGGAGGAGCGTGACGTGGCTACTCACCGGCTCTTGCCCTCGCCAGGCCGCCGCCTGCGGTGGTTGACTGACGAGTTCGTCCGGGTGCCGCCCGGCCTAAGGGCCGGCCCCGCCCCAGCGGCCCGCCGAAGGGGAGGGAGGGCGAACTGGACGATTCCGCAGCTCGCGGGCTACGGCGGCCCGGACTGCGGGAGCGGGGGCGGGGCGCTCACGGGGCCTCTGTGACTCGCCGCGCAGTGGCGCTGCGCTCTGCCGGGTGCGGGCAAGGGGCGGGCCGGGCTACGCACGTGGCGCCTGACAGGTGAGGGGGTCTCTTTGCCCCAGGCCAGGGCGCGAAATTGACTCGAGGACGCGTGGGCTCTGCCGACGACCCCGGGCCGCTTCCTTACGAGCCAGGGTCCCGTACGGGGCCGTTTTGCCTTTGTGTCCGTCGCTTCGCCCGGTGAAAAAGTTTCCTCCTGAGGTTTGGGGGCACCTCGATCACTTCTAATCCTGAGCCACGTCCAGAATGGAAATTGTGTACTTTGTAGGTAACTGTTTATGAAACCTTTCCCAGGCAATTGGTTTAGTGCACTACCCGCCTTCATTTCCACCCTCGAACTGAAATATTTTTAAAGTGCTCTTGAGTAAAACAAATGATTAATATTTCGCCAACTTCTTGTTGTTGTTACACGTTCCTTTAATTTGTAGAGATAACACTTGTTTACAAATTAACCGTGTTTCCTAATATTTTTTCCTGGAATGGATATATGTTTAAAAGTTACAAATACGTTTTGATTAACTCCAGTAAGAGCTTTATACTTGGCACTGAAATTCAGTGAGTGATAATACTGATTTCACGAGCGTGGATTTATAAGTCACTAAATGTTTATGTTCCTGTGCAAGGTCGCTGAAAATGGATTTGACCCAGTGAATATTTTTTCACCAAGGGACACCCCCCCAAAAATATCTGTGTCCACCATTTGTATGCATTTGGCAGTGGGTCCCTCCTAGCTTTCTTTAGGGCTGCCAAACTACGCAGAGAGCTTATACAGGACTCTTCTCCAGGGGTCTCGCTTCAATCACATTAAACTCGAGATTAATGTTTTTATTTACTCAGAAGTTGTACTAGGCATAATTTTTTATTTCCCTAAGGTTAGTAAACTATTCATACAACAGTTATAAATAAAACCTTTCTTGTTCTCCGTATCACTGATTTCCAATTTATCTGACCCTAAGCAACTTTCGGAACCCCATTACCAATTAAATAAGTACTGTACTTACCTATATTCCCAAGGAGGCGCCATCTTTACTAGCCCCGTTATTGGTAAAGCTTTGTTTCGTTAGCTATCAACTAGCTGCTCTTCCTGTTACTAATCAGCCTTTTGGAGTCCTGCCAGGCAATGCTGGTTTTGTTTACAAAAGCTCAGCAACAAGTTCAAGCTGGATGTGACTCAGAGAACACATTCTATTTTACCATCTTTTTTTTTTTTTAAGATTTTTATTTGTCAGAGAGAGTTGGGAGAGAGCACAAAAGGGGGAGTGGCAGGCAGCAGGAGAAGCAGGCTCCCCGCTGAGCAAGGAGCCAGAGTTTGGGAATCAATCCTAGGACCCTGGGATCATGACCTGAGCTGAAGGCAGACGCTTAAACGACTGAGCCACCCAGGCATCTCTTCACCATCTATTTAAATACAGGTGAATTAAAGACTGATTCTGTTGAATACAAGGTTATAGAATGGTTTTCCAAAGTTAGATTCATATGGGCTACCTAACCGGGGTTGGTGGTTTTGTTTGTTGCTGTTTTGTTTTGTTTTGAAGTGAAGAATTGTAAAGGTGCTTTATTGAAAAAACACAGAGGGCTTTCTTGGAAATAGGTTGTGTTTGCAGGAAGAGAAGAACTGGAAGGTAAATGTGTACTCAGAAAGGTCTCTAAAGAATTCAACGGTTGGGGGGCACCTGGGTGGCTCAGTCGGTTAAGTGTCTGCCTTTGGCTCAGGGTCCTGGGATTGAGCCCTGAATCGGGCTGCCTGCTCAGCAGGTTACCTGCTACTCCTTCTCCCTCTCCTGCTCCCCCTGCCTGTGTGCACGCACGCGCTTTCTTGCTCTCTCTAATAAAAAAAAAAAAAAAAAAGAATTCAACGGTTGGTACTTGGGAATCATCACTGTAACGCAGTACCGCTAATGTCAGCGAAGGGAGTTGGCAATTTGTTGTCCCTCCTTTAAATACATATTAATAGCTCCTATTTCCACGTAACTGCCTCTTGGAAACAACTTCACCTATCTTCTACTTGCCTCTCCACCCTTTTCCTGCCCTTGCGCCAGGCAGGGCTGACCTGTACAGATTGCGTTGATGGATTCCCTCACAGTCCTTGGTATCTCACAGGGGTTCAGGCAGTAGGAAGTATCTATAAGAGATAGGAGGCCAGAAGATAGTGAGGTCAAAGTCCATATTCCCCAAGCTGGTGAATTCCATAACCACCCAGGACTGACTGCAGAACCCTCTGTTCAGTTAATCTCTCCAATTCTTCCCTTTGTCCCTTCAGGCCTAGTCGTAACTGCTAGCCCTTGGGATATTGCATTTTCTCTGTTGGTTTTCCTGAGTCTTGGACTGCACCTCTGTAAATCACCCTTTTATTAATTCTATTCTAAAAATTATGCAGTTTAAGCTTTACATCTGATTTTTTTTAAGATTTTATTTTTAAGTAATCTCTATACCTGATGTGAGACTCAAAGCTACAACCCTGAGATCAAGAGTCACACACTCCACCAGCAGCCAGCCAGGTGCCCCCATCCAATTTTTGATGGGACTTTGACCTAATTTACCTTTGCTGAAACTCCATTATGTTAAGTCATTTGGCCTCTGCTGCTACTTGCCAGATTCTTCCTCTGCTTTTTAGTTAAAAATCAGGGAATCAAGACAGATTGGCTCAATTTATTTTTTGTAGCCAAATCATTATCCATCTTCCTATGGATCATTTGCCCTTTAATAGAGTCCCCATCTAGCCTGGAGGGACAAGTTACTTGGTTCAAAGGAGCCAAAGGAACCCAGGCACCCCAAAAAGATTGGGTTTTTAGGAAGACGTTCTGAGCTATCCTTACCTCCAAGTTAACAGAGCCTTGGGCCCGTTTATCAGAATAATAGCTTTCATTATGAGCTGAAAGCTCAGATAAGTACTTCATACTTCCAATTATCTTTAACCTTCAAGGCAGGGTCAGTGCTAATGTGTGTTTGAAATGCTTTGTACCTTCTTTTCAGTAAGTTAAGTATCAATCTTAGCTACAGTGAAAATAAAAGTACCTTTAGAAATTTTTGAATTTTTGCTCTATTTTTACTTAACGGTATCATACAAATAGGTAAAAACACTGTGCTCACTATGCAAACATGGGTTCAAAACAAATCTAGGCTACCTTTCAACCAGATGTTCTTAAGTGGGTTGCTGTCTACTTTTTGGTAGGTTTTAATAGACTAGTGTAACAGAAGTAGAAACTCTAAAAAGAAGTGTCTTGTCTAAGAACTCTCAGCCAATAATAGAGTTGATATTCTAAACTCTATTGTCACACTATTTAGCCTTCTTTCTTTTACAATAACTTGTAATGACACAAGTAATAGGAAGTAATATTTCATCTTTTTGAAAAATACTATAAAAATAAACTTACAAGCTCAAGGAAGCATAACTTTTTCTTTTCCAGTTTTCAAAGAACAGGACTTTCAAACAATAAGGTGTAATCTGTCTGAATTCTTCCTACTATCCAGTTACATTTAATATTAGTATAGCCTTATAAATACTAATGATAAAGGATAGTTGGAAGAAAGGTAGGCAGGGGGCGCCTGGGTGGCTCAGATGGTTAAGCGTCTGCCTTCGGCTCAGGTCATGATCCCGGGGTCCTGGGATCGAGCCCCGCTTTGGGCTCCCTGCTCAGTGGGGAGCCTGCTTCTCCCTCTGCCTCTGCCTGCCGCTCCCCCTGCTTGTGCTCTCTGCCTCTCTGTCAAATAAATAAATAAAATCTTTAAAAAAAAAAAAAGAAAGAAAGAAAGGCAGGCAGGGACAAGGACACCCCCACCAAGAGGAAACCACCCTTAAAAAGATTTTATACCACCCTGGAAGGAGCCCTCCACCCTTTTCCACCTGATAGATGACAAAAATGATTGGATGACAGGCACAGGTTAATTAGATTAAAACAGCCCTCCAACAAGCCCATAAAAAACTCCTACACTTAGAAACTCTGATGGCAAAAGAAAAAAAAAAAAAACTCTGATGTCAACCCTCTAGGGTCCCCTCCCGCTTTGGGAGCTTTGTATTCCATCATTCAATAAACTTTACTATCACTCAGTGAACTCTGCTTTGCTGCCCGCCGTTCTTCGTCTGGCCTACCTCTTCATTTTTCGAAGCGGCGTGACCGAGAACCATGGGCGCTAGTGAAGAAATCCTCTAACGCTAGCAAAACAAAGATGAGATCTTTATTTTTTTTTTAATTTTATTTATTTATTTGACAGAGAGAGAGATAGCGAGAGCAGGAACACAAGCAGGGGGAGTGGGAGAGGGAGAAGCAGCCTTCCTGCTGAGCAGGGAGCCCGATGGGGGACTCGATTCCAGGACCCTGGGATCATGACCTGAGCCGAAGGCAGACGCTTAACGACTGAGCCACCCAGGCGCCCAAAGATGAGATGTTTAAATTCAAGTTCAGATGAACTTCAGTGGTTGACATCAGAAAAAATTAGCTTTCAGGGCACCTGGGTGGCTCAGTCAGTTAAGCGTGTCTGCCTTTGGCTCAGGTCATGCTCCCAGAGTCCTGGAATCGAGTCCCCCATCGGTCTCCCTGCTCATGGGGAGTCGGCTTCTCCCTCTGACCCTCCCCTGTCTCGGCTTTCTCTCTCTCTCTCTCTCCCTTTCTCAAATAAATAAATAAATAAGATCTTAGAAAAAAGAAGCTATGTATAGAAATTAAGAAAAAGTTCACAGCTTCTTAATACTTGTGGCTTATTTTAATCTGTTGAATAAATGTTCACTGAAAACTAGGCTGGACTCTGGGGTTACACTAGTGAACTGGTCAATTTCGGGACTTACACAGAGAGGCAGAATGCATTGTGCAGTGGCTTTCATACCTCATGAGTTGATATGTACAATTGAACCAGAGGTTTTACAAACCACAACTTATCCTTCCTAAATGAATACATTCTTATATGATCTATTCTGTTCCATTTCACTTTTTTTAAAAGCACTAAATTAGTTTCATGGCACAGGTACAGAATGTAACCTACAGTTTAAAAAATGACAGTAGCACAATGATTAAAACTAGATTATCTGGGTTCAAATTGAGGGAGCAGAAGACTAGCTGAAGACAAAGGGGACTCTTGACTCTCTCACTCTTCTTCCTAAATAGATGTGGGGGCTTCTCCCTCACTCATTTCCTGGGTTAATGGCTGTAACTGGAGTCAACTGTGGTTATTCTACCTTGGGACGGGGACTTTAAGGAATATTCCCAAGCAGCTGCCGAAACTCCCTTTGTTTCAGGGAAATTCCCTGTCTTCTCTGGCCCCACATGGACTGCCTGTTCCCCTTGTTGGTGGGAAAACATGGTGTCTGTTCCTCTGTTGGAGCTGATGAGCTCTAGAACCTGGAACCCTTTCTCTGCCTTCTGGCGACACTTTGCTTCTTCTGTCTCCCCTCCCCCTTCTTTCTGCAGTACCTTGGGTCCGGCCTGCCTAACTGGCTTCTAGGCCATCCTCGGTGCCTCAGGCACCATGGCTCCTTCTCCCTTCGCTGTCAAGGGGCAAGAAGAGCACCCCCTGGACTTAATACCACCCACTCCAGATTTCCCCACCAGTGTCTCAGGTAAAAATGAAAATGGGGTGAGCCCAGGTGGAATATATTCAGTATTTAAACTAATTTAAGTTTGAAGGTTTAATTCAGATAGACATATCTTTAAAGTTATCAGCAATAAAGGTAAAACTTTTAGTCTATCGAGGTTTGCTGAAGGTCAAATAAACCCATGTTAACTCTGTTGCAGTTTGTTAGCAAAAAGGTGACTTAAAATGATGGTTAATTTTGTCTGACTCAAAGTTTTCATGGGTAACTGTTAAGATAGTTTTCAAAGTCTTTGGTAACCTGAAACTTTAAAGTTTTGCTTGGATGATAAATGGGATTAAATTCATTGGACATCTAGGTCTTTTCCAAATAGGATAAAGTGTTAAATCATTGATTACTGATTGTAGGTATACAGGTTTGTGCTTTTGACTACTTATTGCAAGAAACTAATGATATTTTAAGTCTGTTGGCAGACATGCTTTGTGCTTAACTGATTGACATTTGCTATTGAAAAAGTTCTGGTGTAACAGTTCACAATTGGTTCAACTTAGTCTTCACTGGAGACTAAGGTTTCTAAGAATGCAAAATTCTGCTAAATGTAATGAAGACTGATGGGAATAAGGGAAACAACTCTGTATGTAGAAAAGTAGGAGATATGTAAGAAGGATACACGGAGGTAAATGAAAGTAATTTTGTCCTAAAAAAGATGGTCGGTTGGAGCGAAATGGCTTGACAAAATCTGAATGCAAAGGAAAATTGTAGAAGGTTTGTGAAGGGAAATCTTTGGAAAGGAATTTTAGGGGTGATCAGGATGGATGAAGATTGAAATGAAGGGATTTTAAAAAGTACACTGGTATAAGATTGAAATTCTCTCTCTGTTCAAAAAACAAAGTTTTCTTGAATTACTGGTCTGCTCTTGGTAAGAATATAAACAAAGGGTTTTTCTCTTTTGGTTGTCCAGAAAACCAGTTTCTATGTTTTGTCATTATCGGGTCTTCGATCACTTGGTTAAAACTTCTCAGTATTAAGGAGCTAAGTTTTGCTAACAACTATAGAACCCTACAGATTTGCCTTTCAAATCTCTTGTCACCTTGGTTAAATAAAAATAATTTTTGTAATGTTCTGTAATCCTGTGTAGGCACGTGCTCAAACTTTCTAAGGTTTCAACAATTTTCACAAGATTTAAATTATAAATGGAAGTCTCTTTAACTCATTAGGCCTTTTTATTTGGTACATTAAGTTATCCGGAAGTACTGTTAAACAAATGATAAGCCTTAGGTTACATTTGGGTAAATGCTATAACTATTCTAGAGATAATATGTAATTCCTAAGGTTTTAGTGTTTTAATATAAGGTTATCATTTAATATTTTGATTATTGAAGTGTCGTGTGTCACAGAAATAACCAGATTGCCTTGCCAGCCATGTTGTAATCTCAGATCTTTTTTTTTTTTAAGTCTTTTTTTTTTTTTTAAGATTTTATTTATTTGACAGAGAGAGCACAAGCAGAGGGAGAGAGAGAGAGAGGCAGGCTCCCTGCTGAGCAAGGAGCCCGATATGGGACTCGATCCCAGGACCCTGGGATCATGACCCAGGCCGAAGGCAGCCGCTTAACCGACTAAGCCTCCCAGGCGTCCCGTAACCTCAGATCTTTAATCATGTCCATTTTTGAGTCTTGTCATTTATAGTTATTGTTCCATCTTCAAGGAGATTCATAAAAAGGACTTTCAGGACAAATACAGGTATTCAATATCTTTAAGATTAAAACTGAAATGGGTAAGAATTTCCAGAACTAACTAAAGCTGCATTCAAATTAAACAAGAATTAGTAACATGGGACTAAATGAACTAAAAAGATGATTATAGTTTTGTGACTCTTGTTTGGAACATTGCTGGTTCTTTAATGTTTGCTCTCCCAGATTAGGGAAACTTCCTCTCAAGATATCTATGGCTTACAAAAGTATGATAAAATATTCATTTGTAAACAAATTGATGCATTTAAATTCTATCCGAACCTTCTGAAGTTCAAATAAATATTCTTCCACAGCAATCATAGTCATTTGCATAAATTCAATAAGAATCTGTTCTTGTAACAGGACACCATTGGAAACTTTGGTTATTTTACCAAGGCTTTAACTGGAATGCCATATTTGAGAGAGGCATGCATAGACTCAAGTACGACCAGACAGCTTTGAGGAACTAGGGTTGACTTCATGAAAGAGCCATAAAGCCCCTTGGAAATGTTGGCCTGATACCTTACAGAGTTCCCAGCTGCCTCACCAGGTGAGTAAAGAATGTCAATTCCTGGCAGGTACAGGAATCTCAGGATATACTGGGGACCTCATGAAGAGGAATCTCCCCACATCTACAGCTATTACAGGCATGTCTGATGGCAAGTACTTGGCTTGGCTTCCAGCCTGGAGAGGCTACTAAAAGTTCAATCTAGAGATTCCTTATAAAAGTTCCAGCAAAGCAGATTCTAAAAGATCTATATGATCAATCACTATTCTTGCCGAGCTTATATAAATAATTAGGCCAAGTTTGTTAAAATTAGTACTTGTTTTGCAAACATTAGTATTGATTTGGCTGACTCTGAAAATGAGGGTTATTTTAGAGACAAATTATGTTTCAATAACCCACCTTTGTGGATGTTAAATCCTAGTTTTGATTGTCCTGAAATGTTGTTTGCTTAAGCTAGACAACTTGAGGTAAACTTCAGAGAAATAGCTTTTCTATTTCCACACAGTAGCTCATGTATAGGCAGTCTTCTTGCTTGTTATTCTGTGGGGATAACAGGACCCCATGGGCGTATGGTTATTTTGGATTAATTCCCCAATGATTATATAACTTAACTAACACCCTGACCAATTCTGTGTGTCTGGGATGATGAAAATTTTTCTTAAAAGCCAGAGTATACCCCACTCCATAGCGTTAACTATGGAGTTATGGAGATAATGGATGACCCCACTTTCTTTATGATTGGACTGGATGATGCACTTGAGGATGCCCTTATTTCTTGAGTTTTCTCCTACTTGTTTTCTCCTACTTGCCAGTGATTACTTGTAATTAGGATATTGATGCTTTACCTCAAACAAAGAGGTCTTCTTGATGGTATTATCCCGTAGTCATATTTATCCTAAAAGCCACCTCTATTGAGGTAAATTGCAAACAAAAGATTTAGCCAAGCATACAACAGTCCTCTTGGTAGGAGCCGCAAAACTCACCATGGGACAGTCCTTGACTGCAATGACTTCACATCAGGTCCAGAGTGTCTTAGAGACCAAAGGCCACCAATAGATGATAGGAGGCTGACTTATTAAATACCAGGTTATGCTTATAGATATGTCTGAAATATACTTAAAACCTGTCAGACTTTAAACCCAGCTACCCTAATGCCTGGACCTGACCACTGTACTTCTATAGAGCATAATTATTCAGAGATTATTGATCTAGCTTATTCTAGTCAACCAGATTTAAGATGCCCCTATTAAAAAAGGAGATGACAGTTGGTTTACCAATGGCAATAGTTTCATGGAAAAGAGAGGTAAGAAAAGCTGGGTATGCTATAGTGCTCACTTGTGCTTGGCAATTGCCAAAGCCTTAAAAATTAATATGTATACTGACTAGTCCTATATGCCCATGGAGCAATTTAAAGAAAAGGGGATTATTATCAAGCCATAACTCCCCAATCAAATATGGGCCTGAAATTATTATATAAATTCAAAGGATGGACTTCCAAAACTTGAGTAGCCCTTGAAATCCTGACTGTACTTTAAGGAGGCCTAGTATTGGATGGGTGGCTCCTGACTGGAACCCAATGGCTCTATGACCCTTAACTTGTGTCCACAGCTTCCCCCAGGCTGGATAGGCCACTGTACTCTGGGTCTGGCCTGGATGCATGGATGCATTATTAAAATCATTACCAACCCAGCTAACCTTCCAAATTTAAAACAACGGTGGACATGTTCTGTGTCTCATTGGTATGACCACCTAACATCCATCTTTTTTACCTCTTTGAGACTGGAGGATGTTGTTTGGCACATGGAAGCTCTTAGTACATGGTCAAAGCCCTAAATGACACTCAATACAGCATTTCTCTATTAAATACTAAAGTAATACAAATGTGTGATGCAGTTTTACAAAACTTGCGCTATAATAAAAACAGAATGCTGTGTATACATTCTAGATTACCACAAATATTTCTAGGTTTCTAACTGACATGAATACTCAAATTGGTGCTTTAAATGATCTCTCTTTCCTTTAGTGATTGCTTTAAACTCCTCGACTGGAGGAAAATTATTGAAGATCAATTATCAAAGGTCTTTTATTCAGATTTCTCTTTCTTATTAAAATATTAACGTTATTTTGTTGTCATTTCTGGTGTCTCCCTGCCTCATGCCAAGACTCCTTCACTGCCATCACTTCTAGCTAACAGATGATCCCTTCTATTCAAGGAGATTCATACATGTTGACCACGTTGGATTCAGCCACCTCCCTCCCCTTTTGTAACTCCCCCATATGTTCTCCAAGTGACCAGTATTGACCCATAGGTAGGGACATCTCTATGCCCCTACTCAGCAGGAAGAAGTTACAGAACATGAGACCTTCCACCTCAACAACCTTGAAGATTTAAGGGTCAAATTGTTCAGGGGGGAAATGATGAGGGAGCAGAAGACTAGCTGAAGACGAAGCATAGGCTTATACCCTGCAACCTCCCCCTACTCCCCACTCTTGGGTAGGACATGAGTGACATTCTTCCCGGAATCTCCCAACTGTCTTAATACCTTGCTAGAGGGGAAAACAACCTTAACTTGACAATGGCAAGGCCTCGGATATCTTGTAGGTATCTTGTAGGTTGGTCCTCTGTAGCATATGAAAGTTCTTTTGAAGCCTCCCTTTTCCTTACTTCCCCCAACTCCTGAGTATATGATCACCACTCCTCAAGACCCCAGTGCAGCAGCTCTTTCTGCCCAGGGGTCCTGTCCCCGTGCTTTAATAAAACCACCATTTTGCACCAAAGATGTCTCAAGAATTCTTTCTTGGTCATAGGCTCCAGCTCTGGACCTCACCCCACCGAACCTCGCCTATATCCTGAAACCACATCAAAATGACAGCTCTGCCACTTCCTAACACCAAAAAGGCAAATTACTTAACCTCTCTGTGATTTAGTTTCCCCATCTATAAAACATGAATAATAATTATACCTACTTTGTATGGTTGTTGTGAGAATTAAAAGTGTTAGTTTATTTAAAATTCATTGAGTGGTGACTGGCAAACACTACAAGCCATCGTTATTGTTATTATTACTATTATTTTTATTTTATTAGAGACTAACAAAAAACAGACTCAGTAACGACAGATTGTTGATAACTGTTATGAAGAAAACAAATCAAGGTAAAATTTAAAGTGAGAATTAAAGGATGAAAATGAACAAGTTATGGGGCAAGTATTCTGTTAAGATGAATGTGATCTAGTTTTTGAATATAGGTGAGGTTTGGTGAGGTGAGGTCTGGAGCCAAGGCCAAGAAAGAATTCTTGAGACATCTTTGGTGCAAAATGGTGTTTTATTAAAGCATGGGGACAGGACCCAAGGGCAGAAAGAGCTGCTGCACCAGGGTTCAGAGGGGTGACTGATTATATACTTGGGAGTTGGTGGGAAGGAAAAGGGAGGTTTTCAAAAGAATTTTTGTATGCTAAAGAGGACCTACAAGATATTGGAGGCCTTGCCTTTGTCAGGTTAAGGTTGTTTTTCCCTCTGGTAAAGCATTAACATTAAGACAGTTGGGAGTTTCTTTCTGGAAGTTAGGTTATTGATAATGCTTTTTTCTTGTAAATCACGAAGACATTTTGTAAACTGAGGGAGACTCAGGTCTTGCTGGACTATAATCTCTATAAGTCAACTATTTGTTTTTTCCTTCCCTTAGCTTTAAGACAGCCGGAGTGCCTGAGGAACGTCACACAGATCCCACCTGGGAGTTGGAGGTGGGGGCCGTTGGAGGGTGTCAGCTTGTGCTTTGTCCTCAGCTTGCCTTCTGCTCCCTCATCAGATGGAGCTTCCTGTTAAAGGATTGAAAGAAGACAAAGCTGGGGTGTGTGTGGTCACCAAGGCCTGGAAAGAGGCCTGTAGCTAGCACATAAACAAAGCATGCCTAGGGATGAGGCTGATAGTCTAAGGCAGACCTGCAGGGGCTTCTAGATTATGGCAGAGTTTGAATTTTATTCTCAGATCAATAGGAAGCCACTGAAAAGTTTTAATAATTAATACCCCTGTTGCTGCAATATGGAGAATGAAGGGGGTAGTCAGTGGCAAAATCCAAAATGTGAAAAACCAAGAAGCTGTTGTGGTCCTCCAGGATTGAGGTGATGAAGGTCTTCACTGAAGTAGTGGTTCTACAATATGGCAATAGAGTGACTTAAGATTCATTTTGGAAATTAACAGAACTTGCTGATCTAATAGATGTGAGAAATAAAGTAGTCAAGTTCTAAATTTCTACCTAGAATAACTGAGATAGGGGTTGAGATAGGGGTGTGGGTATAGGATCTTTGCCGCATCTTCTTAGTATGTAATGAAGTAGGAGAAAAATTGGAGAATTAACAGCAAGTGGTACACCCTAAGTATAAAATCTGAGAGACTAAAAATTTAAGGAATAAACTTATGAAAATCATGTTCCACCTCATTAGAAATCAGGGAAATGCAAATTAAAACCACAATGAGAAAACTCATCAGAATGGCTTAAAAAAAAAAAAAAAAGTCTGACACTACCAAAATTGTTGATGAGGATGGGGATTAATGGGAACTCTTATACATTTGTAATATAAATTGTACAGCCAGTTTGGGAAACTGTTTTACAGTATTTACTGTTAAGCAGTATTTACTATAGTTGAACATGAAAACATCTCTGACCCAGCCATTTTATTCCTAGTTATATGTATATACCCGACAGTAATGTGTGCACACATGCACCAAAAGACATGAGTGAGATGTTCATAGCAGCATTCTTTTTTTTTTTTTTTTTAAGATTTTATTTATTTGCGAGAGAGAGAATGAGAGACAGAGAGCATGAGAGGGAGAGAGAGAAGTAGGCTCTCTGCTGAGCAGGGAGCCCGACGTGGGACTCGATCCCGGGACTCCAGGATCATGACCTGAGCCGAAGGCAGTCGCTTAACCGACTGAGCCACCCAGGCGCCCGTAGCAGCATTCTTTATAATAACTCTTAACTGGAAATAACCTAAGTGTCCATCAACAGTAGAATATATAAATAGTGGCATAGTTATACAATGAAATACTATATGGTTTTGAAAAATGAAACTACAGATATAAGCAACAATATGATGACTATCATAGACATAATGTTAAACTGTTAGACAAAAAAGAGGACATAAACCAATACACTGTGATTTATATGAAGCTAACTTTGCATAAAGTTCAAAAAGAACAAAAATCATAGTGTTAAAAGTCAGGATAGTAATTACCCTTGGGAAGAAGGAGGGAGTTAAGAAAAAAAAAAGTGGGGGGCACCTGGATGGCTCAGTCAGTTAAGCGTCCAACTCTTGATTTCCGCTTGGGTCATGATAATCAGGGTCCTGGGATCGACTCTTGCATCAGGATCCTTGCTCAGCAGGGAGCCTGCTTCTCCCTCGCCCTCTGCCTGCCGCTCCCCCTGCTTGGATGCACGCGTACGTGCTCTCTCTCTCTCTGACAAATAAAAAAAAAAAAATTGCCTGTAGATAAAGGATATGTAGATCAGTGAAGACCAGAATCTAATTCATTTAATAGTAACATTATTCATTGAAGAACAGTAACTTGTATTTTATATTTAATGCATCAATTTCTGTAAGTTCATCATTGAAGAGAAGATATATTCTTTTATTTCTCATTTCGTTTTCAAACATAAACAGAAGTAGAGAGGATATTGTAATGAATTCTCATTTACCTATCATCCAACTTTAACAATTAACCACATTGCCATTTCTGTTTCATTTATATACACCCCTGTATTGGTTTTCTATTGCTGCCATAACAAATTCCTACAAATTTAGTGATTTTAAGCAACACAAATTTATTATTTTACAGTTCTGTAGGTTAGAAGTCCAACATGGGTTTCATTGGGCTAAAATCAAGGTTTGTCAGGGCTGCATTCCTTTATGTAGCCTCTAGGAAGGGAATCCATTTTTTTTGTTTGTTCTAACTTCTAGAGGCTGCCCACATACCTTGGCCGGAGGTCCCTTCCTGCATCTTCAAGGCCAGCAATGGTAGGTTAAGTCCTTCTCACATCACATTCCTCTTACCTCCTCTATAGTCAGATCTCCCTTTGCCTCTCTCTTAAGCCTCCCTCTTCCACTTTGAAGGACTCATACCATTAGATGGGAACCATCTGTAACCTGTAATCCAGGATAATCTCCCCATCTCAAGATCCTTAATGTAAGCACATCTACAAAATCCCTTTTGCTTTTTAAGGTAACACATTTGCCAGTTCAAAAGATTACATCTTTAGGGAACTGTTATTTTCTGCCTACAACAACTTCCAAACACACACACACACACACACACACACACGTTATTGTTTTTTCCTGGAATATTTTAAAGTAAATCCTAGACATCATAAAATTTTCCTATAAATACTTAAGTATGTATCTGTTTCTTCTTTGTTTTCAGTCTAGCTTCTGACTCCATACTCAACCATATCATTAAAAGTACCAATGACCTATGACCTACATATTAATAAACCCATAGGATGATTTTCAGTCTTCATCTTTCTTTTCCTCCAGCTTCATTTATCAAGATTAAGTACTCAATGATAGCTAATAGTTAGAATACACACACACACACACACATATAAATAGTAGACACTAAGTGCTTTGCAAATGTTAACTCATTTAATCCTCAAAACAGCGATATAAAATAGAGATGGTTATTTCCTCCACTTTCAGATGAGAACACTGAGACAAAGTGGAAAAATGGTTTGTCCAGGATCATACAGTTAGAAAGTGCCAGAATAAAAATTTAAACCCAACCAATCTTGCTCTGTAGTTCTCTGTAGTTCATTTAACCACTATACTATACTGCTTTTCCTTTTCCTTAAACTTGTTCAGCAATACTAAAAAGTAGCTTGTGGTGATTTGTTTTCAATCCAATTAATCTGTGTAAATGGTAAATCCAAATGGTACAATATTGTTTATAGTATTTAATGGAAAAAAAGCTCTCCCTTACTGAGTCCTAATCGCTAAAGTCAGCATCTTTGACCTGCCACTATAAAACATAAAGATTTAACACACTCACATGAGCCCATCCTCCGTTCCCTTTCTATTTTTGATGTTTGTGGAGTTTTTTCTATTGTTTACTTTAAATAACATACTTGAATGTTTACTTGAATATTCTATCAATTTTATTTTTTATTTTTTTAAAAGATTTTATTTATTTATCAGAGAGAGAGCACACACAAGCAGGGGGAGCGGCAAGCAGAGGGAGAAGCAGGCTCCCTGCTGAGCAAGGAGCCGGCCTTGGGACTTGATCCCAGGACTCCGGGATCATGACCTGAGCAGAAGGCAGACACTTAACTGACTGAGCCACCCAGGCATCCCACTATTCTATCAATTGTATTTATTTTTTTATTTTTTAAAGATTTTATTTATTTGTCAGAGAGAGAGAGCACATGCAGGGGGAGCGGCAGGCAGAGAGAGAAGCAGGCTGCCACTGAGCAGGGAGCCTGATGTGGGACTCCATCCCAGGACCCTAGGATCATGACCTGAGCCAAAAGAGGCAGACACTTAACCGACTGAGTCACCCAGGCATCCCTATTCTATCAGTTTTAGATAGAATCTCTTATATCCTCACTCTGTAGAGTGAGAATATATGACCTAACCCTTTGTTCTATCTTCCAGTTTTTGTTTTCTTTATATTAAGATCTTAACCTTCTTTATTGTGAAATAAAGCATACACAGAAAAGTGCCCCCCCAAGTAAAAACCCACAAATGTACAAGTTAATGGGTAAAGTGAACACCCATGTAATGGCTACCCCCAGTTAAGAATTAGAACCCCCAAGGGTGCCTGGGTGGCTCAGTCGGTTGGGCGTCTAACTCGATTTTGGCTCAGGTGGTGATCTTGGGGTCATGGGAGCAAGCCCCACATGGGGCTCTGCCCTCTGAGGGTTGCCTGCATGAGATTCTTTCTGCCTCTGCCCCTCTCCCCACTTGTGTGCACAAGCACGTTATTTCTCTCTCTCAAATAAATAAATCTTAAAAAAAAAATTAGAACCCCCATGTGTCCCTTCCTATACACAACACTTTCCCCCCTCCCCTTAAGGAGGAAATCACTTTCTTACTTTTCTTTATGGTTTATCACCTAATAATGTATCCCATAGATTTACCTAGTTTTTTTAAACTATATACAAATGAAATCATACTATAAGTACTGTATCATTTTGAATTTCTGAATAATAGAGTATGATGTCTTAATTCATTCTAGATATTGCCAAACCATTTTCCAAACTTTTATACTAATTTACACTTCCATTGGCAGTGTTTGAGAGTATGACATATTATGGACGATATTTCTTCCTTTCATTTACATTGTCAAAAGTGATCATTATATCTATTATGTAACCATAATGTGCTTCTTTATGCTTCGTTCATAGATTCGTTCTAAAATTTAAGAATCCATAAACAGCTTTATTTTATGAGTGTGTAGATATTCTTCACTGCAGAACGATATGGTGTGCTAGGATTGCATTTCCTTCTGTATGGTTTCAGTGTCATTATCTCCTAGAAACAAGATCAAATGGATTCATATTTCAGATTCCATCAGTATAAGATAATAAATTCGCACTACCTTTGAGTGAGATTCATATATACATAGCTACTGATTTTTGTGGTACAGTTTCTGTTTTTCCAAGAGTTCTTGATTGTTCCTTTTCTCCGTGCCTCCATGATACCACATTCTCATTGTTTAATTCCTGCCTTTCTAGCCACTTCTCAGTCTACCTCTTTAATTCTTCTTTGCCTAAACATTAATTGTTGGTAGAGATACCCGAGACTATTTCTTAGGTTAGCAGATTTCCAAACTGTGCTCCCTAAACCCTTAGAATGTTGGACACTCTTTTAGAGAATCTTTAAGATCGAGGTCAAAACTATTTTCATAATAATATTAAGATATTATTTGCCTTTTCCCTTGTTGCTATCTGTACGGATGGCACAAAAGCGATGGTGGATAAATCTGGCCACTCAGCACAAATCAAGCCAATGACACCAAACCATACTAGCAGTCATTGTATTCTTCTGCCACATACTCGTAGTGAAAAAAACAAACATTGCAAGTTTCACCTAAGAACGTCCTTGGTGGAACAGTAAAAATTATTAATGCGATTAAAGTTTAAGCATGTGAGTCTTTTTTTTTTTTAAAGATTTTATTTATTTATTTGAGACAGAGAGAATGAGAGACAGAGAGCATGAGAGGGAGGAGGGTCAGAGGGAGAAGCAGACTCCCCGCCGAGCAGGGAGCCCAATGCGGGACTCGATCCTGTGACTCCAGGATCATGACCTGAGCCGAAGACAGTCGCTTAACCAACTGAGCCACCCAGGCGCCCAAGCATGTGAGCCTTTTAATATTCTGTGTGATGAAATAGGAAGTATACATAACTCATTCTTGCTGTATATTAAAGTATGATGGTTGTCTTGAAGAAAAGCACTGAGATTGAGTTGTAAGTGGACTAGCTCCTTTTATCATGGAACCCATTTGTACTTGAAAGAACACCTGACACCAGACTAGGTTTATTCATGCTTAGATAATTTGGCAGACATTTTCCTAGAAATGAATGAAGTGAACCTGTCATGTCAATGGAAACAACTGATGATATTTGTTGCCAGTGATAAAATTCAAGCTATCAAGAGAAAATTGGAATTTGGAAAACATGTAACTACAGCATGAGCTCAACAGCTTCCCATGGTTAAAGACTTTTTACTGATGAGATCAGTAGTGATTTCAATAATATATCTTTTGATGTTGTCTAATGAGGGGTGTCAATATTTGGAAGTTCTGAATAACTAAGCCAATTATTTTTTCTTTCTTTTTTTTTTTTAAAGATTTATTTATTCATTTGAGAAAGCGAGAATGAGAGAGAGTACATGAGAGGGGGGAGGGTCAGAGGGAGAAGCAGGCTCCCCGCTGAGCAGGGAGCCCGATGCGGGACTCGATCCCGGGACTCCAGGATCATGACCTGAGCCAAAGGCAGTCGCTCAACCAACTGAGCCACCCAGGCGCCCCGCCAATTATTTTTTCAAATGACTAAAAACATTACCAAGTCGTACATTGGTAAGACAAAGGGTAAGAAAGACTATTGGCTTTCTTTTTCTGACTTAAAATGTTTTCACTATTATTACATAGTCCTTAAATATGAGCAAACATATTTATTACTATTTAACTGTTTGATTCTAAGACAATAAGCACAAGTGAAAATATATTACTTAGAAAATAATTCAGGGTTTCATGGATATTCTGGATCAGGACTTGGCCCATAGGCTAAATCCTGACCACCACCTATTTTTATACAGGTGCAAGCTAAGAATGGTTTTTACATTTTTTAGTGGTTAGAAGGACGTATTTTTTGTGGCACATAAAAGCTATATGAAGTTTGAATTTCAGTTCCATAAATAACTTTTATTGGAATACAGCATGCTCATTCGTTTACATATTGTCTGTGGCCGCTTTTGCACCACAAAGGCAGAGTTGAGTCGCTGTGAGAAGAACCATATGTGGTGCCGTCATCACTTTGTACTATTGCTAAAAGGCAAATATCAAGAGAGGGATCTAATAAAATTCCATAAATGTTTTCCAAATGGTGATGAATATGTTTAATTAAAAGTTTTGCGTATAAATGCAGTACCTATCTGTATGAAAAGATACTTTCAAAGTTGAAATATATAAAATCTCATTACAGGTCAGCATTAATAGATGAGTATTTGGAACAGATTTTTTTTTTAATTTTTTAAGATTTTATTTATTTGAGAGAGACAGAATGAGAAAGAGAGAGCATGAGAGGGAGGAGGATCAGAGGGAGAAGCAGACCCCCTGCTGAGCAGGGAGCCCGATGCAGCACTCGATCCCGGGACTCCAGGATCATGAACTGAGCTGGAAGGCAGTCGATTAACCAACTCAGCCACCCAGGTGCCCCGGAACAGATTTTTTTTTTTTTAAGATTTTATTTATTTGAGAGAGAGAGTGAAAGAGCACAAGCAGGGGGAGCAGCAGAAGGAGAGGGAGAAGCAGGCTCCCTGCCCAGCAGGGAGCCCGATGTGGGACTCGATCCCAGGACCCTGGGATCATGACCTGAGCCGAAGGCAGATGCCCAACCATCTGAGCCACTCAGGCGCCCTTGGAACAGCTTTTGATGACAGGTCTAGAGTGTTTTCTGACACTAGCCACCAACAATCCATTAGTTCTCTAATTGTCCTACAAATCAATTCAGTTCTGACACTAACTACCCAGAGTTAGTGTCCAACGTCACAAGTTAAAGGACTCATTCCCACAAGTCTGCCCTCACTTCAGACATCAGCCACAAGTAGGGTACCCAGGCCATCCACACTTTTGCCCATCCAACTACAAATCAGTCACCACACCCCCTCCTTAGGTTTGAGAAGTTGCTAGAATGGTTCACAGAACTCAGAGAAACTATTTATGCTTACTAGTTTGTTATAAAGGATACAAATACAACTCAGGAACAGCCAGATGAAAAAAATGCACAGGATAAAGTATGGGGGAGGAGGTACTCAGAGCTTCCATGCCCCCTCTGGGCATGTCACCCTGCCAGCACCTCAGTGTATTTGTAGAAGCTCTCTGAATCCCACCACTAGGGAGTTTCTCTGGAGGTTTCATTACTTAGGCATAATTGATTAAGCCATTGGTCATTGGTGATTAACTCAACTTCCAGCCCTCCCCCCTTGTACTGACTACAATAACAGCCATACAAGCAATGTACACGTTGCCAAGGTAACCTGCAAGACCACTATGTTTATCAGCCAAAACAGGGGAGTCCTTGACCCTTCAGACCTCAACTTGCTCACCAAGTGATGTGGTATGTATATACAATGGAATATTACTCAGTTATCAAAAAGAATGAAATCTTGCCAATTTCAACAACATGGATGGAGCTAGAGTGTATCATGCTAAGTGAAATAAGTCAATCAGAGAAAGACAAATACCATATGATTTCACTCAAATGTGGAATTTAAGAAACAAAATAAATGAACATATGGGGTGGGGAGAGAGAGGGAAATAAACCATAAGAGACTCCTAATGATAGAGAACACACTGAGGGTTATTGGAGGGAGGTGGGTGGGGAATGGGCTAGATGGTGATGGGTATTAAGGAGGGCACTTGTTATGATGAGCACTGGGTGTTGTATGTAAGTGATGAACCACTGAATTCTACTCCTGAAACCAATATTGCACTGTATTTTAACTAACTAGAATTTAAATAAAAATTTGGGGCAAAAAAGTGAGAAGAGAAGAATTTTCAAATATACAAGCTTCAAAACCTCCTATTACTCCTTTCTCAAGAAGCTACCAGAGGATGTGCTGCTTCTAAACTACAAAGAAAACCAAGAAAAAGGAAATCAGAGAAATCAGAAAACAGGACATTCAACACAAGAGAAGAACTACTAGTACTAGAGGAAAGAAGGCTGGAGAGAATTGGGAGAGGTAGGTCACCAGGGTTAAAAGTGGAACTTATATGTTATTTGAAAATCCGGCGAAATCATTCTTACATTGCTTGGCTGATCTCTTTACAGAATTTGGAAAAAAGTAAAGTTTTAAGTGCATAGGTAAAGAAGCAAAGCAATTAACTACAGGAAAACAAAGTAGAATTGTAATAAAATATGCTTAGTTCAGCAGTGAACAGTATTTACTTAGTCATAGTCAAATATTATATACTCATTTAACCAAAAATTGTGATATAATTTCATTCTGAAGGAAAAGCTGTCATTTGTAGCTTACAAGGAATATATTCTCAAATACGGTAACAATATCAGTGTCTACAATTGATGTCAAGTGTAAGCACATTATTTAGAATTATGGAGGTAAATAGAAGAATCAGCTAAAATTATAGAAAGGCTACATTTAATGAGGACTGGGACTAGGAACAGATGGTAAGGTAGAAGGAGCCTTATGGGACTTTTTATTAAAAAAAGTGAGTATGGCCCAGTGGGTAAGAGCATAGCCTGTGGAACTAGACTGCCTGGCTTTGAGTCCCATTTAAAATCGTTTCTACCCCCTAGGGATGGTTGTGAAGAATAAATGTATAATGTTAAAAGTGTGCTGGATGCATGGCATGTTCTATATGTTGGCTAATAGTTGTAGTAACACTAATTATTTAAATGTTGTGCAGATATTACATTATTAACCTTTTTTGTTTAAGTAGGCTCTGTGCCCAGCGTGGAGCCCAATGCTTGATGCAAACTCACGACCGTGAGATCAAGACCTGAGCGGAGATCAAGAGTCAGACACCTAGGGGCGCCTGGGTGGCTCAGACAGTTGGGCGTCTGCCTTCAGCTCAGGTCATGATCCCAGCGTCCTGGGATCGAGCCCCACATCGGGCTCCCTGCTCAGCTAGTGGCTTGCTTCTCCCTCTCCTACTCCCCCTGCTTGTGTTCCCTCTCTCTCTGTCTCTATGTCAAATCAATTAAAAAAAAAAAAAAAAAAAGTCAGACACCTAACTGATTGAGCCACCCAGGCGCCCCTTACATTGTTAACTCTTAAAAAATGGTTTTTGTAAAGGATATTGAAGTCACTCTGAGAAAAGATAACGAAATCCTGAACCAAGACTATGGTAGTGGGTTTGGAAAGGAGCAGATTATTGACATATTTGGGAAATAATAACACTGGGTCATTATGAGAGGAGAGTATAAGGGTCAAGGATGTTCCTTTTGTTTGTTTGTTTAACTGGATAGATGGTGGCTACCAAAAACCAAAAATATGAATAACGAAGAATGGATTGGGGGAAGCTTGGGAAATTCCTGGGTGACAGGGATAATGAGTTTGATTTTGGGTATTTTGAGTTTTCAGATACCTTTAAGTTGACTTTAGAGGTTATTGAATTAAGATATTGATGGAAGTTAAGTCAGCAAAGTTAACCTTAGAAGATAAAGTGTAGCTCTCTGGTGTGCACCTCTGTTCTAAAAGTTGAGTTAATGAGTGTTGAAGAAATTGAGGAATTTATTTAGTGATAGCAAATGTTAGGACTGACATGAATTCCAATAAAAGTTGGGATGGAGAACACACTGGGATGCTTAAAACACATAGGGGTATTGTGTCCAGTGGTAGAACTGAGAAGAGTAAGACTTTTCCATCAATTTCAAAGAACTGTTTAAAAATCCGTTTATGGGGGCACCTGGGTGGCTCAGTTGGTTAAGCATCTGCCTTGGGCTCATGTCATGATCCCAGGGTCCTGGGATCAAGCCCTGCTTCGGGCTCCCTGCTCTGCAGGGAGTCTGCTTCTCCCTCTCCCTCTGCCTGCTTCTCCCCCTGCTTATGCTCTCTCTCTCTCTCTCTCTCTGTCAGATAAATAAAAATCTTCAAAAAATAAAAATCAGTTTATGTAGGGAATGCCTGGGTGGCTCAGTTGGTTGAGTGTCCAACTCTTGATCTTTACTCAGGTCTTGATCTCAAGGTTGTGAGTTCAAGCCCCGAGTTTGGTTCTGTGTTGGGTGAAAAGCCTATTTAAAAAAAAAAAAAAAAAAATCAGGGGCACCTGGGTGGCTCAGTGGTGGCTCAATTGGTTAAGCATCTCTGCCTTCTGCTCAGGTCATGATCCCAGAGTGCCAGGATCAAGCCCCTCATCGGGCTCCCTGCTCAGCGGGGAGTCTGCTTCTCTCTCTGCCCCTCACCCTGCTTGTGCTCTCCCTCTCTTCTCTCTTTCTCAAATAAATAAATAAAATCTTAAAAAAAAATCAGTTTATGTAGGGTGTTAAAAAGTTTAGGAAATAGTGGTGATGGTTGCACAACATTGTGAATGTAATGCCTCTGATTTGCTCATTTAAAAGTGGTTAAAATTGCAAGTTTTATGTTTTATAGTTTTAACCACAATTTAAAAAATTAATAATGTAATATACTCAAAACTCTAATATCATATACTTTATTTTTTTTAAAAAGATTTTATTTATTTATTTGACAGAGAGAGACACAGTGAGAGAGGGAACACAAGCAGGGGGAGTAGGAGAGGGAGAAGCAGGCTTCCTGCTGAGCAGGGAGCCCGATGCGGGGCTCGATCCCAGGACCTTGGGATCATGACCTGAGCTGAAGGCAGACGCTTAATGACTGAGCCACCCAGGCGCCCCTAATATCATATACTTTAAATCAATGAATTGTATGATGTCTAAATTATATTTTAATAAAGCTCTTAAAAAATCAGTCTATGTATAGAGCTAAGCCAGAAATTTCTGTAGAAGTCAAGTTAAAGGGAACTGGTCTAGTCCCTTGAAAACTGTCTTAAGCATCCTATTGGACTGCTTTGTCTCTGGTACTCAGTAAATATTTTTTAAGTGAATCAATAAACAAATGAACGAGTAAGTGGACTTAAATGCAATATATGTAAATCTGTCTATCTGGTGTCTGGCTATGAGGTTGCAAGTTTGGGTTTGCGAATGTGATAATCACTGTGGTCCCTGTCCTCTTAAAATATAGTCATAACTCTCATATACCGTTCTTTGTTTTACAAATACTCTTAAAAAGAAACGTGCATTTGGTGAATCTTTTCCTTGTCTATTCTGATGAATTCAGTCCAAGGAGAGACGTGATTGCCTACCTTCTGATATGAAAACCTGAAGACCTGGTAGGTGTCACGACACAAAGAAAATTACTAGACTAGCCCCCAGAATCTCCATTCATTTTGGAGATACGAAAGAGTGAATTAAAGACATGACCCTAAAGCAGAAATAAGAGCAAACCCCAGAGAGTCCTGATGATACAGTTCTGCAAGCGACAGCAAACCTATCTCTTCTCAAGGTAGATTTTATTACTTAAAAGGGCTTCCCATTACAGCTCTCAAATTACCAATTTATTTTCTTCTACTTTATAATCTAAGACAACATTGGTATAAAATGACATTTAGAAAGAAGCCAGTGAAGTAATAAGTGTACAAACATATTTATAGTTCCAAGTAAAAAATAAATTTGCATTGCATATTATCACTATCAATTAGCCAATTGTTTTTTGAGGAGTTGTTGATGTGGGAAACAAAGGCAGAAGAAAAATTAGTAAATTTCCTTACTATCTACAGCCCCAATTGACAAGTTCTTAAAACAGGCAGAGTGACATTCCTGTAGGGACTCAACTGCCTCAATGCTCCTACTTGGTTAAGGGCAACAGACAGTCTTAGCCCCACCCCCAGGATCCTGTAAGTCTCCTTTAACATATAAAAATTCCTTTGGAAACTTCCTTTATCTCTACCCACCCCCCCTCCCCCAAGATACATGTTAGCAATCATCCCCCAAGCATATGACCCACGGATACACATCTGAAGGGTCTCATTACTGAATTTTTACTAAACAGTAAGAAATGACCTTTCCTAACAATAGCAAGCCCCCTCAGGATCCTGGAAACCTTGTTTCCAAAATACCTGGGAGGCTTACACTATCCCTAACCCCCTCCCAACTTGAAAGTCTATAATGGGCTGCTCCTCATGACCCCAGTGCAGCTCTTTCTGCCCACAGGTCCTGTCCCCGTGCTTTAATAAAACCACCTTTTTTTTTTTTAATTTTTTTACTTTTTATTTATTTTTTTATTCTTATGTTAATCCCCATACATTACATCATTAGTTCTAGATGAAGTGTTCCATGATTCATTGTTTGTGCATAACACCCAGTGCTCCATGCAGAATGTGCCCTCCTCAATACCCACCATCAGGCTAACCCATCCTCCCACCTCCCTCCCCTCTAGAACCCTCAGTTTGTTTTTCAGAGTCCATCGTCTCTCATGGTTCGTCCACCCCTCCGATTTCCCCCGCTTCATTCTTCCCCTCCCGCTACCTTCTTCTTCTTTTTTTTTCTTAACATATATTGCATTATTTGAATAAAACCACCTTTTTGCACCAGACATCTCAAGAATTCTTTCTTGGTCGTTGGCTTTGAACCCTAGGGTCTTTCCTCCGTCATTGTGACTTGGGGAAAGGATGCTTAGGAGGTGAAATTGTTGGTGTAGGTTTACAGTTGAACTTGAGTAAAAACTCAGCAGGATCAGTAATTGTCTTCTGCCTGAGTGTAAGGACTTAAAGTCAGATGTCATCTACAGGGCAAGGGAAATGGATCAAAGGTTTGAGTTGGTAACAAGTGTCTCTAAAACATACAATAATAAAGGCAACTACTTTGTTGACTGAGATGGATGGAAAAGTCGAGGAGTAACTGCTATGGAAGTGAAAGGAATGATTTCTAAAGACATGCTTTAACTTTTCAAAGAGCCATCATATGTGCATTTTTAAAAGCAATTTCAGAAGGTTAAGAAGGGAAGATGTAATCTTTATGGTTGAAGAAAATACAGGGAAGAGGTTAGCATTTCTTTGCTCATACTTGTCTCTGCTTTAAGTTGCTAAGATGAGTTAATGTTTACGATTTAAAGAAGCTCCACTGCACGTAAGTGCCCAAATCCACCCCCAGCTCATCCTACTCTTTCTAACACATGTGTACTCATAACGAAAGAGCAGAAGCAGAAGGAACACGGGCCCTCTTGGCTACTTGAATACTTCTGAGGTGCTGGTAATACCCAGAATATCAGGAATTCCTTTCCAAAATCTATGTTGTTTTACCGACTTTACATCCATTCTTTCCTTCAACAGCTAGTCTTCTTCCCTTGAGTCCTTCAGAGCACATGGTTCTTAAACCTGGCTGCACAGTAGAATTACCTATGGAGCTTTAAAAATACCAACTGCAAGCCAATTGAATTTGAATCTCTAGGGTAAGAGATTCAGCATAGGTTAAGAACAGCCACTTACCTAGGCTTCTAAAACTCCCCAGGTGATTCTATTCTGTTCCAGGCCCGAGATCTGATTAGAGCCATGACTCTTTGGGGTTAAGTATAACCCCTGGACAGACAGCAACAGCATCCTAGGAAACTTGTTAGAAATACAAATTCACGAGCCCTGCCCCACTTACTGAATCAGATAGGGTAGTGGGGTCTAGAAATCTGTTGTAACAAAGTTCCAGGTGATTTCAATGCAAGCTAAAATATGAGTACCACTGATTCTAAATGGGTGTTTTTGAAAATTTAATGTGTAGTTGAATTATCTTATTCAAATGCAAATTATGACTCAGTAAGGTTGGGATGGTGCTTGAGATTCTAAATTTCTAACAAGCTCTCAGAGGATGCTGCCAGTCTACTGACCACACTTTGAATAGCAAAGTGCTAGGATACAACTTTATTTCTATGGAATTATCCAGTACATTATATAGGAAAACAGTTACACCTCAGTTAGTCACGGGTTTATATAAAGAATAGACTTTTCATGGTAAGTTTACCTTTTTTTTTTTTTAATTAACACAATCTGGTGAATCTGCACGTTAGCTCCTTTGGTCCTGAGGAAAATCTTTCTGGGTTTTGGTCCAAAATTTTCTAGTGTTTTCAAAGTTCTTCATGAAATCATTGGCTTCCTAGGATTCTGCTTATAAGAATATTCCTAGAATTAAGTTATTCTACTCCTGCAAAAACGGTCCAAATGGTACCTCTATTCCCTTTGTCTCACTTGCCAAAATCTTTCATTTCCAAACCCAGTTTCTATAGCGGCCTCTACCCAGCATCCCCATTCTCAGTCCTATAGTTATCTCTAGATTTTAATTGCTTATAACATTTACTAGCAAAAATCTAATTATATCCAAGAATTATATCTAATTATACAACATTCAGTTGTATGGTCTGTCAGAATGCTAGTTTCCCTGGGATCACTCATATTTGGGGGAGAAATCTGGCTCTTGTTGCAGATACTGAATACTATTCTGCTAGAGCCTCCCTTCTTTCTGCCTTACCTTGTTTGGTTTATAATAGAACTAAGGAAGAACACACACTCAATTCAAGTTTGGATACATTAATCAAATGTGACATGTGTATTCTGTATTCAGAATAAATCTTCTTGAATATATGAAATAATTAACTTTTTATATAGACTTTTATTATGAAGTATAAAATATCTGGAAATGATTTAAAAACTTTTCAGTTACAGTGTTAATTAAATAATCTTTATGAGAGAAAACACCACATTAAAAAATTACATTCATAACAAACAATCTAAAATTCATTCATATGTTAAAATAGTAATTACAACATTAGCAAATCATGAAATTCAGAAACTTTTGTAACCACAGATCTAAATCAGGGGTCTCAAACTCAGATGTGTTCAGGGCTAAGAAGGAAACACAAAGTAGTGAAGTAGCCTGATAAAAAAGGGAGTCTATCAGACTGTGGCAAACTAGGGAATGCATGCCCAGTCAAAAGACTTCAAATTCAATTTTGAAATATTATGTACACTGAATAAACAGCTGTGGGCCAAGCTGGCCTGTATTGACTGCCAGTTTGCAGCTCTGGCCTAAATGAATTTTTAGCAGGTTATGTATGCAATTCTCAAAATGGCAGACAGCACTTTTAAAATACATATGTTGTCGGGCGCCTGGGTGGCTCAGATGGTTAAGCGTCTGCCTTCAGCTCAGGTCATGATCCCAGGGTCCTGGGATCGAGTCCCGCATCGGGCTCTCTGCTCCTTGGGAGCCTGCTTCTCCCTCTGCCTCTCTCTCTCTCTCTCATGAATAAATAAATAAAATCTTAAAAAAAAAAAAATACATATGTTGTCACTTTATATATATAACTATTATATATATATAACACTTATGTATATAGCTATTAGTATTATATATATAACATATATACCTTACACATTATATATATATACATAATGTTATATATATGTGTATATATAGATATATATAGAAAGCTTGAGTCACTATTTTGGGATAAGTGGGTATAAAAACTTTAAGAAAAGGTATTTTGCACCTTGAATTAATCAATTTAGGAAGTTGCGTGGATAATATTCTTAAAAACATCTGGTTAAGAGATGAAATTTTTAAAATACTTCCTTTCACATTTATTTGGGAAAAACTAGTTATGCCTAAAAGTTAATTAAAATGAAATGAAATTTCATTCTTTTACCAACAGAAAGTCATACACCACAGTACATTATTGCTTAGTAAGAAATATTTAGGTAAAAAATAAATATTGGTTTTACTAAGGTATAATTCAGAAAGCATTCAATCATATTGCCTCATTACATACTAAGAAAATACTTGTAATTCATTTGACAATAAGTCTTACTTTATCTTTAAAGGGTATTTTAAGAATTTTAATACATTTTATACTTTCAGTTAAAAGTAAAGGTTCTAGTCTGAAGATATAAAATTGCTATAGGCCAAGTGGCTGTAACCAAATAGGTCTGGTTTGCTATGCCAAAGCAGTTTTACAGAATTTACAATTTTGTATACCATCAATGACTTCACATTAGTGACTTTGAAATAATTTTTAAAAAGTTAAAGTGATGGAGACATTAGTGATAAATAAAATCTTCTAAAAGTCTATGAAGGCACATTATAATTCAAATATCCTTGCTAGATCAGGAATACATATTTTAAAATAATCCATAGACAACACAAATTTCAAACAAATAAAACTCAAATACATTTACTCCAAACCTTGATACAATTCCCCAAAATATTTTCTACTTTTTTCAAACATTTTAGATCTTAGCTTGAGAAGTTTAACATAAAAAGCACCAAATCTAACCATATAATCTTCCACTTAAAAAAGTTAGTAGTTATTATATCTTTTCTGTAAAATGAAGTTATATGGAACAAATCAATTTCATATTTAATTTCTGAAATTAAAAAGCCAAAGCTATTAAGTATATCTAACTAGAGTTAGATGTTTAGCAAACCCAGAGTAGGTATATAAGAAAATGTTAAGACACAGTATCAAGTAATGTAATAGGTCTTTTATTATTTCCATTTCTTATGAATTGAAACTTCTTAAGTAGGGGAAATATGTTTGGCATCATTTTCTAACCTCGTATTTGGCAAAGTTTTAAAGTTCAGCCAAGTCATATGCATCTTATCTATATTCCCACATTTGTTTTAATTATTAAAGCTACTTAAGTAGGAAGCAATCAGGATTTTTTTAGAATTCAAAGTTAACGGATCTTATACATCATTAAGTATTGCCATGGCAGGGGCGCCTGGGTGGCTCAGTCGTTAAGCGTCTGCCTTCGGCTCAGGTCATGATCCCAGGGTTCTGGGATCGAGCTCCGCATCAGGCTCCCTGCTCCGCGGGAGGCCTGCTTCTCCCTCTCCCACTCCCCCTGCTTGTGTTCCCTTTCTCGCTGTGTCTCTGTCAAATAAAATCTTAAAAAAAAAAAAAAAAGTATTGCCATTGCAGAAATTAAAGTTGAAGACAAGAAAGAAACATGTTCTCAAATCAAGTCAATAGTAAAACTGTCATACAGGGGTATACAATACATGCTGATGTATTACAAACTTAGCTTGATTTAGCAGTTCTTTAAAAACCAATAAGGTTTCTATGAATAAATTTATTTTAATTAATAAATTATTCACAATTAAAAATTTAAAGTTTTCATAAATAGTAACAACAGACTGGATATTGTGTATATGGGATTCCCACAAAACAATAACAAAATACTTCAACATTATTCCATCCAAATATTGGTTTAAAATTATTCACATTTAAAAATCATTGTTGACTGATCATAACAATGAATTCCAGACTAAATTGATAGCAGTTATATATATAGTGCTGTCTGCTTGTTCTTATCATCAAAGGATGAAAAACTCCTTTTGTAAGAAACATGATGGCCATACTGGTTACATACAGTGATCCAATCAGTTAGCGTATTTATGGAGGAAGCGTTCAAATGCATCATAGATGGCTTGTCTAAAATTAAAGATGAAAGAAAAACTGTAATGAGCAAAAAAGGAAGATAGTACTTTTCTTATAAGTTACTTCCAAAGTGACCTGTGGCTTGCAACCTGACTTCCTCTCCAACTAGCTTTGAAAGAGGCAGGTACCTGAGGGTGGGTGTTTGGATCCGTGTAACTTCACCACAGCTGCAGAAAATCTCAAATGTGCTTGCAACTGATGATGAATTCAGAAGTACCATCCTTTTCTGTGATGTACTTTTTTGGTGCCTTAGAACTTACATAATACATGCATTTATATAATATATATATGCAATATAAAATATATATGTAGGTATGTGACATGTTGAAAATTAATTGGCTATATAACTTTTCATAATGTAGTATTCAACCTATTTCATAAATTATGATAAGGATGCTTTTTGTCCAGAAAAACACATGTTCCTAGCAACTGAACTAAAAGCAAAAGCCTTAGTTTCCAATATTACCTTCACAGAGTGTTTTACTATATTAGTATTTAATATTAATATGTTTTAATATATTTATATTATTTAATATATATTTAATATATTAGTATTTAATATTAATATTTTAATATTTTAATTGGACACTTAAGGTGACATCTAAAAGTTGGTTATTTAAATGAACTAAATAAGTGACAATGTACAAAGAATTATTTCTTGGATTAAAAAGAGCTAAAACATGTCAGACATATAATACACACAATTCTTCTATTATATAGCAATACAGCTGGCAGTTTTGAGACACATTATGCCCAGGGCACTGATCTAAGCACTTCATGTGAATGAATTTATTTAACCATTAATGATAAATATATCCCAATGATACCTTTTGCCATCGAATTTGAAGAGAAGTAGAAATAATATAGGCTATCAAAAAACTAGAGTTATAGAATAAAGGTTTTTATAACTTCTACTAAGTACTGGAGTCATATAAAGTTATTAACATTAAAACCAATATTTCACTTCTCATTTAAGGTTCAATATTCACTTGCTACTGAAAAACAGCGCTGGACTATTCCATAGATGCTCATGCCATCTGAGAGAAGAAAGTGGAGTGAAAAAGCAAGTTTTACAAACCCTGGTATTCCTCCCTATACCCTAAAATACTTGGCTATTAATATTTGAAGAGGGTAAAAACACACAATAAAATGTGCCTATATATGCTACTTCCCTAGTTCTTTAAAAGAAAAAAGAAGAGGATGGGATAGGAAAAAGTACCACAATGTGAGAATTGAGGGAGGCAGGGAAGAAAAAAGAAGACTAAAACATAAAATAAAAATACCCTATCTTCTCTATTTTTTTGAGGCAAAAATATTCCAAAAAACAAGTAAATAAATAGATACCTGTTTAGACCAATCATCTTACCTGAAGAGTCCTTGTTTAAAAAGATAAGCACTAATATGACCCCCTTCTAGATAACGGATTTCACAACCAGGCCAAATTTCTTGTAAACTTCGAACTCCTGTTCGTGGAATATAAGCATCTTCTTTGGCTTGAACCACTATAATGAGGCTTGGGTCAACTGGAACTAGGGGTAGAATTTTAAAAGATACAACATACATACCTTTAAAAAGCTCTAAGATTTTTATATAAATACTATTAATTGTATTAGAAAATAAAATACACTTGACAGTACATTAAGTGAAACATCTGTCAAACTAAAACTTTTTTTAAAAAAAGATTATTTATTTATTTATTTCAGAGAAAGAGAGAGAGCACAGACTAGCAAGGAGCAGGGGGTGGGGGGGAAGACAGAGAGGGAGAAGCATACCCTCCGCTGAGCAGGGAGCCCGACCTGGGGCTCGATCCCAGGACCCTGAGATCATGACCTGAGCTGAAGGCAGCTGCTTAACCGACTGTGTCACCCAGGTGCCCCTTTAAAACTTTATGATTAAGTTAAAATCAACAATAATATAGCATAATATCATAATATTCATCTCTAATACAATGAGATGAACATTCTAAAGAAGATACAAAATCCAATATATATTTTTAAATTTAAATTCAATTAATTAACATATAATATATTATTTGTTTCAGGGGTACAGGTCTGTGCTTCACCAGTCTTATGTAATATTCAGTGCTTATTACAACACATACCCTCCCCAATGTCCATCACCCCATTACCGCATCCCCCTGCCCCCGACAAAATCCAATATAGTTTTAACTAACTAATAAGATGGTTTTAGATTTTCATGGATAAAATATGATACATTTATTTATTTATTTATTTAAGATTTTACTTATTTTTGACAGAGAGAGAGCACACACAGGGGAACAGCAGAGAGAGAGGGAGAAGCAGCCTCCCTGCTGAGCAGAGAGCCCGATGCGGGACTCGATCCCAGGACCCTGAGATCATGACCTGAGCCGAAGGCAGACGCTTAACCATCTGAGCCACCCAGGCGCCCCAATATGATACATTTAAATAACCAACTTATCCTGGAAAATACATTCTGGAGCGAACAATAAACATGTTCTCGAAAATATAAAATTATTTTGTAAACATCTTTAAAAATATTTCACAAATATTTACACATCAGCAAACATTATTAATTTCACATAAAAATTGGTACCTGAGAAATTTGCCACATGAGTACATTCATCCATGACTCCTTTCATGAATATTAAGGACTCTTTCTGAAGATTGTTTCTTCTTTGTTCTTTACTGAGTAGGTGATATGACTGAGGACTGCAACTTGTATAATTACTTTTGTTGGTTGAAAGCGTTTGATTGAAGCACTGCATCTTAGAGGTATCTTGCAACAACAGTCTTTCTGATGTGGCACTGATAGATGTTTTACTAGATTTATGGCACTCACTAGGTTTTTGGGATACAACTTGGTCTGTCATATCTAAATTTAAAGTTCTAGAAACCACATTAAGGTTAGTTAGCTTGTCTGCACTGATAGGGAAGTGTTTCACAAACTCTTGTCCCATTTTGAAGGAATCTGTCTGAATATATAAAAGAAAACATCATTTAGTATAAAATACATTTTATTTAACAACCTTGTTAAAGACAAAACACAAATTCCATCAGTGAATAAATGAATAAATAAAATGTAGTACATACATACAATGGATTATCATTTAGTCTTAAAAGGGAATGAAATTCTGATACATACTACAACATGGATGAACCCTGAAGACACTATGCTAAATGAATAAGCCAGACACAAATGACAAATATTGTATGATTCCAACTTTTATGAGGTACCTAGAGTAGTCAGATTCATAGAGACAGACAATTGAGTGGGGATTGCCAGGCGCTGGAAGGAGGGGAATGAAGAGTTACTGTTTAATGGGTACAGAGTCTCAGTTGAGTAAAATGAAAAAGTTCTGGAGATGGATGGTGGTGATGGACAGAGGTGATGGTTGCACAACAATGTGAATGCACTTAATAACAACATTGACCTGTACACCTAAACATGGTTGAAATAGTACATTTTATGTTGCATATATTTTACCACAACTTAAACAGTAACAAAGAATAAAGAGATGTCAAAATTTATCTGAGGACTAAGATAAATAAAAGACTTATACTATATTGCTAAATGTCTCCTCTTAAACAGTAAAGGGTATCATTTAGTCTGCATCATGTTTTTATTGCCAAAGATTTGAAATCATGATCTGCCTGAATCTTAGAACTTCCAAAAGCCTTAAGAGTGTATCCTGGCAGTAATACATCAGCCACCTCAAATCTCTTTCTCGGGTTGAACTAAGAAGAATGAAGAATTATCAAGGAAAAAATATTGCCTATTAAAATCTCAAAAGTATGTACTAAGTTTAAGGACTTGTAAGTACAATGTAATTTAAGTAAAAATAAACTCTGTTAAATACTAAGGGCAGAGTCAAAAGAAAAAAAAAATGACAGTCTGGGAAAATATATTTGTAACTTACATGACAAAGAGCTAATCCTTTAATTTATTAAGAGCTAGAAGTGAATACAAAGCCCAAAATGACAGTAGAAAAAGTGAGCAAAGGACATGCACATAAAGGTCACAGACAATGAAACATATATAGCTCTTAAACTTAGAAACATATCCAATTTCACTTATAATTAAGTAAATTAAATAAAAACAATACCAATTTCACCATCAGGTTGACAAAAAACAAAACAAAACCCTTAAGTTTGCTAACATACTGAATTTGTGAGATTATGGGGAAACAGATACACATGTTCCTGCTGGTAGTATGAATTGAAACAACTAGAATTAGACAAAATCTAGTAACATTACAAATGCAACATTTCTAGGAATTTACACTTGTGAAATGACATATGTACAAATTTATTCATTGCAGCACTGTTTGTTACTAGGGAAAATGAGAAACAGTATCAACAGGGTACTGGTTAATAAATCATGGTACATCCACCCATATAGTTGATTATTCTGCAGCAGTAATAAAGAAAAGGAAACATTTGTGTATAGTCCATAAAAAAAGGTAAGAAAAAAGTTCATATTTCTATTGGTTTGAAAAATTCCTTGAAATATTAATAAATAGTGGGTTATTGAGGGAGATAGGACTTAGGCAAATTGGGAATAAGGGTAGGACTTGTTTCATTATGTGTCTTTTTATACTTCATGATGCTTGAACTATATGACCATACAATCTATTTAAGAAATTAAGGAAGGAAAAATTGGTTGAAGGCAAGGGGGAAAAAAAAACCAACCTGGCTAACAGAACAAATCACTGAAGTCATCCAGATCAAAGAAATATAAAAGGGAAAGGGAAAGGAAGTTTAGAAACACTGAGAAATGTAAGATCAAGCACCCTAAAATTACTTAGAGTGGTACACCAACAACTTTAACTGCTTTTGATTGGAAAAAGTTTTTATAACAAAAAAGAAGGAAGCCATCTTAACATTCCTTGACTATGCATTACTGTGAACTAGTTCTGAGACAAAAAAAACTTGTATATAACCACCAAGAGTCAGAGGCACAAAAAAAGTGCTGGGTAAGATCACACTGCCATTTCAGACAATCAAAATTTTTGATTCTCCCTTCAAAAAATTTTCACATTGAGTTTTCTCGTAAGCTCTCAAATATAGGCATCTTTTTGCTTATATGTACAGGGGAACACAAGGAACTAACTTGCAGGTAGAGGTATTTTGTAACAAAGTTCTTAGGCAAGTAATTATACAAGATAGACTGGGGCGCCTGGGTGGCTCAGTTGGTTGGGCGACTGCCTTCGGCTCAGGTCATGATCCTGGAGTCCCGGGATCGAGTGCCACATCGGGCTCCCTGCTCAGCGGGGGGTCTGCTTCTCCCTCTGACCCTCTTCCCTCTCGTGCTCTCTGTCTCTCATTCTCTCTCTCAAATAAATAAATAAAATCTTAAAAAAAAAAAAAACTATACAAGATAGACTTACTTTATAAGAGTGAGATTTATAGTGGCATAATTATAAAAAGTCCTAATTGATAGCAGATATTCTCGTTTCCTTTCTGATATTTCTTGAGATTCTCAGTAACTTCCAAACTCAATGTGTAAAATTAAAAATTCAGAAAAAGAAAAAAATTCATGAAAGGAACTGGTTACCTTAGGAGACTAAGAGGGAACCAATTCGTTATCCTGAAAACTGGTAGATTATGGTAAAGAATCAAGCATTTATCTTGCCTTTCCTATATGAACTGAACTACTAGGTAACCAAATAATAGCTAGATAAGTGCCTTTTTATACAAGCATTCAAACAAATAAATAAAAAAGAAATGACAGAATTAGAATATCAGCATTTTGCAGCCCTCCACTAATTAATAGACATAGCTATGTATTAAACATCAGTGGAGGCTTACATCACAAAATAGAGACAACCAGACATTATGTGTTTCCTATACTCCTACCAAAGAAACAACAACTGAATTTAATCGACTCTAGACCCAGCTGCCAACTTTCAGGCAATACAGAGCATGCGTGAACATGCTAAACTGTACCATGAGAATGCAATAAAAAAATAGCTACGCTTGGGACACCTGGGTGGCTCAGGCAGTTAAGCATCAGCCTTCGGCTCAGGTCATGATCCCAGGGTCCTGGGATCAAGTCCCACATCAGGCTCCTTGCTCGGTAGGGGGTCTGCTTCTCCCTCTCCCTCTGCCTGCTGCTCCCCCTGCTTGTGCTGACAAATAAAAATCTTAAAAAAAAAAAAAATGGCTAGAATGTGAAAAATTCTACACATAAATAGCCTAAAACTTCAATAGATAAATTATAAAAAAAGGGAAAGGAATAGAAGAGAATTTACAAATTAAAAGATACTTAAAAGCACAAATAAAAGAACTGTGTCTAAGGATATACATTTGGACAATAAAATTATTTTAAAGAGAGAAGGAAGTAATTACTATAAAAATCAGGATTATGATTAATAGTGGGGGGAGAAGGGCTTTTTAATTAGGACACATGGAAGTGGTTTCTGGGTTGGTTGGTCCACTTCTTGCTTTTCTTTTTAATTTTTTTACATTTTTAAATTTTTTCCTCTCTTCCCCTATGACCCTCTGTTTTGTTTCTTAAATTCCACATGAGAGCATATGACAACTGTCTTTCTCTGACTGACTTATTTCACTTAGCACAATACCCTCTAGTTCCATCTACACTGATGCAAATGGTAAGATTTCATTTTTTTGATGGCTGAGTAGTATTCCATTGTGTATATATACCACTTCTTTATCCATTCATCTGTTGATGGACATCTGCACTCTTTCCATAGTTTGGCTATTGTGGACATTACTGCTATAAACACTGGGGTGCATGTGCCCCTTCAGATCACATTTGTTTCTTTGAGGTAAATACCCAGTAGTGCAATTCCTGGATCTTAGGGTAGCTCTATTTTTAACTTTTTGAGGAACCTCCATACTGTTTTCCAGAGTGGCTGCACCAGCTTGCATTCCCACCAACAGTGTAGGAGGGTTCGCCTTTCTCTACATCCTCACCAACATCTGTCATTTCCTGACTTGTTAATTTTAGCCATTCTGACTGGTTTGGGTGGTATCTCATTGTGGTTTTGATTTGGATTTGGATTACCCTGCTGCCAAGCATTTTTTCATGTGTCTGTTGGCCATTTGTATGTCTTCTTTGGAGAAATGTCTGTTCATGTCTTCTGCCCATTTCTTGACTGGACTATTTGTTCTTTGGGTGTTGAACTTGATAAGTTCTTTATAGATTTTGGATACTAGCCCTTTATCTGATAAGACATTTGTAAATATCTTCTCCCATTCTGTCGGTTGTCTTTTGGTTTTGTGGACTGTTTGCTTTGCTGTGCAAAACCTTTTTATCTTGGGGCGCCTGGGTGGCTCGGTAGTTAGGCGGCTACCTTTGGCTCAGGTCATGATCCCAGGGTCCTGGGATCGAGCCCCACGTCGGGCTCCCTGCTCAGTGAGAAGCTTGCTTCTCCCTCTCCCACTCCCCCTGCTTGTGTTCCCTCTCTCGCTGTGTCTGTCAAATAAATAAATAAAAAATCTTTAAACAAACAAACAAACAAAAACCCTTTTTATCTTGATGAAATCCCAGTAGTTCATTTTGGCCTTTTGTTTACCTTGCCTTTCGAGATATATCTAGCAAGAAGTTGCTGCAGCCAAGGTCACAGAGGTAGCTGCCTGTGTTCTCTTCTAGGATTTTGATGGGACTCCTGTCTCACATTTAGGACTTTCATCCATTTTGAGTCTATTTTTGTGTATGGTGTAAGGAAATGGTCCAGTCTCATTCTTCTGCATGGGGCTGTCCAATTTTCCCAACACTATTTGTTGAAGAGACTTTTTCCCATTGGATATTCTTTCCTGCTTTGTCAAAGATTAGTTGACCATAGATTTGAAGGTCCATTTCTGGGTTTTCTATTCTGTTCCATTGATCTATGTGTCTGTTTTTGTGCCAGTACCATACTGTCTTGATGATTATAGCTTGAAGTCTGGAATTGTGATGCCACCAGCTTTTCTTTTCTTTTCTTTTTCAACATTCCTTTGGCTATTCGGGGTCTTTTCTGGTTTCATACAAGTTTTAGGATTATTTGTTCCAGCTCTGTGAAAAAAGTTGATGGTATTTTGATAGGGACTGCACTGAATGTATAGATTGCTCTACGTAGCATAGACATTTTAACGATATTTGTTCTTCTAATCCATGAGCATGGAACGTTTTTCCTTTTCTTTGTGTCTTCCTCAATTTCTTTCATGAGTATTCTATAGTTTTCTGAGTACAAATCCTTTGCCTCTTTGGTTAGGTTTATTCCTAGGTATCTTATGGTTTTGGGTGCAATTGTAAATGGGATCAACTCCTTAATTTCTCTTTCTTCTGTCTTGTTGTTGGTGTATAGAAATGCAACTGATTTCTGTGCATCGATTTTATATCCTGCCACTTTGCTGAATTCCTGTATGAGTTCTAGCAATTTTGGTGTGAAGTCTTCTGGGTTTTCCACATACAGTATCACATCATCTGTGAAGAGTAAGAGTTTGACTTCTTCTTTGCCGATTTGGATGCCTTTTATTTCTTTTTGTCTGATTGCTGAGGCTAGGACTTCTAGTACTATGTTGAACAACAGTGGTGATAGTGGACATCCCTGTAGTTTTCCTGACCTTAGGGGAAAAGCTCTCAGTTCTTCCCCATTGAGAAGGGTAGTCACTCTGGGCTTTTCATAGATGACTTTTATGATATTAAGGTATGTTCCCTCTATCCCTACATGGCAGAAAGTTTTTATCAAGAAAGAATGCTGTATTTTGCCAAATGCTTTTTCTACACTGAGAGGATCATATGGTTCTTTTCCTTTATTTTATTAATGTACTGTATCACATTGATTGATTTGCAGATGTTGAACCACACTTGCAGCCGAGGAATAAATCCCACTTGGTCCTGGTGAATAATCCTTTTAATGTACTGCTTGTGTTCCCTCTCTTGCATTCCCACCAACAGTGTAGGATCCTACCAACTGGATCCTATTGGCTAGTACCTTCGTGAGAATTTTTGCATCCATGTTCATTAGGGATATTGGTTTGTAATTCTTCTTTTTGATGGGGTCTTTGTCTGGTTTTGGGATCAAGGTAATGCTGGCCTCATAAAATGAGTTTGGAAATTTTCCTTCCATTTTTATTTTCTGGAACAGTTTCAGAAGAATAGGTATTAATTCTTCTTGAAATGTTTGGTAGAATTCTCCTGGAAAGCCATCTGGCCCTGGGCTCTTGTTTGTTGAGAGATTTTTGATGACTGCTTCAATTTCCTTACTGGTTATGGGTCTGTTCAGGTTTTCTATTTCTTCCTGGTTCAGTTTTGGTAGTTTATACATCTCTAGAAATGCATCCATTTCTTCCAGATTGCCTAATCTTTTGGCATATAATTGCTCATAATATGTTGCCTAATCTTTTGGCATATAGTTGCTCATAATATGTTCTTATAATTGTTTCTATTTCTTTGGTGTTGGTTATGATCTCTCCCCTTTCATTCATGATTTTATTTATTTGGGTCCTTTCTCTTTTCTTTTTGATAAGTCTGGCCACGGGTTTATCAATCTTATTAATTCTTTCAAAGAACCAGCTCCTAGTTTCATTGATTTTTTCTACTGTTCTTTTGGTTTCTATTTCATTGATTTCTGCTCTAATCTTTATTAATTCTCTTCTCCTGCTGGGTTTAGGCTTTATTTGCTGTTCTTTTTCCAGCTCCTTTAGGTATAAGGTTAGGTTGCATATTTGAGACCTTTCTTGTTTCTTGAGAAAGGCTTGTATTGCTATATACTTCCCTCTTAGGACTGCCTTTGCTGCATCCCAAAGGTTTTGAACAGATGTGTTTTCATTTTCATTTGTTTCCATGAATTTTTTAAATTCTTCTTTAATTTCCTGGTTGACCCATTCATTCTTACTAGGATGTTCTTTAGCCTCCATGTATTTGAGTTCTTTCCAAATTTCCTCTTGTGAGTGAGTTCCAGTTTCAAAGCACTGTGGCCTGAAAATATGCAGGGAATGATCCCAATCTTTTGGTACCAGATGAGACCTGATTTGTGATCCAGTATGTGATCTATTCTGGAGAATGTTCCATGGGCACTAGAGAAGAATGTGTATTCCGTTGCTTTGGGATGGAATGCTCTGAATGTATCTGTGAAGTCCATCTGGCCCAGTGTGTCATTCAAAGCCCTTGTTTCCTTGTTGAGTTTCTGCTTAGATGATCTGTCCATTGCAGTGAGTGGGGTGTTAAAAGTCCCCTATTATTATTGTAGTATTATTGATGTGTGTCTTTGATTTTGTTATTAATTGGCTTATGTAATAGGCTGTTCCCATGTTAGGGGCATAAATATTTACAATTGTTAGCTCTTCTTGTTGGATAGACCCTTTAATTATGATACAGTGTCCTTCCTCATCTCTTATTACAGTCTTTGGTTTAAAATCTAGTTTGTCTGAAAGAAGGATTGGCACCCCAGCTTTCCTTTGATGTCCATTAGCATGATAAATGGTTTTCCACCGCCTCACTTTAAATCTGGAGGTGTCTTTGGGTCTAAAATGAGTCTCTTGCAGACAGCATATTGATGGGTCTTGCTTTTTTTAATCCAATCTGATACCTGTGTCTTTTGATTGGGGCATTTAGCCCATTTACATTCAGAGTAACTACTGAAAGATGTGAATTTAGTGCCATTGTTATACCTGAAAGTCACTGTTTCTATATATTATCTCTGCTCCTTTCTGGTCTGTGTTATTTTTGGGCTCTCTCTTCATTTAAAGGATCCCTTTTAATATTTCTTGTAGGGCTGGTTTGGTGATCACCATTCTTTTAGTTTCTGTTTGTCCTGGAAGCTTTTTCACTCCTATTCTGAATGACATCCTAACTGGATAAAGTATTCTTGGCTGCATATTTTTCTCATTTAGCACCCTGAATACATCATGCCAGTCCTTTCTGGCCTGCCAGTTCTCCGTGGATAGGTCTTGCCTTTGTAGGTTACAGACCTCTTACCCTGAGCTGCTTTCAGGATTTTCTCTTTGTCTCTGAGATTTGCAAGTTTCACTATTATATGTTGGGGTGTTGACCTATTTTTATTGATTTTGAGGGGGTTCTCTCCGCCTCCTAGGTTTTGATGCCCGTTTCCTTCCCCAAATTGGGGAAGTTCTCCACTATAATTTGCTCCAATATATCTTCTGCACTCCCTCCTCTCTCTTTCCTCTTCTGGGATCCCAATTATTCTAAAATTGTTTCACTTTATGGTATCACTTATCTCTCAAATTCTCCCCTCATGATCCAGTAGTTTATCTTTTTCTCAGCTTCTTTATTCTCCATCGTTTGGTCTTATATATCACTAATTCTGTCTTCTGCCTCATTTATTTTAGCAGTTAGAGCCTCCATTTTTTACTGCATCTCATTAACAGCCTTTTTTTATTTTGACTTGATTAGATTTTAGTTCTTTTAGTTCTCCAGAAAGGGATCCTCTAGTGTTTTTTCAAGCCCAGCTAGTATCTTTATAATCGTTATTCTGAACTCTATTTCTGACATCTTACTTATATCTATACTGATTAGGTCCCTGGCAGTCAGTACTGCCTCTTGTTCTCTTTTTTGAGGTGAGTTTTTCCATCTTGTCATTCTTGCAGAAAGTGGTTGCTTTTCTATTTGTAGAATTGCAGCTATTCTTTTCTTAGATCTCCAGTTGAGTTCACAGGTGTTCAAAATGATTTGATAGGTATGTAGCTGAATTCCTGGGACCAGACAAAACTAAGGTCTCCTACTCCCCTGCCATCCTGGACTATCTGGGTGGTCACTTTCTTTCTTTCTTTTTTTTTAATCTTTAAAAAAATTATTTATTTGTTTTTAACGATTTTATTTATTTATTTGAGAGAGAGAAAGAGAGAGTGAGAATGCACAAGCAGGGGGAGTGGCAGAGGCAGAGGGAGAAGCAGGCTCCCTGATGAGCAGAGAGCCCGACGCGGTGCTCAATCCCAGGACCCCAGGATCATGACCTGAGTCAAAGACAGACACTTAACTGACTGAGCCACCTAGGTACGCCTAGGTGGTCAATTTCTATTCAATTGGTATGAGCCATACATTTGCATTGCATGATTTTTTGTATCTATGTTTTATTTTAAAATGAAGAATCTTAAAAACTAAAAAGTACGACTGCTTTTTAACAAATTTGTGATTCTTCTTAAAAATTTGAATCATTGGGCGCCTGGGTGGCTCAGTTGGTTAAGTGACTGCCTTCGGCTCAGGTCATGATCCTGGAGTCCCGGGATCGAGTCCCACATCAGGCTCCCTGCTCAGCAGGGAGTCTGCTTCTCCCTCTGACCCTCCTCCCTCTCGTGTTCTCTGTCTCTCATTCTCTCTCTCGCAAATAAATAAAATCTTAAAAAAAATAAAAAAATAAAAAATAAAAAAAATAAAAAATTTGAATCATTAAACACAATCAACTTTTCCCCCCAATGTTATGCAGAGATTAAAAATACTTACTCCACAGTATTCAAGCATGTGAATAATTTCTTCTTCATAAACTGTCTGTGTATAATACTGCTTTTCTAGCTCCCTCCAATTAATCGATTTACTTAGCACACCCTGAAATAACAAACTATGTTAAGATCACATCACTCCATAAAACATTTTGTCCAATAATTTTAATTTTAATTATTAGTGTGCAGAAAAGAGTAAACATAGCAGGCTTGAAACTTCCTATCTTTAGAAAGCCCTGCTTGCAATGTTGGCCCTTGATTAGAATCTGGGAACTTGACTAATAAACAGTTCCTAACCCCAATATACAACTTTCTAAATGACAGGGTGGGTCACTGTGCCCAAACTGCTTGTACAATGTAGTTTCTGCTGAATATGTACTTTCCATCTGGAATTTTCATACATGTGAGACAGAGGGTCCCTAAATGATTGACCCCTGATAAGCCTGGGCTGCCAGGCTCAACTCAGTTTCACTGATGGACATTTCACACATACTATCACAAACCATTGCTGGATGAATTAAACACATCCTGTGAGATTCCAATGGAAGGTTGTGCCTGATTTCCTCTGGATTTTGCCCTATGTGCCTTTTCCCTTTGCTGATTTTGTATTGTATCTTTTTGATATCATAAGTCTTAGTCATGAATCAGACTATATGGTAAGGCCTGTGATACCTTCTAGAGAATCAGCAAACCTGGAGGTGGTTTTGGGAACCCCAAAAACAACTTTAATTATATATATAGCTATCTAAATATTAATTGCAATTAAAATTACCGTAGTGAAGACCCCAGATGCTGTGGACCAAGACAGACATGGAATCAATGGCATGGGCTTAGGCCAGTTGGATACTGCTAAGGAAGCCATCTGCAATATGTTTAACAGTCAGTTAGAGAGCTTCTGTTTAAATTTCTATTCATTAAAATGAAAAGTATTTGATATTAAGAAGTAGTCTGGGTAGTAATTGCTGAGATAAGATATGAACACAAAATCTCTAAATACTTGGGGCATCTGGCTGGCTCAGTCAGTAGAACACAGGACTCTTGACCTCGGGGTTGTAAGTTTGAGCCCCACGTTGGGTATAGAGATTACTTAAAAATATAATCTTAAAAAAAAAAAAAATCTCTAAATGCTCCTGAGAATGTCTAGTAGCCTTCTGAAACTCCCCAAATCACAAATTCAATGACATATAACTTCCCCCTTAGAAAATAATTAAAGTACGTTGGAGAATTTTAAGTAATCTCAAGACCCTTCATAGAGAACTACTTTCTACTGGATAAATATAGAGCAAAGAGGCTGAAATGTAGATGCTGGGCAGCAGGCTGATCATATTCATTACCTAAATGACTTGCACAGGTACAGCAAAATCACAACTACAAAACCTCAGACCTTTGGGGCTGACTTTGAAAAATGCCAAGAATTTGGTGAAATACAAACAGATTATATAAGTGATATAAAGTAATGTAATGTGTGTGTTTAGAAAAGGGAAAAGTTATTTTTGGTTAGAGGAATGAGAGAAGGCTTCATGAACTGGCTGTCTTTCAGGGGAAATGAAAGATGAGATCTTGTCTTCCATTTAAAGAAGACAATATGATCAAAGGCAAGATGGTGAAAAAGTGCAAAGGCAGGTAGGAAAACGACCAATATACTTTAGTTTGGCTGGTCAATAGGGCATATGTAGCCAATGGGGTGGGAGAGATAGTTAGGTCTGGAAAGACTGGACAGTATCAGATTAGAGGTCCCTTTTGCTCTGTATATAATGGGAAATTAACAAAGAGGTCTGAGCAAAGGAGCAGCACTGTCAAAGAAGTGATTCAAGGAAGCTAAAAGCAGTTTATAGGACTGATCAGAGCAGGTAAGACCTGAGGTGGGGAAACCAGTATAGGAAGTAATTCAGGTGAAAGTTATAAGACCCCAATCTAGGTCATAAAAATAGAAACACTACTAGGGAGGAAAAGAAATCCTTTCCACCCTTCAAGTTCACGGTGTAATAATTTTTTCGAATTTTAATCAGTTTTTGAACTTAATTTTATAACTCAAATGACTTACAAAAAAACTTGTTTCTTTCGAAATGTCCTGAGTGGCTAATATGTCCAGGTAACAAACTAGAGCATATTTACAAGCCCTTACTGAACCAACTGCTTCATGGAGAGAACAAACTGCTAAGAAAGTAATCACAGTGCAGTGAAATAAGCACTAAGGAGAGATGAAGTACAGTCTGGGGTTAGGCTGGGAGTCAGGAAGAGCTCCTCATAGGAAGTAAGCTCTGGATTGGAACCAGGAGGGCAAACTGCTATTTTGGCTAGGAATGAGAGGGCCCATGAGGGATGCTAGCACCCAGCATAGCTAGAGCCCAGTGCAACAGCAAGCCTTTGGCAGGTTTTAAGTAGGAGAGAACACAGATGAGATTTAGGAAAATCACTCTAGTTATGGTGTGGAGAAAAACTTAGAAGAAGATTAATGAGAGAAAAGACGAGACACAGAGAAACCAATTAGGAGGCTGTTTTAGTACACTCTAGAAGACAAAGTAAAATAGGTTGGTGACCCTGGGGATAGAGATAAGAGACAAATGAAAAGTATTTTCCAAATTCATTATCTTCACCAATTTAACAGCGTATTTATACTTGAGATGTGAAAAGGTAAGTTTTATAAAAATCAACTTTTATTTTCTTTTTTTAAAATCAACTTTTAATAAAATATTAAATCCAATATCTGAGCTATAGCTGTGAAATAAGTAGTACAATCAATGTCTACATAAATCATACCAAAAAAATCATAATTGGAACAAAAGTTTGAAACCTGTTTCTGCTTTTGCCAAAACTAAAATTAATTCCACACCTAAAGTAAAATTTTAAAATAACTACATTCTCTAGATTTTATGAACATAATCGCAATTAAATATCACTTGAAATTAAAAGGCTTACATGTCCTCCCATGGATATTCCAGTCATTCCTAGAGGTCCATAACCCTCTCTCTCTAGCCAGTGCAAGAGAGCTGCAGATTCTAAAACAAGAGCTCCTCCCATCACAAAAAGGTCAGACACGTTTTTTAAGCTGGACCTTCTAGCCTCACAAGACAAAAGAGAAAATTATTTATGTATTTACATTTTAACATATGCAAATTTACAACAGGCAGCCAGACTTCATGTTTTTCTTTTAAAGGACGGATTAGGTAAGTAAAACAATGGAATAAATTGATGGAATTAAAGTGCTAACATTATTCTACAATTAATTAAAACTTATTTTTAAAAGCTATATATGCTCTTTATTGAATCTTTATTGAATTTCAATTATTTAACTATTTTGAAGCCCAGGAAATAATATTTATTTGATAGCACTTAAAAAAACTGTTAAAGGGGCGCCTGGGTGGCTCAGTCGTTAAGCTAAGTCTGCCTTCCGCTCCAGTCGTGGTCCCAGGGTTCTGGGACCGAGCTCTGCGTCAGGTTCCCTGTTTGGTGGGAAGCCTGCTTCTCCCTCTCCCACTCCCCCTGCTTGTGTTCAATCTCTCGCTGTGCCTCTCTGTCAAATAAACAAATAAAAAATCTTAAAAAAAAAAACTGTTAGAAAAAACCAATTCATACTTGTCCCTCCTATTTTTACAATAGAACTTAAAGCAGAAGATTTTTAAAAAAGCAATGTAAAAGAATTTAACCTAATACTCATGTATTTCCAAAATCTTAAATATGTTGCTTATTTCCACAAAATACACAATTTATGAATATAATCAACCAGAAAATTTTTTTAATTGTAGTATAATTAACATACATCATATTAGTTTCAGATACACACACACACACACACACATACATTACTCAGTGCTCACCATGGTAATTGTAGTCACCATCTGTCACTATATAATGTTATTACAATATTCTTGACTATGTTCCCCGTGCTGTACTTTTCAAATCCATGACTTATTTATTTTATAATTAAAAGTTGGTTGGAAAAGTAATTTTTTATAAAAATACATGTTTTGATTAACTTAAAGACCAATTCAACTAGAATTTCCTGTCTTTAGAAATTAATTTTACATATAAATACATTTCCTTAGAAGTACTTAAATGATTTTTTTAGGGGGGGGCGCCTGGGTGGCTCAGTCGTTGGGCATCTGCCTTCGGCTTAGGTCATGATCCCAGGATCCTGGGATCGAGCCCCACATCAGGCTCCCTGCTCCGCGGGAAGCCTGCTTCTCCCTCTCCCACTCCCCTTGCTTGTGTTCCCTCTCTCACTGTGTCTCTCTCTGTCAAATAAATAAAAAATCTTTAAAAAAAATAAAAACAAACAAACAAATAAATGAATAGAAATCAAAAGCTAGAAGTGATTAAACTCAGTGAGGAAGGGATGTCAAAAGCTGAGATAGGCTAAAAGCTAGGCCTCATGCAGCAAACAGCCAAATTGTGAATGCAAAGGAAAAGTTCTTGAAGAAAATTAAAAGTACTACTCCAGTAAACCCACAAAATAGAAAGCAAAATAGTCTTCTTGCTGATGCAGAGAAAGTTTTACTGGTCTAGATAGAAAATCGAAACAGCCACAACATTCCCTTAAGCCAAAGCCTATTCCAGAGGAAGGCCCTACCTCTCTTCAATTCTATGAAGGCTGAGGAGGTGAGGAAACTGCAGAAGAACAGTTTGAAGCTAAAAGAGGTTGCTTCGGGTGCTTGCATGGCTCAGTTGGTTAAGCTGCGGCCTTCGGTTCAGGTCATGATCCCAGGGTCCTGGGATCAAGTCCTGCATCCAGCTCCCTGCTCTGTGGGGAGTCTGCTTCTCCCTCTTCCTCTACCTGTCACTCCCCCTGCCTGTGTGTGCTCTCTCTCTCTGTCAAATAAATAAATAAAATCTTAAAAAAAAAAAAAAAAAAAAAGAGGTTGCTTCATGAGGTTTAAGAAAAGAAGGCATCAGAGCACCTGGGTGGCTCCGTTGGTTAAGCGACCAACTCTTGATTTCAGCTCAGGTCATGATCGCAGGGTCCCTAGATTAAGCCTCACTTCAGGCTACACACTCAGTGGGGAGTCTACTTGAGATTCTCTCCCTCTCCCTCTGCTCCTTCCCCCACTCTCGCACACTCTCCATAAAATAAATTGTAAAAAAAAAAGAAAAGAAAGGAAGCCATCTCCATAACATAAAAGTGCAAGCTGAAGCAGTAAGTGCTGATGTGGAAGCTACAGCCAAGTTATCCAGAAGATCTAGCTAAGATAATTAATGAGGGGGGCTACTCTAAATAACAGATTTTCTTTTTTTTTTAATTTTATTTATTTTATTTGAGAGAGAGAGAGCATGCGAGTGGAGGGAGGGGCAGAGGGAGAGGGAGGAGAGAATCCTCAAGCAGACTCCCCACAGCGCGCGGAGCCTGACGCAGGGCTCGATCCCATGACCCTGAGATCATGACCTGAGCCAAAATCAGAAGTCAGAAGCTTAACCAACTGAGCCACCAAATCCAACAATAGATTTTCTTTCTTTCTTTCTTTTTTTAAAGATTTTATTTATTCATTTGACAGAGAGAGAGAGGGAGGGAGATTGAGCACAAGCAGGGGGAGAAGCAGAGGGAGAGGGAAAAGGAGGCTCCCCGCTGAGCAGGGAGGCGGATGTGGGGCTCAATCCCAGGACCCTGGGAACACGACCCAAACAGAAGGCAGATGCCCAACTGACCAAGCCACCCAGACACCCTTCAACAACAAATTTTCAATGTTGAAAAATAGCATTCTGTTGGAAGAAGATGCCATCTAGGGCTTTCATAGCTAGAGAGGAGATGTCAATGCCTGGCTTCAAAGCTTCAAAGGAGAGGCTGACTCTCTTGTTAGGGGCTAATGCAGCTAGTGTCTTTTAAGTTGAAGCCAGGACTCATTTACCATTTCAAAAATCCTAGAGCTCTTAAGAATTATGCTAAATCTACTATGCCTTCTCCTATAAATGGAACAAAGCTTAGATGACAGTGCATCTGTTGACAACATGGTAACAGAATATTTTAAGCCCACTGTTGAGACCTACTTGCTCAGTAAAAAAGATTCCTTCCAAAACATGACTTGGTTACCCAAGAGCTCTGATGGGGATGTACAACGAGATTAATATTTTCAGGCCTGCTAACACAACATCCATTCTACAGTCCATGGGTAAAGGAATAATTTTGACTTTCAAGTCTTATTATTTAAGAACTGCATTTCATAAGGCTATAGCTACCATAGACAGTGACTCCTCTGATGGATCTGGGCAAAGCCAATTGAAAATTTTCTGGAAAGGGGTCACCATTCTAGATACCAGTAAGATCACTTGTGATTCACAGGAAGAGGTCAAAATATCAACATTCACAGGAATTTGGAAGAATTTGATTCCAACCCTCATGGATGACTTTGACTTTCAGTGGAGTAAGTAACGGCAGATGTGGTAGAAATAGCAAAAGAACTAGAATTAGAAGTAAAGCCTGAGGATGAGACTGAATTGTTGCAATCTCATGATAAACCTTTTAATGGATGAGGAACTGCTTCTTATGGATGAGCAAAGAAAATGCTTTCTTGAGATGGAATCTAAACTTGGTGAAGATGCTGTGAAAATTGCTGAATGACAACAAAGGATTTAGAATATTACATAAACTTAGTTGATAAATCAGTGGCAGGGTTTGAGAGGATGGACTCCAATTTTGAAAGTTCCACTGTGGGTAAAATGCTATGAAACAGCATCACATGCTTCAGAGAAATTGCAAAAGGAAGAGTAAATTGATGTGGCAAACTTCATTATTGTTTTAAGAAATTACCACAGCCACCCAACCTTCAGTAACCACCACCCTGATCAGTCAGCAGCCATAAACACTGAGGCAAGACCCTCCACCAGCAAAAATTATGCCTTGCTGAAAGCTCTGATAATGGTTAGCATTTTTTAGCAATAAAGCTTATTTTATTTTATTGTAGTTGATACACAATGTTACATTAGTTTCAGGTGTACAACATAGTGAGTTGACAAGTCTATATGTTATACTATGCACACCACAAGTGTAGCTACCATCTGTCACCATATAGCGCTATTACAATACCACTGACTATATTCCCTATGCTGTACCTTTTATTCCTGTGACTTATTCATTCCATAACTGGGAGTCATAAAATATATTTTTTTAAAGATCCATTTATTTATTTTAGTGAGAGAGAGATGGGGGGCCAGCAGGAGATTGAGAAGAGCAGACTCCCTACTGAACAGGGAGACCCGATACAGGGCTTGATCCACGACCCTGAGATCATGACCCAAGCCAAAATCAAGAGTCGGATGCTCAACGACTGAGCCACCCAGGTGCCCCAGCAATAAAATATTTTTAAATAAAGGTATGTACACTGTTTTTTTAGACATAATGCTATTGCACACTTAACAGACTACAGTATAGTGTAAACATAATTTTTATATGCACTGGAGACCAAAAAATTCATTTAAGTTGCTTTATTGCAATATTCCCTTTATTACGGTGGTCTGCAACTGAACCCACAATATCTCCAGGGTATGTCTGTATAGTGATAAAAAATACTACTATCTTATTACTGAAGTGTCCAAATTAGAGTCTGTTTTCAAAATTTAGTTCATATAAAGACATACATGATTGGCTTCTGGATGAAACCTTGTCAAGGTGTACAAAAATTCATTTTATCAATGGTTGTTTATTATATGTATATGTAGCGTGATTATGCACAAACAACTAGGTGTCATAAGAATGCCAAGTTATGAAAAACAGAATTCTTGCCCGCAAAGAGCTTATATCCACTCTTCTACCACATCCTCTCAGAGCTCTAAGTTCCATAAGGCAGAATTTATGGAAAATCTGTCAAAACAGATCATACATGTACTTCCTCATAAAAGAGCCCATGTATCCTTATATTTTCTTATCATCATTCCAATTTTCTATTTATTATCACATAATTCCCCTGATTATTTATTTTGGCCTGGTATGGAAGTTTGAATTCCCAGGTATACCTCAGTTTGCTCTTTTATCTAAAAGTTACCGATGTGGGGTTCTGGGACAGTAGTTATTTATAACAGTGGACCCAGTTTCAAAATGTTTAAGCACTGAAAATAGGCATAAGATGCCTTTTAAAAAGAGATAAAAAATAACTGTTTATTATTTAAATTGCAAGCCATTTCTTACAATGAATTACTTGAAAAAAATCAAATATTATATTTCTTGGATATATGATATGTGATAGAATATTTTATAAACACGACTCTCACATCAATTCTGTATGGAAGAAATTATATAGTATTTCCACTTTATAAATGAGGTAGGTAACAGATACTTAGACCAAGGTCATACAATTATTAAATGGCAAGTTACAATTGCAACCTATGTCTGTGTGACTCCAAAGTCAAAGACTTTCCATTAAACCCATGCTGCCTCTAACTACAACTCAATAAACTCTTTTGGGTTTTTAAGCACCAATAAACAGGGTAAAAATGACATGCCTAGTTCTGAATTCAGAACTTGGTTCCAGGGTAAGCATTCTTTTTTTTTTTTTTTTTAATTCATTTTTTTTAAAAGATTTTATTTACTTATTTGTGTGAGAGAGAACACAAGCAGGGGGGGAGCAGCAGGCAGAGGGAGAAACAGGCTCCCTGCCAAGTAAGGAGCCTGATGTAGGACTCAATCTCAGGACCCTGGATCATGACCTGAGCCAAAGGCAGATGCTTAACCGACTGAGCCACCCAGGAATCCCCAGCAGAGTAAGAATTCTTTAACTTTTAGCTTGGACATTAATTTTCACATTCCACAAAGTTTATTCTTTTATATATGTGTGTGTGTGTGTGTATAACTTATACATAAATATGTATGCTTGCTTGCTTATTTATTTATTTATTTATTTATTTATTTATTTATTTATTTATTTATTATTTATTTATTTATTTATTTATTTATTTATTTATTTATTTATTTATTTATTTATTTATTTAAAGTAGGCTCCAAGCCTTGAACTCAAACTCAGAACCCTGAGATCAAGACCTGAGCTGAGATCAGGATTCAGACACTTAACAGACTAAGCCACCCAGGCGCCCCTCACTAAGTTTATTCTAAACTATCCTTCATAGGATATAGGTTTGCTTCCAATGTACCCCACTTTCATCTATATCTCTTCCATGTCATGACCACATGGAACATGTGACTTCTATATCTACCTCTCCAGAACTTTCCAACTCCCTACTTAACTTCACCTGCAGATCTAACAGACATCACTAATTTAACACGTGCAAGTCAGAACTTTTGATTTCTTACCAACAATATTCATAAGTTATCAACAAGTCTTATTTCAACTTCTAAATTATATCTCAAATCCATTAGAACTTCTTTCCATTTCCCCTGCCACTATCTTAAAGTTGTTTTTTCCCTGCATTATTGCAATAGCTTCCTATTTAATTTTTCTGCTGCTACTCTTGTCCCAGTAAGCCAAAATGAGCCTTTAAAAGCACAAATCAGATCATTCCTCTGCTTAAAGTCTTCCAAAGATTTCCTACTGCATTGACAGTAAAATTCAAAGCACATGGCTCTTCATAAATCTGCCCTTGCCCTCATTTCTGACCTCATCTTATACTACTCTCCCACCTCATGCTTATATCAGGCTTTTCATTTATTCGTCCTCTGAGGCTTCCTCCAGGTCTTCACCTGGGTGGCTCCTTCCCATTATGTCATGTCCTCATATCTAATACTTTTCCAACTCTGCACTTACCCTCTATTATTCTTTACTTGATTTCCCTGCTTTATTTTCTTCGTGGCATTGGTAAATATCCAAAATCATCTTACTTATTTTTACCTATCTCCCATCCTTGAATATAAGCTCTATGACAGTAAGGACCTTGTCTTTTTGTTGCTATCTTCCCAGTGTCTTAGATCAAACATTTATTCAGTGACTCAAAACCAAACACAATATATAGATTATGGAAACGCAAAAAAATCGCCTTCAAAGTTCATCATTTTGAAAGACCAAAAAGAGATTATCTTTAGATTACCCACACCATAAATTGTAAGAATAAAGAGTGGTGTTTAATTTTACGAAGTAAATGTACTTTAAGAAGGAAAATGTTTTAACATTTCTTCAGTTACCATTTTACAAATAAAACATATATTCCATCAGTCTGTTAAATTTTCTTACTTATCTCTTTATCAAACATTTTAAGTGAAAAAGCTTAAAATAAAAATAAGTCAACATTCCTACTACAGTTTTATAACAGAATTTTCTCCCCAAATAACATCTGCTTATTAAATTTAGAAATGATTAACCGAAGACTAACAAAAATTTTTTATTTAATTTGGTATAAAGACTACAAAAGTGAAGGTGATACATACTTACATTTGGTCTTTGGGCTTCCTGCAGCCATTTAAAAATGTGGGTCAAAGAGAAAGTTTTAAAATAATTAAATATAGTCTGTGTCTCAAAACACATTAACTTAAGCAAAATAGTTACATTTGAACACAATTTGATACTGAAATAACTATTTTCTAGTTATCTCAAATACGCTGTTGAGTTCTCAGGTTTTTCAACTTGATTATTTTTCTTTTTTCTTTTTAAAAACAGCTTTATTGATATCACATACCATACAATTCACCCATTTTAAGGGTACAGTTTAATATGTTTAGTATATCCACAGGGTTGTACAATCTTCAACTTAATTTTGTAAATGAAGAAAAGCATATTAGAAGAAAAACTACTTCATCTACAGACAACCATATTAATATTTTGGTGTAGTTCCAGTATTTTTTCCTTATGCAGTTTTTTTTAATGGATTTTCTGTTTTTAGGTTTTTCTGTCATACCACAGAGTTTTGTTTCCTATTTTTGCACTGTACTTTTCATAAATTACTGTAAACTTTTTAATAATAACTAACCATTAAAATTTACTGAATGTTTGTTATTTACCAGGCACCATTCTAGACAGTATTAAGTACTTAATACTAGGAATAACTTCAGAGATTATTCCCATTTACCAACAAAAAAATTGAAGTTAAAAGGTTAAGTAACACATCTGAGGTCATACAGATACTAAAGTGGTAGAGCAAAAAACATAACCAACTGCATAATATTCTAATATTATGAGCCACAATTTACTCAACTCTTTTTCTATTATTAGACACTTAAGCTATTCCTAATGTCTTACTATCATAAAGCTATATAAATATCTTTTTTGTTTTCTATCACTTTCTCTTTTCTTATTTTTTTTTTTTTTAAGAGATGGGGGCAGGGCAGAGGGAGAGGGAGAGAGAATCTTAAGCAGGCTCCACGCCCAGCGCCTAAGCCCAACGCAGGGCTCAATCTTAAAACCGTGAGATCATGACCTGAGCCGAAATCCAGTCGTCCCCTTAACTGACTGAGCCACCCAGGTGCTGCTCTTTTCTTTTCTTTTTTTTTTAAGATTTTATTTATTTATTCATGAGAGATAGAGAGAGAGGCAGAGGCAGAGGGAGAAGCAGGCTCCCCGTGGAGCAGGGAGCCCGACGTGGGACTCAATCCCAGGACCCTGGGATCATGACCTGAGCTGAAGGCAGACGTTTAACCGACTGAGCCACCCAGGCGTCCCTGGTGCTGCTCTTTTCTTAGTATTTTATCCTTAGAATAAATTTCCAAGAATCAAAATCAAAGTCAAGGGACATAAAATTTTTTAAGGCTCCTGTTATAGATGGTAAAAATGCTTTCCCAGAGGATTAAACTGGTTTTCACAGCCATTAATAATAAGAATGCCTATTTTTTTTTTACAATAGCCTCACAACTATTGTGTTTTATTTTTTAAATCTTTGGTAATGTTGCTTTAACTTTACATTTCTCTTATTACCAGCAACGTTGAACATTTCTTTATATCTGTGCATCACTTTCGTTTCTTCTTCTGGGAATAGTCTGACGTCATCTTGAAAGTTAAGTTAAGTACTGTTCTAAACCTCAACTGATGACTTAAATGTAAATGCATTTAAAACATGAGGGTTTCCTTAATAGCAAACATTTGACTTAATATTAAAATCCAGCATAAGTTTTATAAGAAAAAGAAGTACAATTTATCTTTATTATACAGTAGAACCATAATCCCTACATTGGTTTTTTAAAGGCATGAAACAATTTTTCACTCTTGCTTCTTAAATATTTTCTGAACTGACAACTAAATTTAACTGGTTTAGAAAAGCTGGTTACTATCTATCATTCCTTTTGATGACTAAATCTATTAATCAATAAATGAAAGATTTCTAGGTATCACAAAAGGATATAATAAGGGTTTTCTAACAACAAAGAAGCCATTCGGGCTTCTTTAATCATAGGACGAGCCATTAGTGTTCGTCGTCTCCAGTAATGCTAAGGAAAGAAAAGATGGCATACTTAAAGAATATAATAACCACATCTGTGTTACACAATTATGTTAACAAATTAGGGATTAAGGCATTATAATAGAGTCTTACATGATCTCCTGTTCCAGCAAGATGAATGCATACAGGTTTATATTTGCTGTTCCATTCTTTAGGAACAATAAGTTGGAACCTATTTAAAATAAAAAAGATCTGTGAAATTCTCTTTAAAAGGTTTTTAACTCAAACTTTCAAATTTGTAAAAGTTACATAATTAAATTATTTGGGAGAAAAGATCATTCAGAATTTTGACATTCAAATTATGATTAATTAATGTTTGCACAAAGGCAACTAAGATATTATAAATTTGCTTTGTGTTAGCATATTAAAACATTCAGTACAATATGAACATAGAATTTATTGTAATCATTTTTACCTTGTTCAATACCACAACTTTATAAATGCATAATGAAATATTCTTATTTTGCCGAGATATTAATATATATGAGTAAGTCTTAGAAAAAAAAAAAACTCTTTAGATAGCTCTGCTTCTTCTCATTGTAGGAATAATGCTTAGTTGTACAAGCTGCTGATGTATCAATAAAATAGTTTGTTATCAATTCTGTTTTTCAATTTGGAGTGTAAAAGCAATCCACAGCAGAAAAAAACAGTTTTCTCTATTTGTCATCTTCTCACTGTAGTATTTCGCCTTTCATTTAATTTTTTTTCCTATAGAAATTATTTTTTAATTGTGATAAAATACATATAACATAAAATTTTTCATTTTAACCTTTTTTAAGTTGTATGGTTCAGTGGCATTAAGTACATTTATGTTGTGCAACAATCAACACCATTCATCTTCAGAACTTTATCTTCCCAAACTGATTTACTTGTCTTTTTAATTTCCCTAGCAGTAGATATTTTAGAATTATTATCATAGTATAATACTACACTCAGTCAACTCAAGGTTTGACCTTAGGTAGCTGCATTCTCAGGCAACATAAACCTCAATTCTGAAATTATTTTGCTTGGACAGGGGACAATATCACTAGTTATCTGTTATCAATAAATTATTTAATACAGAACATAGACAAGTACATTTAGAAGGATTCAATGGTTATTTCTGTTTTGTGCTCATGACAACTAACTCTTAATTTTTATTCTCATAAAACTAGCAATGTTAACCACTCTGCTTTGTTTTGCATTCTCAGAACTATCCTGCTTCTTGATATTTTGATGATTTGTGGGAAATGAAAACATTTAAAAATGTTTTCCATAGAATGCTGAGTATTGCTGCTATTTTTTCTTCCTTCTGTCCCATAGCAGTGCATACAGAGGCTTCATTATGGAGAATAGCTTTAAATTAATAGAAATCTTTTATTACAGTAATAATGACCACTCATTTAGTAGAGGCTCATTAATTAGTCTGTCTGCTCTTATTATAGTATATTCTCACAGAGTATCTTCCAGTGCCCCATGATAAATGGGTATAGTTCATGTGAGCTTCTTTGCTAGAGCTGATTGGGTCTGGAGTAGGCCAAATTAGGGCAATAAGATTTGTTCTTTTGGTAATCTGGAAGTAAGACAGACTCTAGATTCTGTTGAGCTTTTGGACATGAAAGCTTTGCAGAGGTGTGGTAGCTATTTTTTCTCAGTTGCATGAGAAACAGAGAAAGCTAACCTACCCACAGAGAAATGACATGGGTCATAAAGCAGAGATAAGAGACCATGAAGCACGCAGGAAAGGGAGGTAGGGGAAGTATCTATATAGATCTTAATGGCTTCCCATTTTCAGCTTCTAAAATCTCTCTTTTTAAAAAATAAGATAAACATATATTATTAGTTTAAGGTGTGTAACATAATGATTTGATATATGTATATACTGTGAAATGATCACCACAATAAGTTTATTTAACATCCATCACCACACATAGCTACAAAATTCTTTTTTCTTGTGATGATCACTTTTTTAAGATCTACTCTCATATGATCTCACTGATATGTGGAATTTAAGAAACAAGGCAGAGGATCATAGGGGAAGAGAGGAAAAAATGAAACAAGATGAAACCAGAGAGGGAGACAAACCGTAAGAGACTCTTATTAATCTTAAGAAACAGAGGGTTGCTGGAGGGGAGGGGGGCAGGGGGATGGGGTAACAGGGTGATGGACATTGGGGAAGGTACGTGTTGTAATGAGCACTAGGTATTATATAAGATTGCTGAATCACAGACCTGTACCCCTGAAACAATACATTATATATTAATTAATTGAATTTAAATTAAAAAAAGAAAAAAATATATATAAAATAAAATGAAATAAAAAAAGATCTACTCTCATAGCAATTTTCAAATATACAGTATTTAGATTAACTATAGTCACCATGCTGTTATTACATCCTCAAGACTTATCTATTTTATAACTGGAAGTTTGTACCTTTTGACCACTTTCACCCATTTCACCGCCCCCCCCCCCACCTCCAACTCTGGCAACTAACCGGTCTGTTCTCTGTATCTGTGAGTTCAAGGTTGTTGTTTTTTTAGATTCTACATATAAGTGAGATCATATGGTATTCATCTTTCTCTGTCTGACTTATTTCACTTAGCATAATGGTCTCAAGGTCCATCCATGTAATTGCAAATGGGAGAATTTCCTTCTTTTTTTTTTGTCTGAATGATACTGTACTCTCTCTCTATATATACCACTTCTTTATCCTTTTATCCATTGATGGACGCTAAGGTTGTTTCCATGCTTTAGCTATTATAAATAATGCTGCAATGAACATAGGAGTACAGGTATCTTCCCAAGTTAACGTTCTTGTTTCCTTCAAATAAATATCCATATGGAATGGCTGGATCATATGGTTGTTCTACTTTAAATTTTTTGAGGAACTTCCATACTGTTTCCCATAGTGGCTACAGCAATTTACATACCCACCAACAGTATCCAAGGGTTCCCTTTTCTCCACATCCTCACCAACACTTGTTATCTCGTCTTTTAATAATAGCCATTCTAACAGGTGTGAGGTAATATCGCATTGTGGTTTTGCTTCTGGTATTTGGTATTTTGGGGTCTGTTTTTATGCCACACCATTTTCTTGATGGTTAGTGATGTTGAGCACCTTTTCAGGCATTGTTGACCATATTTATGTCTTCTTTGGAAAATGTCTATTCAGTTCCTCTGCCCATTTTTTTTTTTAAAGATTTTATTTATTTATTTGACAGAGAGAGACACAGCGAGAGAGGGAACACAAGCAGGGGGAGGGGAGAGGGAGAAGCAGGCTTTCCACTGAGCAGGGAGCCCAATGCAGGGCTCGTTCCAGGACCCCAGGATCATGACCTGAGCCAAAGGCAGACACTTAACGACTGAGCCACCCAGGCTCCCCAAGTTGTATGAATTTTTAAATATATTGGCTCATTCGGTCCTGGGATTGAGCCCCACGTCAGGCTCCCTGCTCATTGGAGAGCCTGCTTCTCCCTCTCTCTGCCTCCTGCTCTGCCTACTTGTGCTTTCTCTCTGTGTCAAATAAATAAAGAAAATCTTTTAAAGAAATTTAAAAAATATATATTTTAATATTAACCCCTTATCAGATATAGGATTTGCCAATATTTTCTCCCATTTCACAGGCCACCTTTTCATTTTGTTGGTCTCCTTCACTGTGCAGAAGCTCTTTAGTTTGATGTCATCCCAAGTTGTTTATTTTTGCTTTTGTTGCCTTTGCTTTGGTGTCAGATCCAAAAAATCAACTCCAAGACTGATGTCAAGGAGGTAACCACTCATATTTTCTTCTAGGAGTTTTATAGTTTCAGCATTATGTTCAAGTCTTTACTCCATTTTGAGTTAATTTTCGTTTGGTGCGAGATATTGGTCCAGTTTCATTCTTTTGCACATGGCTGTCCAGTCTTTCTAATACCATTTATTGAAGAGATCCTACCCACTGTACATTCTTGGTTCTTCTGTCATAAATTAATTGACCATATACGGTGGGTTTATTTCTGGGCTCTCTATTCTGTTTCATTGATCAATGTGTCTGTTTTTATGCCAACACCATATTCTTTTGACTACTATGGTTTTGTAGTATAATAGCTTGAAGTCAGGGAGTGTGATGCCTCCAGATTTGTTCTTCTTACTCAAGATTGCTTTGGCTAGTCAGGTTTTCTTGTGGTTCCATACAAAATTTAAGATTATTTCTTAATCTTATTAAGATTAATTATTTCTATTTCTTAATCTTATTAAGATTAATTATTTCTATTTCTTTGAAAAATACCATTGGAATTTTGATAGAGATTGCATTGCATCTGCAGATTGCAAAGGTATGGACTTTTTAACAATATTAATTCTTCCAATCCATGAGCATGGAATATCTTTCCATTTATTTGTGTCATCTTCAGTTTCTTTCATCAGTGTCTTATAGTTTGCAGTGTACAGGTCCTTTCACCTCCTTGGTTAAATTTATTCCTAGGTATTTTATTCTTCTTGATGCAACTGTATATAGGATTGTTTTCTAATTTTTCTGATGGCTTGTTATTAGTGTATAGAAATGCAACTGATTTTTGTATATTGCATTTGTATCCTACAACTTTACTGAACTTGTTTATTAGTTCTAGCGGGTTTTTGTCATCTGTAAACAGAGACAGTTTTATTTCTTCCTTTCTGATTTGGATGCCTTTCTTTTTCTTGCCTAAATGCTCTGGCTAGGACTTCCAATATTCTGTTGAATAAAAGTGGTAACAGTTTGCATAGTTGTCTTGTTCCTGATATTAGAGGAAAAGATTTTAATTTTTCGCCATTTAGTATGATGTTAACTATGAGCTTGTTAATATACAGCCTTTATTATATTGACATATGTTCCTTCTATAAAAGTTTGTTGAGAGTTTTTATCATAAATGGATGTTGAATTTTGTCAAATGCTTTTCCTATTTCCATTGAGATCAACATAGGAGTTTTATCCTTCATTTTGTCTATGTGGTATGCCATAGTGATTGATTTGCAGATGTTGAACCATCTTTGTATCCCTGGGATAAATCCCACTTAATCATAGTATACGATCCTTTTTGTGTATTGTTGAATTTGGATTCCTAGTATTTTGTTGGGGATTTTTACATCTAGTTCAGTAGGAATACTGGCTTGTAATTTTCTTTTGTTATGGCCGCCTTGTCTGGTTTTGGTATCAAAGTAACGTTGGCCTTGTAAAATGAATTTAGAAGGTTTCCTCCTCTTCAATTTTTTTGAAGAGTTTGAGGATTATTATTAATTCTTCTTTAAATGTTTGGCAGAATTCACCAATGTAGTCATCTGGTCCTCGACTTGTCTTTTTTGGGAAATTTTTGATTACTGATTAAATCTCCTTATGGGTAATTGGTCTGTTCAGATTTTATATTCTTCATGATTAAGTCTTGGTAGGTTGCACATTTCTAGGAATTTAACCATTTCTCCTAGGTTATCCAACTGATTGGTGTATAATTATTCACAGTGGTCTCTTACGATTTTTTCTATTTCTGTGATATCAACTGTAATGGCTCCTCTTTCATTTCTTTTTTTTTTTTTAAGATGAATTTTTTTTTTTTTAAGATTTTATTTATTTGTGAGAGAGAGAATGAGAGAGAGAGAGCACATGAGAGGGGGGAGGGTCAGAGGGAGAAGCAGACCCCCTGCTAAGCAAGGAGCCCAACACGGGACTTGATCCCGGGACTCCAGGATCATGACCTGAGCCGAAGGCAGTCGCCCAACCGACTGAGCCACCCAGGCGCCCAGCTCCTCTTTCATTTCTAATTTTACTTGAGACCTCTCTCTTTATTTCTTGGTAGCCGAGCTAAAAGTTTGTTTATTTTGTTTATCTTTTCAAAAACACAGCTCTTAGTTTCATTGATCTTTTCTATTATTTTTATAGTCACTATTTAATTTATTTCATCTCTGATCCATACTAATTCCTTCCTTCTAACTTTAGGCTTAGTTTGTTCTTTTTTTAGTTCCTGGTGTAAACTTAGGTTGTTTATTTTTTAAAAGATCTTTCTTTTTTTTTAATGTAGGTGTTTATCACTATGAACCTCCCTCTTAGAACTGCTTTTGCCGTACTCCATAAATCTGGGTATGTTGTATTTCCATTATCATCTATCCCAAGGCGTTTTTGATTTCTCTTTTGATTTCTTCTTTGACCCACTGGTGTTTCAATAGCAAGCTGTTTAATCTACACATATTTGTGAGTTTTCCAGTTTTCTTCTTGTTTCTAGTTTCATACCAATGTGGTTACAAAAGATGCTAGATATGATTTCAATTTCTTAAATTTGGGGTGCCTGGGTGGCTCAGTCATTAAGCGTCTGCCTTCGGCTCAGGTCATGATCCCGGGGTCCTGGGATCGAGCCCCACATCAGGCTCCCTGCTCCGTGGGAGGCCTGCTTCTCCCTCTCCCACTCCCCCTGCTTGTGCTCCCTCTGTCAAATAAATAAATAAAATCTTAAAAAAAAAATTTCTTAAATTTATTAAGATTTGTTTTGTGACTAATATATGATCTATCCTGGTGAATGCTCCCTGCGCATTTTAAAAGATGCTGTTGGATACAGTGTTTTGTGAATGTCTGTTAAGTCCATCTGGTCCAATGGATTAGTTTGAGTTCAATGTTTTCCTACTGATTTTCTGTATGGATTATCTATCCATTGTTGCAAGTCAAGTATCAAAGCTTCCTATTGTTATTGTATTGCTGCCTTCAAGTTTGTTAAATTTTTTTTTATATATTTAGTTCCTATGTTGGGTGCATAAATATTTACAAATGTTATATCCTCTCATTAGATTGATCCTTTTATCATTATATAATGACCTTCCTTGTTCCTTACCAATCTTTGTCTTAAAGTCTATTTTGTACGGTAAAATATAGCTACCTCTACTTTCTTTTGATTTTCATTTGCATGGAATATCTTTTTCCATCCCTTCACTTAAAGTCTGTGTATGTCCTTATATCTGAAGTGAGTCTCTCTTTAGCAGAGAGAGAGAGAGAGTAAGCAAGCTCAGCGTGTTACATACTCACGTAAGTATTTTCTACACCCAACGTGGGGCTCAAACTCACAACCTTGAGAATAAGAGTCCCATGCTCTTCCAACTGAGCCAGCCAGGTGCCCCTGAAGTGAGTCTCTTATAGGCAGCATATAGTTGGGTCCTGCTTTTTAATCCAGTCAGCCATTCGAAGTCTTTTGATTAGAGATTTTAGTTGATTTACATTTAAAGTGGTTATTGATAGATATGAATTTACTATTGCCATTTTGTTTATTGTTTTCTGATTGTTTTATTATCCTTTTGTTCCTTCTTTCTGTCTCTTTGTGATTTCATGATTTTCTCTAAGGTACACTTAGATTTATTTCTTTTTTGTTTATCCAGTAGGTTTTAGCTTTGTGGTTCTATCAGGCTTATATAAATCATTTTATATTTATAAATCTATTTTAAGGTGATAACAACTTAAGTTTGAATACATACTATAAAGCTCTGTATTTTTATTCTGCCCCAACCCACGTTTAATGGGAGTAATGCCAAATAATGATTGTAATTAATACTAGCAATTCAAAATAACACTGCATTGATTTTATTATAATTATAAATAAAAAAATAACTTACTACTTTAATTTTCTGATTAAAAATTCTTACCTTGCAATAACAGATTCAATTGGCATTATATCAGGCACATAGTGGGCCATGGGGGAAACAAAGTGCCCATCTAGGATCTTACAGTCTGATTGCTCTTCAATCTAAAAGAAAAGCAAAACCAAAATGTATACATGTAGACTAAGATATCTTGGTCTATCATACATGTTTTCCTATTAAAAAAGTTCTAGTCAATTAAAAACCTTTTTTTCACTGATGACTACATATTCTTTTGCCCCAATCAGCTTTCTTTCTTTCTTTCTTTTTTTAGATTTATTTATTTTAGAGAGAGAGTGAGCAAGCTCAGCAGGTAGGGGCAGAGGGAGAGAGAGTCTCAAGCAGACTTCGTGTTGAGTGCAGAGTCCAACGTGGGACTTCACCTCACAACCCTGGGATCATGACTGAGCCCAAACCAAGAGTCTGACACTTAACTGGCTGTGCCACCCAGGTGCCCCCCATTCCCAGTCAGCTTTCTAAAGACATGGCTTTTATACACATTTCTTTTCCTTTTACATCCTTTACTACAGGCCAGTTGGAAAAGTAAACTATAGGGTGCCTGAGTGGCTCAGTCGGTTAAGCATCTGCCTTTGGCTCAGGTCATGATCCCAGGGGCCTGCTCTACAGGGAGTCTGCTTTTCCCTCTGCCCCTCCCCCCACTTGTTCTCTCTCTCTCTCTCTTTCTCTCTCAAAAAATAAATAAAATTAAAAAAAAAAAAGGAAAAGTAGGGGCGCCTGGGTGGTTCAGTTGTTAAACGTCTGCCTTCGGCTCAGGTCATGATCCCAGGGTCCTGAGATCGAGCCCCGCATTGGGCTCCCTACTCAGTGGGAAGCTTGCTTCTCCCTCTCCCACTCCCCCTGCTTGTGTTCTCTCTCTCTGTCAAATAAATAAATAAAATCTTTAAAAAAAAAAAAAAGGAGGGCGCCTGGGTGGCTCAGTTGGTTAAGCGACTGCCTTCGGCTCGGGTCATGATCCTGGAGTCCCTGGATCGAGTCCTGCATCGGGCTCCCTGCTCGGCAGGGGGTCTGCTTCTCCCTCTGACCCTCCCCCCTCTCATGTGCTCTCTCTCAAATAAATAATATAAAAAAAAAAAAAAAGGAAAAGTAAACTATAAATAAACCTCATTTGTACAACAGCATGAAATAAGTCAAAATAAAATACTAGTTGGAAGAACTTAAAAATATAAAATAACCGTAAGAACAATTTACACAGAAACTATAAAAATAATCTACCGAAATCAAATAAGGGTTGACTTGATGTTAAATATATTAGAATGGCTCATTTTAAGAAATCCATTGACGCAATGAGTCATGTAAACACATTAAATAGGGAGAAATATATATTTACATACATAGCAAAGGCATTTGCTAATATTTAAAGATTTTATTTATTTATTTGACAGAGAGAAACACAGTGAGAGAGGGAACACAAGCAGGGGCAGAGGGAGAGGGAGAAGCAGGCCTCCCACAGAGCAGGGAGCCCGATGCGGGGCTCGATCCCAGGACACGGGGATCATGACCTGAGCCTAAGGCAGACGCTTAACGGCTGAGCCACCCAGGCACCCCGCCAAGTTATTTTTTTTAAATAAAAAATCTTTATCAGGTCAGTAGTCAAAATTAAATTAACAGTAAACACCACATATTTTCATTAAAATTGGAAACAAAAAACTATATCTGTAGATACTATATATATCCAGCTTATTTTAAAACACAAATTCTAGCCAGTAGTGTCAATATCTTATATTAAATAATCCACATTTTTTTTTAAAGATTTTATTTATTTATTTAAGAGAAAGAGAGAGAACACAAGCAGGGAGAGCTGCAGGAGGGAGATGCAGGCTCCCCGCCAAGCCCCAGGACCCTGAGATCATGACCTGAGCCGAAGGCAGACACTTAACCAACTGAGCCAATCAGGCGCCCCTCCACATTTTTTTTTTTGCAAATGACTTAAATGCTACTTTATCATAAAGTAAGTTTTTTTTGTTTTTTGTTTTTAAAGATTTTATTTATTTATTTGACAGAGAGAGCATAAGCAGGCGGAGCAGCAGAGGGAGAGGGAGAAGCTGGCTCCCCACTGAGCAGGGAGCCCGATGCGGGGCTCGATCCCAGGACCCTGGGATCATGACCTGAGCTGAAGGCAGACGCTTAACGACTGAGCCACCCAGGCACCCCTGGCAAATTATTTTCAATTCTTTATTTGTTCTTATTAGCCTATCTTTTTTTCCTCCAGTTTTTTTTTTTTTTAAAGATTTTATTTATTTATTTGAGAGAGAGAATGAGAGACAGAGAGCACGAGAGGGAAGAGGATCAGAGGGAGAAGCAGACCCCCTGCCAAGCAGGGAGCCCGATGTGGGACTCGATCCCGGGACTCCAGGATCATGACCTGAGCTGAAGGCAGTCGCTTAACCAACTGAGCCACCCAGGTGCCCCTCTCCAGTTTTTTTTAAGTTTCCAAGTTTTAATTTAAATTCTAGCTAGTTAACATGCAGTGCAACACTAGTTTCAGATGTAGAATTTAGTGATTCATCATTTAACATACAACACCCAGTGCTTATCACAGCAAGTGCCCTCCTTACTACCCATCACCTGTTTCACCGATTCCTCCATCTGCCTCCCCTCTGGTACCATCAACTTGATCTCTATAGTTAAGAGTCTGTTTCTTTGCCTCCCTCTTTTTTTCCCCTTTGTTCATTTGTTTTGTTTCTTAAATTCCACATAAGTGAAATCGTACGGTATTTGTCTTTCTCACTGACTTATTTTCCTTAGCATAATACTCTCTAGCTCCATCCATGTTGTTGCAAATGGCAAGATTTCATTCTTTTTTATGATTGAGTAATATTCCATGATATATATTCCATGATGTGTATTTATATCCCCCACATCTTCTTTATCCATTCATTGGTCAATGGACACTTGGGCTGTTTCCACAATTTGGCCATTGTTTATAATGCTTATCAGCCTATCTTTTATTTGTACTAAATCTTGCTGTTTTGATCATGCTGCAGCTTTATAATACCTACTGGTAAATGACTGAACTAGGTTTTACTTAACACTCTTCTTTTTTAGGTATTCCTGATGTGTTCATACTCTCATGGTTCTTCCCAAAATACTTTCAGGATCCTTTTATAGACTTTAGTTCTAAACTGAATATTTTAACTAGGATTGCACTGCGGTTTTTGAAAATGGTAAGGAGACCCAATGTGTATGATATGAAATTTCTAATCCAAGAAGTTTCTATATTTTAGTCTTTGTGCCTCCTACTATGGTTTTAAAGTTTTCTTTTTGTGTAATTTAGAAGAATAAATTATTTGATAAAGGAGGTAGCACAGATTAATGTGAAAGGGAGTAATAATTCAACAAATAATATTGGGACAACAGGCAATTTGGTAAGAAAAAAAGGAGATTTTAGAGCCATAAGTAATACAGACTTAAAAATTAAGCTACAACTCAAGAATAAAAAGATGAATAACCCAGTTAAAAATTAGGCAATGATTTGGGGCACCTGGGTGGCTCAGTCAGTTAAGTGTCCAACTCTTGATTTCAGCTCAGGTTATGATCTCAGGATGGCAAGATCAAGCCCCATGTTGGGTTCCACACTCGGTGGGGAGTGTGCTTGAAATTCTTTCTCTCCCTCTCCCTCGTCCCTCTGTCCCCTGCCCTGCACTTGCTTGCCCTAAAATAAATAAATAAATCTTAAAAAAAAAAAAGGCAATGATTTCATAGGTATTTCTTCAAAGAAGATATGCAAATGGCCAATAAGCACATGAAAAGATGCTCAACATCACAGTCATAAGGGAAAGGCATATCAAAAATCACAATAAAATACACTTCACACCCACTAGGATGGCTGTTTAATACAAATATTAGTGAGAATGTGGACAAATTGGAACCATTATACACTGCTGGTGAGAAAAGTAAAATGGTGCACTTTGGAAAACAGTTTTCAGTTTGTCAAAAAGTTAAACATAGAATTACCATATGACCCAGAAATTCCAGTCCTATATATATCTAAATAATTCAAAACACATATCCACAAAAACACTTACACATGAATGTTCATAGCATTATTATTCATAATAGTCAAAAAGCAGAAACCTAAATGTCCATTAGCTGATAAATAGATAAACAAAATGTCACATATCTATACAATGGAATATTATTTAACAATAAAAAAGTGAGGTATTGTTAGATAACATGGATGAAACTTGAAAATTTGTTCAGTGAAATAAACCAGACACAAAAGGCCTCATATTAAATGATTCCATTTATATGAAATGTCCAGAATTGGTGGATCCATACAGAATAGCAGACTAATGACTGCCAGCAGGGAGAAGGCTGTATGGAAGTGGGAAGTAACAGCTAATGGGTATATGGTGTCTTTTGGGGGAGATAAAAATATTCTGGAAGTAGGTAATGATAGTGGTGATGATTGCACATCTTGGGAATGTAGTAAAAAACAACAACACTGAACTGCACACTTTAAAAGGGTGAATTCCATGGCAGATGAAAATATCTTGGTTTTTACTTATTTATTTATTTTTTAAGATTTTATTTATTTATTTGACAGAGAGAGACACAGCGAGAGAGGGAACACAAGCAGGGGGACTGGGAGATGGAGAAGCAGGCTTCCCGTCAAGCAGGGAGCCCGATGCGGGGCTCGATCCCGGGACGCTGGGATCATGACCCAAGCCGAAGACAGACGCCTAATGACTGAGCCACCCAGGCGCCCCTATATCTTGGTTTTTAAAAACCAAGAGAGACGGTGATGGGGAGAATACAGGGAGAGGAAGGAACTCTGTAAGAATGCATTCTAAAATCTTAACAGTAACTCCTCCTTGGGAGAGAAATGGAATTAAGTGGTGGAAAGTGGCAGAAAGTTAGAGTTTTGATTTTTTACTTGGTATAATTTTAATTTGTTTAAGTCTATGATTTTTAATAGAAAAAAACAGCGATGATAGAAATATTTAGCAAAATTTGAGGGAGAAGTGTTCTAAATCCAGAAGCTACGGAAAGAACAGCTATATGGTATAGAAAAGGGATTTCTAATTTATAAAATTTTGTTTTTAGCAGTGGAATTGTTTTGAAAAATGAAATCTCCTAAAGTTATCCAATACATAAGAGATGAAAGTAGAGTTACTTTGGTTGAAGGACAATGAGGGATGTGAAGCCCATGCATTTGTACCCCCTCCCCAACAATACCTCAATTATCCAATTACATAAACCTAGAACTGCTTTACAGAAAAGTGTATGGTTGCTAAAAAAACAAAGTTATTTCAAATATATTTTCTCATCGTCTCTAATGTTACAGCATTTTCTTTCTACCCTTCTCCCATCAATTAACATAATATTTCCCTGATGTTATTTAGAAGCTGTTTTGGATGGGTGCCTGGGTGGCTCAGTCGGTTAAGCATCTGCCTTCAGTTCAAATCATAATCCCAGAGTCCTGGGATTGAGCCGCACATCTGGCACCCTGCTCAGCAGGGAGTGTGCTTCTCCCTCTCTCTCTGCCCCTCCCCCTGCGCTCTCTCTCATTCACTCTCTCTCTTAAATAAATAAATAAATAAATAAATAAATAAATAAATAAATAAAATTTAAAAAAAAATAGAAGCTGTTTTGGCAACAACTTCTCATGTACTGATTCTCCAACTAGAATACTTCCCCGTGTTACTTATAGTTCTTCTGAGATGTTGAATAATTTATTTTAACCCTCCTGATCCTAAAGATACAAAACAAGGCTCAAAAAGATCGAGACTTAAATATTTTCTTGTATTTAGGCAAGTACTAAATATATGCTCTCAAATATACATGAATGATAGTTATTATAAGCATCCTCTTAGGACACATATAGTATTTAATAATATTAAATGAAAAATCTATACTCATGTTTTAGTGTTTACTGTTATTATAGTCCAACATTCAACCTACTCTTTGTTTTTTTTTAAAGATTTTTATTTATTCGATAGAGCCAGAGAGCACAAGTCGGGGGGTTGGGGGGGGGCAGCAACAAAGGAAAGGGAGAAGCAGACTCCCTGCTGAGCAGGGAGCCTGATGTGGGACTCGATCCCAGGACCCTGAGATCATGCCCTGAGCCGAAGGCAGACGCTTAACCGACTGCCAACCTACTCTTGACACATATTTATGTTAAACCAGAATTTCTGGAACTTCATTTCTTTTATTTAAATACCTTATCGATGTGTACTGGATAATCACTTGAAACCAGATTCTGACATCTTTCTCGATTTCCAATCATCTTTCTGAATTCGAAGAGTCTATTATGATAAGGGGGGAGAAAGGAAAAATTCAATATGCCCATTGTATTGAGAGTGTATAATGCTGAAAAATTTGCAAGTCCAATTTATAAGCCATGTCAAAATTTAATTTGAATCATTAGAGAAAAAGATGAGGCTATTGGTTTTTATTCAAGCTGGACATTTTGTCTCATAAAATATGTGAGAAATATCATTGTTCAGAAAGCAGTTAACATATACAAGACTCAAAATTAAAGCCATAAATCCTGAAAATTCATTTTCTTAAGTCCAGATATTTCCATGAGCTACAGTATAGCTCAGCTTTATTGTTATTACAAATTCAAGTTACCCGAGGAAGCTCGGTCCCTGGAAACTCTAAGCAACTTAAAAATAATTAAAGTTAAAAATCTAGCTTGTATATAAGAGCTCTTTATTTTTAATTTTATTTAATTTTAAAATTACTTTTAAAATAGTTCAATTTATGATTATACGGTTTAAAACTTAAGAGAAATAATTAAAAAGACAACCGACAAAAGGAAATAATTACGTTTCATATACTTCAATGCTTAATTTGCCAGTCACTTTATATTTATAGTAAAGGATTTTATCACTGAAAAACAATTTTAAATGTTTACTACAACAAATTTAGAATAAGCGAATTTGGAAAAAAAAAAATGCTTACCTTTTGAGATCTTCTGGCCTCCCCCATCCTCTGATAAAAAGTTTTGTGAGGAGAAGTCTCCGGTATAGAATATCTAACTTGCTCACACCCATTAGTAAATAAACATCTATGAAACAAGATTTAAAATGACTTTGAAGTATTTTATTTTAGGCAGCAGGTCAATTTCCTAACCATCTCTTTAAATATCAGGTAAAAATTAAAGATTGATCTACTCTCTTTGCAACTTTCAAATATATAATATATATTTTTAACTATAGTTACCATGCTGTACATTACATCCCCAGAACTATTTATCTTATAGATCTTAGAAGTACTCATCACAAGAAAAAAATCTGTAACTCTGTTAGGTGATGGATGTTAAACTTATTGTGCTAATCATTTCACAATATATACATCTATCAAATCATTATGCTGTAAACTTTAAACTAATACAATGTTATATATTAACTATACATCAATAACACTGGAGAAAAAATTAGACTGAGATTAAACTATGTACCTTGAATTTATTCTCTTGGATATAGATATAGAAAAAAGAACTGGGATGAAAGTCGAGAAGATGAACTCTGTACTCCTTTAGGGCAGGATCTTCCCATCCTCAGCACAGTGACTAACAGTAACACTCAGTATTTATTGGATAACAATTGTAGTGGCTATTACTTACGTAGTACTGTATTATCTGCCAGGCACCATTTTGTAAAACTACACACACTCACACACCCACCCACCCACCCACACACACACTCCTGTTTAAACCTCCCAGCAACTTTATGAAAAAGGATCTATTACCCCAAGATGAGGAAACTAAGCCACAGAGAAAATAGGTGATTTATCTAAGGTCACACAGCTAGTGGTAGGCTGAGCTAGAACTGAATCCCTGGCATACAGTGAGATCTAACTACTATTCTACACTGCCTGTCTACCACATTAGAGTGCATGAAAAGTAATAATTAAGCAATGCTAATATGTTGTAGCACTTTTCTATTTTTTCCAAATATTTCTAAATTTTTTTTTGGTTTTTGATTTTTTTTTTAAATATCTGCCTCTGTCTTTTCAAATTGAATGGTGTAGTTCTGACTTGTGGGCAAAACCTGATTCAGTTTCAGGGTTTATTCTACTTAGAAAAATGGAAAATAGTGAGCTTTAATGAGTACTTATCTATTATTTTGACTGTTCTCATGGAACCACCACTTATGTTTTATACTTTTGCTCTTTGATCTGTAACAAAATACAAGTTTAACTTAATGCTCCTCTTTGTTTACATAGGTATACAATCTAATCCACCATCCAACTGGGCTGGCACTTTATTGTTTTTATGACTGGAGCAGCAAAACCAAATCCTTCATATTGCCTCTCTCACAACTCTCAGGACCAAGAACAAGCATTTACTAGATAAGGTACTTGTTAAGCAATATAATCTATAGTATTTAGTATTTTTTAATACCACCCAACTCTCTTTTTCCCAATTCCCATGTGTTAGTCAATTTTTATTCTTGATAAAAATTTGGTTGTGGCATAATCTTGCTAAGGAAAATAACCCATAATGTATATCCAGCTTTGTTTATACTACTTATATCACCATCATAAATAAACAAACTGGTATTCTGATTATTAGATGACAATGAATTATCATCAATTAGTTCCCCAAAGCTAAACCATTCTAGGACGGCCTAACACAAACTTAAGTTTCTGAACTTTTAAGAATATTACTTTTTTTCATGTAAGCAAGAAGTATTTATTAAATGCTTACTATATGCCAAGAATTATTTTAGGCCCTGTGTTATAAGATGACCAAGGCACATTCTTCCTCTCACAGATCTTATTATTATTATTTTTTAAAGATTTTATTTATTTATTTGACAGAGACAGAGACAGTGAGAGCAGGAACACAAGCAGGGGGAGTGGGAGAGGGAGAAGCAGGCTTCCTGCTGAGCCGGGAGCCCGATGTGGGACTCGATCCCAGGACCCTGGGATCATGACCTGAGCCGAAGGCAGTCGCTTAACCAACTGAGCCACCCAGGCGCCCACAGATCTTATATTTTAGTGGAGGAAAACAAATTACCAAAAAAAATAAGCAAAGAATAGATAATGACAACACTATAATGATAATATAACAAGAGAGTGTGATAAATACCAGAAGGCTCCTTTTTTTTTAAATTTTTCTTAAAGATTTTATTTATTTATTTGACAGAGAAAGACACAGCGAGAGAGGGAACACAAGCAGGGAGAGTGCGAGAGGGAGAAGCAGGCTTCCCGCCAAGCAGGGAGCCTGATGTGGGGCTCGATCCCAGGACCCTGGGATCATGACCTGAGTGGAAGGCAGATGCTTAATGACTGAGCCACCCAGGCACCCCCAGAAGGCTCCTTTGATAGTCGGAAAAAGTCCCACTTAACCAAAGAGGTAACATTTAAGGCAAGACCTATATAACATTAAGATGCTGGCCAAGACTTTAAACTGTAAATCTCATTAAAATCCATACTTCCTGAAGTCTACTCATGGACAATATTCCAATGAAATATGTAAAAACTATCTAGTCGTTAGGTAAAGGTAAAGCACAGGAACAAATAATTAATGTAAGAGGAAATGCAAGAGAAAATGATCACATAAGTCTCTATTTGCTAATTCAAAGATGCTCACTGTAACATTTTAAAATTCAAACAATACAGAAGTAGGTAGAGTAAAAAAAGGGAAGAATAATCTTGTTTCCATTACCTCCAATTCTACTTTTCAGAGATATTTAGTACTAACAGTGTGGAATCTTTTCTTGTTGACATTATTTACTTACCTATACAAACTTTAAAAAAAAACTTACTAGTTACAGGGGCGCCTGGGTGGCTCAGTCGTTAAGGGTCTGCCTTCAGCTCAGGTCATGATCCCAGGGTCCTGGGATCAAGCCCCACATCGGGCTCCCTGCTCAGTGGGGAGCCTGCTTCTCTCTTTCCCACTCCCTCTGCTTGTGTTCCCTCTCTTGCTGTGTCTCTCTCTGTCAAATAAATAAATAAAATCTTTAAAAAAAAAAAAACTTACTAGTTACATTTTTGGCAGTATTTAACAACATAAAAATATACAGTATAGGAGCACCTGGGTGGTTCAGTTTGTTGAGTATCCAACTCTTGGTTTTAGCTCAGGTCATGATCTTGGGGTTGCGGGATTGAGCGCCGCAACTGGCTCCATGCTCAGCACAGAGTCTGCTTGAGATTCTCTCTCTCTCCTTCTCCCCCTCCCCCCTGCTCCCACTCTCTTTCTCTCTCTCTCAAATAAATAATCTTTCAAAAAATATATATAAATATATACATATATATACAGAGTAAAGATGAGAAGTCTCTCTTCTTTACTTCTAAGTTTCTTCTCCTCCTAAAAGGTAAACACTGTATTTAATGCTGTATACCCGTGACCTCTATCCATTTATACATGTACATATATTTTAGGAGTTTCTGGTGTGTTTGTTTTTAAACTTTTACAAAAGAGACCAACTTCATTGTTTGTCTTCTTCCAATGTTGTTCTGCACGCTGCTGATTTATAGGACTGCCTCATTTTTTTCTATTAAGTGATGAGCTTAGGGGCGCCTGGGTGGCTCAGTCATTTAGCGTCTGCCTTTGGCTCAGGTCACGATCCCGGGGTCCTGGGATCGAGCCCCGCATCGGGCTCCCCGCTCTGCAGGAAGCCTGCTTCTCCCTCTCCCATTCCCCCTGCTTGTGTTCCCTCTCTCGCTGTGTCTCTCTCTGTCAAATAAATAAATAAAATCTTAAAAAAAAAAAAAAAAAAGAGATGAGCTTAGCCCATTTATATTTATCACTATGGTATTTTTTGGGTTTATTTCTTTTAGACTTTTGGTTTTGAGTTTTCATTTTTAAAAAATTATTCACATTTGTTTTACATTTTAGTGTATATAAGTTTGAAAGAGATATATTTAAAGTTCAATATGTCATAATGGCTAAGAGCATACACTCTTCCCTGGGTTGAATCCTCTACCATGTGACTTTGAGCAAGTCACTTATCCTTTCTGTGAGTCATCTGTAAAATGGGAATAATAACAGTACTTACCCCTTAGGATTGGTATGAGAAGTAAATGAATTACCATTTATGAAGCATTTAAACAGTACTTTGCAAATTTAAGTGCTATACCTATGACTAATAGCAACAATATTATTGATTATCCTTACTGTGGGGTCTCCCAATCAAATGGGGGGGCCATCAAATGTGGGGTGATCCAATCAGGTAGAGGCTGGGGGTACAGGTGGTGAAAGAATTCACCCAAGGCAGAATAACAGAGATAAAAGTTTACGGAAGTGGCCAGCAGGACAGCAAAGCGAAGACTGTCTGCCACAAGACAGTGGTGGGAGGCCACAGTTTGAGGGCAAAGTGAGGGAGTACAGGGAAGTATGGAATTTTCCCTTTTTTGGTAATCTTACTAAGGTAATCTTAGGTAATCAAGCACGGGGCCTGGGGGAGCAGAGTGGGGAGAGGGAGAGGAAGAGAGAGAATCTCAAGCAGACTCCCGCTGAGTGCAGAGCCCCAAGCAGGGCTTGATCCCAGGACCCTGAGATCATGACCTGAGCAGAAATCAAGAGTGGGATGCTTAACTGACTGAACCACTCAGGCGGCCCAACGAATTCCTATTTTTTAAATCTAGAAATCTTCGGGGCACCTGGGTGGCTCAGTCAGTTAAGTGTCTGCCTTCAGCTCAGGTCATGATCTTTGAGTCCTAGGATGGGGCCCCACAGTCGGCTCCATGCTCAGCAGGGAGTTTGCTTCTCCCTCTCCCTCTGCCCCGACCCCCGGCTCATGCACTCTCTCTCTCAAATAAATAAATAATCTTTAAAAAAATCTAGAAATCTTCTATAAACTTAGATCTAGCTCTAAAACCTATATCCCATTTTTAAAACCCCTTTCAAGCAGCTCTTACAAGTGTTGTTTTAGTGTCTGAACGTCTATAATGAGTTTTCCATATACATCCCATTTATGTTTGTCATAACTTATAAAATATCCTTTTTGTAATGTAACCAATAGTATGTTCAATCCATATATTAACTTAGTAACACTGTTATTATTATTTTTTTAGTCTTTCCATCCAGAGTTTTTTACTTCCTCCATTAATATTTTATTCTATCCTTTAAGTATTTTTATGACGCATGTTACATGACTAACAAAATATTTAGTATTTGTGATAACTACTATGAATAGGATTCCTTTTTCCTTATACTTTCTCTTTAGATTAATAATACTATTTCCTAAGAAAACAGTTTATTCTAGATTTTTTCCTTTAATCCCACAACTTCTGTATTAGAATTGCATTCCAGGAATGAGTATATCAAATACTTAAGGGGAGATTTATTCTTCTGTGATGGGATATGCATCTCTCCACCATACCATGCTATTCCTCCAATTTCTTACAAGCTAAGCCATATCAGAAACCCAAGATCACAAGTCATAAAGCGAAAAAGTTCTATGCATGTTACGAACTTTCAGGACTACACTTCTTAATCTACTATCCTAAGGATTTTTATAAGCCTGCCTTTAAAACAGATTTGTGATTTTATCTGATTAATATTTTTCTAAGGTATCTTTAATAATATACCTAATTAGGAGAGAATAATGATTTGAAAATTTAAAAAAAAGCTAAAGAATATTTTTAAAAGTAATCTGTACTAAATATATCCAATTACAAAATGATACATTGTAGAATTCTGCATGGAAAAATATTAAATAAATGACATAAACATAAAATCTTAGTGTCTGTTGTAACAAGTTTAAAAATAGTATCTCAAAAGAACAATGTGTTTTTTTTTTTTTTTTTTAAAGATTTTATTTATTTATTCATGAGAGACAGAGAGAAACAGAGGGAGAAGCAGGCTCCCAAGGAGCGGGAAGCCCGATGCGGGACTCGATCCCAGGACCCTGGGATCATGACCTGAGCCGAAGGCAGACGCTTAACCATCTGAGCCACCCAGGCGCCCTTTTGGTTTTTTTTAATTTTTTTTTTTTTAAGATTTTATTTATTTATTTGAGAGAGAGAGAATGAGAGACAGAGAGCATGAGAGGGAGGAGGGTCAGAGGGAGAAGCAGACTCCCCGCTGAGCAGGGAGCCCGATGCGGGACTTGATCCTGGAACTCCAGGATCATGACCTGAGCCGAAGGCAGTCACTTAACCAACTGAGCCACCCAGGCGCCCTCAAAAGAACAATGTTATAAATAGAATAGAGGAGAGATCCTGCAAACTTTTCTATAAAAGGGTAGATAGTAAATATTATAGGCTTTGCAAGCCAAGAGGTGAAATCAAAGGTATTGTGTAGGTGCATAAAAATCACAAAAAAAGAAAACTAATATTCACATAATTTTTACTGAGGAAATTTAAAATATAATAATAATAATAAGCAATCTTTTGTAATATAGGTCTAGAAATGAGAGGAGTAAAAGTTTTTTCTTGGGATTTTGTGTAATGGAGGTTCAAAGTTAGTGCCCTTATCACTAAATTGAGTACTAATGTTCATGTGTAAAAACTATTCTTAGTTTATGGGCCATACAAAAGCAGGCAGGTTGGCCCACAGGCCATAGTTTGCTGACCCATGGGCTAGAAAAACCAAATAAATCATAGATATGTCACAAATGCCACAATAATGTCACAAATGCAAAAATACAACTATAAAACACTACATTAAAATGATAAATTATCCAATCCTATAAAATGGTATAGGTAAAATGTAAATATTGATTTTAAAAGAATTAAACATGTCACAAGGTAGACCTAAAATTAGTATTCTATCTAAAACAAACATTAGTTATTTAATTAGCTGTGTTTTGTCTGCCTTCTTAAAATTTGTAATTTGGTAGCTAAAAGGTGGAAAAAACCCACGTGTCTGTCAATGGATGAATAGATAAGCAAAATGTGGGGTATACATACAATGGAATATTATTCAGCCTTAAAAAGGAATGAAATTCTAACATATGCTACAATGTGGAAGAACCTTGAGGACATTACGCTAAGTGAAACAAGCCAGTCACAAAAAGACAAATACTGTATGATTCTACTTATATGAGGTTCCTAGAGCAGCCAGATTCATAAACAGAAAGCAGAATGGTGGTTACCAGGGGCTGAGGGGACAGGAAAAGGGGTGGGTATTGTCTAATGTGTAGAGAGTTTTGGTTTTGCAAGATGAAGAGTTCTACAGATGAAGGGTGGTAATGTTTGCACAACAGTATGACTGAACTTAATACCACTAAACTGTACCCTTAAAAATGGTTAAGATGGTAAATTTTACCACAATAAAAATAATGGAAAAATTAAGAAACTGGAGTTAATTTGATAGTCTCTTTACAAAATTCTTCAGAAGTTAATTTCTTTCCCTCTTGGTAACTTTCTCAGTAAGTATAAGTAGTTCATTATCCTACTGATCTAAGAACAAAACTCAAAGCATGTATTATTCTCTTCAAAAAAATGCTACGGCATAATTTAAATATCTAAACACCTCACTAACGCCTTTAAATAGAAGAATTTGAAGAATAGACCTCTTTGTTTCCCCCATCCTCTCAATTCCCCTTTCTTGAGGATTAGTTTCCAAGAATCCAGCCTACATGGGTTTTCTGCTTTAGGGTCTCATCTAGCTTCAATCAAGGTGTCAGCTGGGCTGTATTCTCATCTGGAAGCTTGACTGGAGAAAAACTTGCTTACAAGCCCACTCAGCTTGTTAGCAGAATTCATTTCTTCACAGCTATAGGCCTGAGAGTTTCAGTATTTTACTATTTGTCAGCCAGAGGCCAATCTGAGCTCTTAGGGACTATCCATGGTTCCCTACCAGGTGACTCTCTCCACAGACGTTCACAAAAGGGCAGCTTACCTCTTCAAGGCCAACAGGAGAGTGAGACTGAGTGTTCTAGCAAGGCAGAGTCTAATATAACTTAATGTAACCATGGGAGCGTCATCCCATCAACTCTGCCATATAACATTTCATCATCATGGGCCATTTATTTTCTCTATAGTGGCTGGAAAAGGATGGGGGTTAATGTCTTCCTTTGTAACATAAACACATCAATAGCAGATTCCATATTAGCATTAAAAAAATCCCAAAATTCTGGGGCGCCTGGGTGGCTCAGTTGGCTAAGCTGCTGCCTTTGGCTCAGGGCATGATCCCAAGGTCCTGGGATCGAGCCCTGCATTGGGCTCCTTGCTTAGCAGGGAGCCTGCTTCTCCCTCTCCCTCTGCCTGCTGCTCCCCCTGCTTGTGCTCTCTCTGTGTCAAATATATAAATAAAATCTTTAAAATAAATAAATAAATAACCCCAAAATTCCAACACTTGTATTTTATAGTAAGAAGAAAACTGTTCATGAAACATCCCATTTTTCTACTCAATATTCTTCTAAGATGGTAATCAAAGGCAAATATACAAAAGTAAAAAGTTCAAGAGAAGCAGGAAAGGACCTAAGAACAATGAACTTTTTGAATATTTTGTAAAGTAGCATTGTTTATTATATGTCTAAGTTGTTTAGTCATTTCTAATTTTCAACCCTATACCAGAAGAGCTTTCCAAATCACTTTAATTCCATATAATATGGGCCATAACAATCAGCACCTCAAATCTAGAGCCAGCATATTCCTTGCTATATTTACCTGCAGTAAACCACTGACCAATAAGTTACAGAAAGTAAATCAAACACACACATAACCTGCTGTAAGTTTGGCTATAGAGTTGAGGATTACAAAGAACTTCTTAAATCCCATTTCAGTCCCAAGAACAATATTAATGTCCAGGTTTTCTGGGACGTTCTAAACACGTAAGTCTAGGTAGGGCTAACTGCTATCCCGTGCCACCATGAACAGATACAAGTCCAGAGTAAAGATAACTCCAGTTCACCAAAAAGAGGCACCATCTAGAGCCACATCAGATACTTAAAGCATCTACTTCAGGCTGGATTGACACCAGTGAGCTTCTGCAGAGACAGACCCATTTTTGAAGTATGTATCAAGTCGAACTGATAACAACTGTCATCTATATATATATATAAATATATTTTTAAAAGATTTTATTTATTTATTTGACAGAGAGAGACACAGCAAGAGAGGGACCACAGCAGGGGGAGTGGGAGAGGGAGAAGCAGTTCCCACCGAGCAGGGAGCCCGATGTGGGGCTTGATCCCAGGACCTTGGGATCATGACCTGAGCCAAAGGCAGACGCTTAAGAGCTGAGCCACCCAGGCGCCCCGTCATCTATATTTTTATATAGCCAATGCCAAAGGAAAACTCAAAGTACTTCTACAAAAACAAACTTCTACAAAAGTAGAAGTTCTATTACAGTGCCAAGGAATGAAGTCTTTCCTAGAAATGAGCTCTATTGCTGAAGTGGCACTCAGTATCTGTATGCCATATAGTACTTTTATCTCCTATCACTCTAATACTTAAGCATTTACACAATGCAATCCTAATTTTTTTCTGGATTCTTATCCTCATAAAGTTGATACATAAATAGGAAGTTTATTTGTTTATTTGTTTTGAAGGGTGGATATCTATTCTAAGCAGTCATCTAAGGAAATTCAACAGGTGATTGTCTCATATCCTCATGTGAAACATTTAGCAAATAATCTAATCTCTTTTCAAACTTAGTTCTTCTTTTCCATGGCTTTTAAGAAAGTAATCATGATTTTTAAAACATTTCTTAAATGTTTACTTTGTTTAGGTGCACTGTTCCTAAGAAATGATTTTTTTCTTTCTTTTTTTCCCTATGGTACAATACACAGAGCTTGTTTAGATTTCATCTTTTTTTTTTTTTAAGATTTTATTTATTTATTTGACAGAGAGAGACACAGCGAGAGAGGGAACACAAGCAGGGGGAGTGGCAGAGGGAGAAGCAGGCTTCCCGCGGAGCAGGGAGCCCGATGCGGGGCTCGATCCCAGGACCCCAGGATCATGACCTGAGCCGAAGGCAGATGCTTAACGACTGAGCCACCCAGGCGCCCCTAGATTTCACCAGTTTTACACACTCATTCCATATACTTTCGTGGTCTAAAGCCATCACTTGGAGGTGGCAATGGAAAATAGCAGTGTCAGAAGACCTGGGTTCCTTCACTAGCTATGTGACCTTGATGCCACCTTAATCTATAAAAGGGGAATAATAACTGGCCTACTATACACACAGTTGCAAATTATTCGATTTATATAAAAATTGATCACCTGTTTTAATATATTTTAAGAGATACAGGAGGGGCGCCTGGGTGGCTCAGTCGTTAAGCGTCTGCCTTCGGCTCAGGTCATGATCCCAGGGTCCTGGGATCAAGCCCCGCATCGGGCTCCCTGCTCGGCCGGGAGCCTGCTTCTCCCTCTCCCACTCCCCCTGCTTGTGTTCCCCTCTCTCGCTGTGTCTCTCTCTGTCAAATATATAAAATCTTAAAAAAAAAAAAAAAAGAGATACAGGAAAAGATTCTTCTTAAAATTCTTTTCATAGTAAGGCTGCTGGTGAAAAAGCACAGGCTTTACATTCAGGAGTCCTGTGTTTCTTGGATTCTTGCTTTGTTACTTATTTGTGGTGTGACCCTAGGAAAATGAACTATTCTCCATGCTTTCGCTTTCCTTGTATGCTTGACACAATCCCAACTCAGAAGACTGTTGTAGGGATTAAATGAGGCAAATCAATAAGCACTCACTCAACATATATTCATCTAGCAATTATTCTGCTTGGTGCAATCCTGATTAAAAGTGCCTTTGTGAAATACACACACACACACACACACACATGCCAGACTTAGGGGATTAGAAGTCAATGATACATTAAAGCAACATTATGGCAAAAAAATATATATTAATTTTTTTTTAACCTATATACCTTCTTGGAACCAGTCATAGGAATCTGATAAGTTTTTTGAGCTGTTAGAAACAAATTTGCAAGACTGAATCCAAGCACAAATATATCAGGTCTGGATTCAGAAAACAGTTCTGAACTAACAGAAAACACATTTCAAATTTAGCTGCTCACGAGTGGAATGTCCCTGACAGGATACACACAAGAAGGTCACAAACAAGACAAAGGTTACAAGTGATGGCACATACTACACAACAGATAACTAATATAGGGTCTGGCATAGGTAACTGCTTATAAATATTGGTTGAAAGAATTGAATTGAGTCCCAACTCTGCCACTTTCAGTCCAAGTGACTCTGGGTAAGTTGTCAACTTCTCTGAATCTTAGTTCTCTATAAAATAGAAATATGTCTGCATTATCTATCTCATAGGAAAGTTGTAATCAAGTGAGATCACATGAGAATGTACTAGCACTAATAAAACAATTATGACTACTGCTACCAACTACCTTACAAGCCTACTTGTAGAAAAGTAACATGTTAATATGTAAGCACCAGAAAGAGACAGCATCAAGACCTACTGAAACAAACAAACAAAAAAACACAAGTTTTTTCTAAAAATGGCATTTTCTTTATGATGAAAGGTGCTGGTCACTGCTAAATTGGTGCTGGGCCTTTTCTAACCCCTAGATTACAGCAGCAGCGTCTGCTAGTGGTATCTTGCAAGACTGAATCCCCCAGTAGGCGCAGGAGACAGTGAGATGCCGATCTGAGGATCCCCAGATTAGAACAAGGCACTACAGGGAAGGTACTTAGCCTTTGTCGTTAGCCGAGCGAGAAAACCAACAGCGCCAAGACAATTCCACCTTCCACGGGGATTAGAGACCGCCCGCCAGCCTAACTCACTCGGGTCGGCCAAAGCGCGCCCTAAAACCCCGCTTCGTCCAGCGCCCGGGACCGCCGCGTCTCCCGCCAAGCCCTGCGTCCCCCGTCCCTGCCTCCTGGCACGTACGCAGTGTGTCGAGAGGCTCGGGGACCGCGGCCTGGACCGGCTACTTACTCACTGTCCGTTCTTAGGGCACCTGCTGTCCAGCCAGCAGAGCCTCCTGGCGCTGTCCTTTCCCTGGCTCCCAGGGCTTGCCTTCCGTCGGAGCCACAAATGCAGTGACAGCAACCTCTCCAGGAACCCAAGAATGAGAGGCCCAGACAGCCAGGCCTAGAGAGAGGGACGAGCCCGGGGCGGGGCAGCCGTTTAGACACGCCCTGAACCCTCCCCGGTTGTCTCCCAAGCAGTCCCGGGTGGCCGAGAAACGCGGACCTCAGGAGGAGGGCTAGGACACAGGGCCCCGCCCCTGATTTCTTCCCGCCCGGCGCGCTCCGGACTCCCCCGCGACTCTCTCTCTGACCTCGGGGCGCTCCGCCCACTTCCAGTTGCCGGGCACGCACGCGCACTTGCTGACTTGTTTTGACAGCTTTGGCCAACTGGGATGGGAGGGAGCAGGAGGTGTCGCGAGAGTTGGCCTCACACCGCCTCGTGGGCGGCGTAACCATGGCGAGCTTGGGGATCGAGGCAGAGCAAGAGCCACTCTTAGGCGACCGCACAGCCGGAAGCAGGTGAGCGGATGTTGGGGGAAGGCCCCCTCACCTTCCTGCACTCTTGCCACTGGCCCCTTTCCCGGCGTCAGCCTCACGGGCCCGAACGTGGGATTCAGGGCGGCGGGAGGCTGTGGCCGGTCGCGCGAGACCGGGTGATGTGCTCCTGCTGCCGAGGAAAGAGATTTCGTCGCGCGGCGCGATGAGCCAGCGAGTTCTGGTGCAGGTGTTAGAGAAATTCACACTGCCTCTTGGCCCTTCACTGCCAACAGTGTCGCGGCCATTAAGCCACCGCATTCTGCGTCCCTCTACGGAGCTCATCAGTTCACACGTTTCACAAAAGTTCCGAAATGATGGTTTTAATCGAGACTTGAAGAAACCTCTCTTACTATTGACTTAATTGCGTGATAACTTTTTGATACTTCGTTAGCAAGTAAACCTGTTTAAAACGAGCATACCTTTCTCCTATGCCAAACATATAAGGACTAATTTCTTAGCGTTTAAGGATGAACTGTACTTCGACCCTTATATTTCTGGTTATTTTGATCCTACTTTATGGACAGTAATTCAGAATTGTTCAGTTTGTCTCTTACTACTTAGTTAAGTAACTATTTTTGTCTTTAGGAAAACGGAATTAAATATTATTGTGTTGAAACAATTTATCAAGTAAATTAATACACAGTTAAGCTGTCAACGACCATGTTAATTTTTGCACATTTGTCTCTCTTAAGCACCAAACTTTCATTTTAACCACTTTGTTTGAAACTCTTTTGGGCAGTGTATTTCTCTGGTCCCCGATTTACTAAACGGAATATATGTATTGCAATTTTATCTATATTTTATCTTGAGATCAATACAATTATTATCAATCCCGAAATATTCCATAATACAGGGATGTACTCAGGGCCTGCTGAGACATTTTGGACTATTTGCTTCTATACTAGTTTATTTTACACAATTTTTTTTTTAAGATTTTATTTATTTATTTGAGAGAGAGAGAGCTTGAGCAGGGTGAAGGGCAGAGGGAGAAGCAGATTTCCCCAGTGAGCAGGGAGCCCATTGCTGGGATCATTACCTGAGCCTGAGGCAGATGCTTTAACCTACTGAGCCACCCAGGCGCCCTTTACTTTCTTTCACTTTCTTACTAATTTATACACTTGCTACACGTTTAAAGTTTTATGTCTGCTTTTCTACCTATTCTGTTGCTGGCAGACTATTCCTCATCATGTTTTGTTATGTATTGACAATCCCTGTTTTTGTTGCTGTCAGCAGCCTCTCTTCTCCCAACTTTATTTTGAAATTTCTAGTTTGCTTCTGCTTTGAAAACCATTTCTAAGCTTAATAGAATTATGTGCAGTTAGAACATGGAAGCTATGACTAAGGACTAACCATCTCTCTTAGGTGCATGTGCTTCAGTGCATAGACTTTGTGACATTTGGATTTCTCAAAGTTCTTTTTGCTTCTACCTGGTTCTTGACTATTTTTCAGATAAATTCAGGATCCTTGAGTTAATAGTTGGATGTGGTCTTACGGTATATATTCTGTCACCATGTCCAAATAAATCTACTTTAAAAAAGGAATTCTTTTTCTTACTCTTTTTTTTTAAAGATTTTATTTATTTATTAATTTGACAGCAAGAGAGGGAACACAAGAAGGGGGAGTGGGAGAGGGAGAAGCAGGCTTCCCGCACAGCAGGGAGCCTGATGCGGGGCTCGATCCCAGGACCCTGGCATCATGACCTGAGCCAAAGGCAGATGCCTAATGACTGAGCTGCCCAGGCACCCCTCTTTTTCTTACTCTTATGTACTCTTATGCTTCAGTTATGTCTGAGTGATTGTTTGAGGCTCATTAGGGTGCATCTAAATTCAGATGTTCTGTCCATAAACAATACTTGATTGAGGTTCTAGATTTAGCATTTTAAAAATAAGGGTGTATTTTTTAAATAAGGTGTATTTTGGGGTGCCTGGGTGGCTCAGCCAGTTAAGCATCTGCCTTCGGCTCAGGTCATGATCCCAGGATCCTGGGATCGAGCCCCGCATCGGGCTCCCTGCTCCGTGGGGAGCCTGCTTCTCCCTCTCCCACTCCCCCTGCTTGTGTTCCTTCTCTCGCTCTCAAATAAATAAGATCTTAAAAAAAAATAAAAATAATAAGGGTGTATTTTAAGAATAATACAATAAGCATACTGTGTTTTAAAACGTAGATTCGGGCTCAGATGGTTAAGCGCCTGCCTTTGGCTCAGGGCATGATCTCTAGGTCCTAGGATCGAGCCCCACATGGGCCTCCCTGCTCAGCAGGGAGTCTGCTTCTCCTTCTTCCTTTGCTTCTCCCCACTGCTCCTGCTCTCTCTCTCGCTGTATCTCTCTGTCTCAAATGAATAAATTTAAAAATTCTTTAGAAAAAAAAAAAAAAACATAGATTCCCTAGTAAAATGAACATATAATATAACTAATTGACAAGCCCTGTTCGCTTTGAGTAAATTGTAGAAACTACAGCCTAGTTCGCCACCAACTTTTTCTCACTAAGAAAGTTAGTTTTAATTTACTGGTCTGGTGAGTCCTTAGTGGTCTCCACTGACCCCATCTATAGTGTTTAAGAGAACAAAGTATTGGCAAACTTTTTCTGTAAAGGCCCAAATGGTAAATATTTTAGGCTTTGCAGGACAAGAGGCAAAATCAAAGATATTATAGAGGTACTGAGATAACAAGAAAGAAAAATTCTCACAAAAAATTTTAGTAATGAAGTTTAAAATATAATAAATGAGTAAAATTTTTTGCAATACAAATCCATGAGAGGAATGGAATTTCTTTTTAGGAGTGGCATTTTTCTTAACTAGAGTTAAAAGTTGATGTTTTCTAACAAGTTGCTCACAAATATTCATCTGTAAAAACTATTCTCCAGTAGAAACTGGTGATCTAGAAACAGGTGACAACATTGGGTTTGGACTAGAGACTATAGATTGCTGATCCCTCTTTTAGATTATCCTAAAATGTTAACAGGTACTTAAAATTTTTTCTTTGCAGCTCTAGTCCAGTTTCTGTATTACAGATAATATCTGCGACTTCTGGTCTTATAGAGCATATCCTTATAAAACATTCTCAGTTTATTTTTGCCTTCTAAATTTTATACTGTAACACCATTACACTATTGTGTCAACGAGCACACACTTTTTTCTCTTATCTTCTTTGAATATGGGTTCTTTTTTGCTCTTCAGTAGTTCACAAATGCTCTCTCTGGTAAATAGTAATTTTATTTTTCCTCAGTAAAGCCAGAGTCATTTTTGGGGTTGTTTTTTTTTAAATAAAGATTTTATTTATTTATTTTTCAGAGAGAGAGGGAACACAAGCTGCGGGAGTGGCAGGCAGAGAGAGAAGCAGGCTCCCCGCTGAGCAAGGAGCCTGATGCAGGACTCAATTCCAGGACCTTGGGATTATGACCTGAGCCAAAGGCAGATGCTTAACTGAGCCACCCAGGCATCCCCAGAGTCATTTTTTGAAAATAAAGTACTGCTGTTTACCCAAGAGTCCTTGTATTAAATAATGATCTATTGAACCTAAATTTGGCACTGTTTACTTATTTCTGTTACATTTTATTTAACTTATTTTGGTGGTCAGTTCACTCCAGTATTCCATGTATTCTTCCCAGTTTTTAAGTTACAATTTGACAAATTGTCTTGGAAGTGCAGCATTCCTTCTTGTGCCTTTGTGATACAAGAAAGAAACCTTCAGATTACTTCATCTTAACCATGTGATATGGTTGGTTGAATCATCACAATTAAGAAAATATAATAAGGGACACCTGGGTGGCTCAGTTGGTTAAATGTCTGCTTTTGGCTCAGGTCATGCATGATTGGGATTGAACCCAGCATCAGGCTCCCTGCTCAGTGAGGAACCTGCTTTTCCCTCTCCCTCTAGTTGCTGTTCCCCCTGCTTGTGCTCTCTCTCTCTCTCTCTCTCACTCTCTCTCTCTCTCTGTAAAATAAAATATATATAAAAAAGAGGGCGCCTGGGTGGCTCAGTTGGCTAAGCAACTGCTTTCCGCTCAGGTCATGATCCTGGAGTCCTGGGATCGAGTCCCACATCGGGCTCCCAGCTCAGTGGGGAACCTGCTTTTCCCCGACCCTCTCCCCTCTCATGCTGTTTCTCTTTCTCTCTCAAATAAATAAATAAAATTAAAAAAAATATATATATATATATATAATAAAAATGGTAACTTGGGGCATCTGGGTGACTGAGTCAGTTAAGCCTCCAACTCTTTTTTTTTAATTTTAATTTTATATTTTAAATTTAAATTTAGTTAATTAACATATAATGTATTAGTTTCAGAGGTGGAGTTCAGTGATTCATCAGTCTTTTTTTTTTTTTTTTTTAAGATTTTATTTATTTTTTAACAGCGAGAGACACAGTGAGACAGGGAACACAAGCAGGGAGAGTGGGAGAGGGAGATGCAGGCTTCCCGCTGAGCAGGGAGCCCGATGCGGGGCTCGATCCCAGGACCCTGAGATCATGACCTGAGCCGAAGGCAGACGCTTAACGACTGAGCCACCCAGGCGCCCCTCATCAGTCTTATATAATACCCAGTGCTCATTATATCACATGCCTGTGTTAACGTCCATCACCCAGTTATCCCATCGCCTCACCCCCCTCCTCTCCAGCAACCCTCAGTTTGCTTCCTATGATTAAGAGTCTCTTATGGTTTGTCTCCCTCTCTAGTTTCGTCTTGTTTTATTTTTTCCTCTCTTCCCCTTTGATCCTCTGCTTTATTTTCTTAAATTCCACATATGAATGAGATCATATAATAATTATCTTTCTCTGATTGACTTATTTCGCTTAGCATAACACCCTCTCTACTTCCATTCATGTCATTGCAAATGGCAAGATTTCGTTTTTTTTTAAAGATTTTATTTATTCATTTGAGACACAGAGGTACAGAGAGAGAGAGAGAGCATGAGCAGGGGGAGAGGCAGAGGGAGAGGGAGAAGCAGGCCCCCCCGCCGAGCCAGGAGCCCAATGTGGGGCTTGATCCCAGGACCCCAGGATCATGACCCTAGCTGAAGGCAGACACTTAACCATCTGAGAGCCACCCAGGTGCCCCAAGATTTCATTTTTTTTGATGACTGAGTAATACTCCATTGTATATATGTATGCTACATCTTCTTTATCCATTCATTTGTTGATAGACATCTGGGCTCTTTCCCCATAGTTTGGCTATTGTGGACATGGCTGCTATAGACAGATCACTACAAGGACACCTGGGTGGCTCAGTTGGTTAAGCGTCTGCCTTTGGCTCAGGTCATGATCCCAGGCTCCTTGCCCAGCAGGGAGCCAGCTTCTCCCTCTGCCTGCCATTCCCTCTGCTTGTGTGCACTCTCCTTCTCTCTCTGACAAATAAATAAAATCTTTTGAAAAAAAGTAAATCGATCACTACATTTGTATCTTTGGGGTAAATACCCAGTAGTGCAATTGCTGGTCCTAGGGTAGCTCTATTTTCAACTTTTTGAGGAACCTCCATACTGTTTTCCAAAGTGGCTACACCAGCTTGCATTCCCACCAACAGTATAGTCCCCTTTCTTTGCATCCTCACCAACATCTATCGTTTCCTGACTTGTTAATTTTAGCCATTCCAACCGGTGTGAGGTGGTATCTTATTGTGGTTTTGATTTGTATTTCCTTGATGCCAAGCGATGTTGAGCATTTTTTCATGTGTCTTTTGGCCATTTGTATGTCTTTGGAGAAATATCTATTCATGTCTTCTGCCCATTTTATTATTGGATTATTTGTCCTTTGGGTGTTGAGTTTGATAAGTTCTTTAAAGATTTTAGATACTAGCCCTTTATCTGATAAGACATTTGCAAATATCTTCTCCCATTCTGTGGTTGTCTTTTGGTTTTGTGGACTGTTTCCTTTGCTGAGCAAAAGCTTTTTATCTTGATGAAGTCCCAATAGTTCATTTTAAGCCCCAACCCTTGATTTCAGTTCAGGTCATGATCTCAGGGTGGTTAGACCAAGCCCCACCATCAGGTTCCATGCTCAGTGCAGAGTCTGCTTCTCTTTCTCTCCCCCTCTCCCTCAGCCACTCCCCTCACTCATGCATTCTCTCTTTCTAAAATAAATAAATAACTCTTAAGAAAAAAAGTGGTAACTTGGGGCACTGGGTGGCTCAGTTGTTAAGCGTCTGCCTTCAGCTCAGGTCATGATCCCAGAGTCCTGGGATCGAGCCCCACATCAGGTTCTCTGCTTGGCGGGAAGCCTGCTTCTCCCTCTCCCACTCCCCCTTCTTGTGTTCCCTCTCTTGCTGTGTCTCTCTCTGTCAAATAAATAAAATCTTAAAAAAAAAAAAAATAATAATAATAATAAAAAATGGTAACTTGAGGGCGCCTGGGTGGCTCAGTTGGTTAAGCGACTGCCTTCGGCTCAAGTCATGATCCTGGACTCCCGGGATCGAGTCCCGCATCGGGCTCCCTGCTCGGCGAGGAGCCTGCTTCTCCCTCTGACCCTTCCCCCTCTCATGTACTCTCTCTCTCTCTCTTCTCACCCTCTCAAATAAATAAATAAATAAATCTTTAAAAAAAAAAATGGTAACTTGACTGAAGGACAGTTACATTCTCCTATGTTCCTACTCTCTCCAACAGAGTAGAAAGATGCACTTCTTCACCAAAATTATACTTTTGAATTAAAAAGAAGGAAAAAGTAAAATTCTTTATTTTGAAAAATTTCAAATCCATAGAAAAGTTGAAAAAAGAGTACAATGAACACCTGTATACCCTGTCACTAACTGTTAGCCTTTTCCACACTGCTTGGATTTCTTTCTATATACCCACACACCCTTCTTTTGCCAAACTTCCCAAAAGCAGGTTGCAGATATCATGACACTTTATCCCAGGTATTTCAGTCTGCAGCCTGCATCTTCTGGGTTTTTTTTTTTTAAGATTTATTTATTTATTTTTAGAGAGAAAGAGTGCATGCATGCAATGGGAAGGGGCAGAGGGAGAGGAAGAGAGAGAAGACTCCCCACTGAGTACAGAGCCGGACTTCACAACCCTGAGATCATGACCTAAGCCAAACCAAGAGTCGGCCACTTCACCAACTGAACCACCCACGTGCCCCTGTAGCCTGCATCTTCTCAAAACAAAAACATTCTTTTACACAACTACATCACTATTGGCATAGCTAAAAATACAATACTAATTCAAAATACCATGCAGTATACAGTCTATACTCAAGTTTTTTTCAGTTGTTCCAAAAATGTACTTTATGGCTATTGAAAAGAACAACAACAACAGGATCCAGGGGCACCTGGGTGGTCAGTTAAATGTCCGACTCTTGATTTTGGCTAAGATCATGATCTCGGGGTAATCAGCTCAGGTCATGATCTTGGGTGGTAGGATCGAGCCTCATGTCAGGCTCCATGCTCAGCGGGGAGTTCGCTCGAGATTCTCTCCCTTTCTTTCTGCCCCAACCCCCACTCACGCACTTGTGCTCTCTCTCCCTCTCAAATAAATAAATCTTTAAATTTTTATTTATTTGAGAGAGAGAGAGAGCGAGCACATGAGAGGGAGGAGGGTCAGAGGGAGAAGCAGACTCCCCGCCGAGCAGGGAGCCCAATGCGGGACTCGATCCCGGGACTCCAGGATCATGACCTGAGCCGAAGGCAGTCGCTTAACCGACTGAGCCACCCAGGCGCCCTAAATAAATCTTTAAAAAAGAAAAAAAAACAGGATCCAATTAGTGGTCATGCATTGATTGTTGTATTTGTTTAGACTCTCTCAACTGATAACTGTCCCCTGATCTTTTCTCTCTGTTCTTTCCAATATTGAGTCTTTTGACAATTCTAGGTCGTTTTCTGTAGAACATCTCACATTCTGGATTTTTGGCCTGTTTCTTTTTTTTTTCAAAGATTTTATTCACCTATTTGAGAGAGAGACCACATGAGAGGGGGAGGGTCAGAGGGAGAAGCAGACTCCCCGCCAAGCAGGGAGCCCGATGCGGGACTCGATCCCGGGACTCCAGGATCATGGCCTGAGCCAAAGGCAGTCACTTAACCAACTGAGCCACCCAGGCGCCCCTGGCCTGTTTCTTTTTTAATAGATCCTGGTCAGTCATTTCTGGCAAGAACATCCCATGGGTTATGTTGAGAATGTCCCAATTTAGTAAAGTAAGGAGGCTTCAGATGCGCAGCCATCCCACTATTGTGGATGCCAAGCTTAACCACTTGGTTAAGAGGGTGACTGCTGTATCTCTCGATTATAAAGCCTCATTTTCCATTTTGGGATTAGAAAGTAGCCAGTGGGCTGATGCTTTGAGACCCTGTGACTATCCTGTTCTCAACAACTTTTCAACCAGTTGTTTTAGGATCCATCAATTATCCTTTCTTTCTTTCTTTCTTTCTTTTTTTTTTTAAGATTTTATTTATTTATCTGACAGAGAGAGAGAGAGCAAGAGAGTGCAAGCAGGGGGAGCTGCAGAGGGAGAGGCAGAAGCAGACTCTGTGCTGAGCAGGGAGCCTGACTGGGGCTCGATCGCAGCCCCAGGATCGTGACCTAAGCCGAAGGCAGAAGCATAACTGACTGAGCCACCCAGGCGCCCCTCAATTATCCTTTCTTTCATCCATTATTACATGGAGAGTAGTTATTAAATAGCAATTTTCTAAATCTGTCATCCCTTCAATATTTAATAGCTGTCATTAAAAGAAGAAAAATTTTTTTAAAGATTTTATTTATTTATTTGACAGAGATACAGCGAGAGAGGGACCACAAGCAGGGGGAGTGGGAGAGGGAGAAGCAGGCTTCCCGCTGAGCAGGGAGCCCGATGCGGGGCTCGATCCCAGGACCCTGGGATCGTGACCTGAGCCGAAGGCAGATGCTTAATGACTGAGCCACCCAGGCACCCCAGTAATAAAATCTTTAAAAAAAAAAAAAAGATCTGAGCAAAATAGTTATTTGAAAATTTCAGGCTTACTTTAATGATAGTTCTTATAAGTGATAGTCATTTTAATTTCTTTTTTTTTTTTAAGATTTTATTTATTTATTAGAGAGAGACAGCGAGAGAGGGAACACAAGCAGGGGGAGTGGGAGAGGGAAAAGCAGACTCCCAGCTGAGCAGAGAGCCCAATGCGGGGCTCGATCCCAGGACCCTGAGATCATGACCTGAGCTGAAGGCAGACGCTTAACGACTGAGCCACCCAGGCCCCCCGTCATCTTAATTTCTGATATCCAGGAAATAATAATGTGTTCATTAAAAATATAATACCCAATGCTGGAAAGTGATACCAGAATCCAGTGCTGTGGGAATGAATGGTGGATACCTTTTGCTGATATGTAATTATCTGCATTATTTATTCCAGATTCCAGGTTATTGATTTCCAAATAGATGGTCCCCGACTTATGATAGCTTAGCTTATGATTTTGCAACTATACAATGGTGCAAAAGTGATATGCTTTCAGTAGAAACCATGCTCCAAATTTTGAATTTTGATCTTTTCCTGGCCTAGTGATACGTGATAGGCTACTCTCTTGCAGTGCTAGACAGTGGCAGTAAGCCACTGTTCCCAGTCAGCCACTTGATCACCAGCATAACCCACCCATGCACTTTCAACCATTCTGTACCCATACAGCCATTGTGTTTCTCACTTTTAGTACAGTATTTTATAAATTACATGAGATATTCAACACTTCGTTATAAAACAGGCTTTGCGTTAGATGATTTTTCCCAACTGTAGGCTAATGTCAGTGTTCTGAGCATGTTTAAGGTAGGCTGGGTTAAGCTATGGTGTTCAGTAGGTTAGGTATATTAAATGCATTTCCGACTTAATGTATTTCCAATTTACAATGGGTTTTTTGGGAGGTAACCCCATTGTAAGTCAAGAATGATCAGTATGAGCATCTGGGGTTCTGGTTTTTAGACTGGGGAGAGGGCAGGAAGGGCAGAGGGAAAGGAAGAGAGAGAATTTTAAGCAGATTCCACACCCAGTGCAGAACCCAGTGAGGAGCCACACATGAGGCTCAACCTCACAATCCTGACGTCATGACCTGAGCTGAAATCAAGAGTTAGTTGCTTAACCAACTGAGCCACCCAGGTGCCCCTGGGGTTCTGCTATTTTTCAAGTACGCTACATTATGGTGAAAAGTCTATTTTTATGGAATGGCATATATAGTATTAAGAACTTCATATGTATTATATCAGCAGCTAATATACCTGGCACATAGTAGATCTAATTAATGTTAGCTGTCTTCCTTCGCTCTACCACTCCCAATCACATCACTTTTGAAAAAAAAAAAAGTTTCTTTTTTGAAAAGTTTCTCTTTGAAGACAACTTTGATAGCTCTAAGGTCTATTTTAGAAAATAACTTTAGAACATAAGAAGACATTTTGTCTGTTGTGTTTGTCTTAATTCTTTGAAAACATAAAGCTCATATTAAGGTAAATTTATTAACTCTTTCTGTATGTGAATGTGAGAATGTAATGAAACCATACACACTCTCATGTATCACCTGACTGAAATAAGATGTATGCTTAATATACTTGCCTTTACTCCAGGTCATAGGCTTATATGAAAGATCAACCCAGTCTAGAAGGACCTTGGACTCTCTTTAGTCCACTAATAGAACTTGTCTGGTAACCCATGTTGGAGCAAAGGCAAGTGTTCTAGAGGTCCCAGGCCTAGGAATGTCACATCAAACTTTTCTGGTGTCACTTCTACATTAATTTTGCTGAAAGTACCTAGCCAAAATAGCTTCCTGCAGCAAAGCCAATTTACTGTTATCAAGTAGAAACATGTCATAATGATGATAGTAATTATTTTTTTAAAATATGTAATAGTTGTATATCCCATCCATAGGAGATCTAGTTGTTGTAGCTAGTTTGATTTATTTTGATGTACTTTATTTATTTTGTCAGTTTAACAAATTCCAACACTCGATTTGTAGCAGGTCAATGATAGCAAAATAATTAGTTGACAAAATGTTATGCCTTTTTAAGCTACCTGATGTCTCCCAAGTGTCTGTGTATAGTGATGCATTAATATAACCTACTGAAATTCAAAGAAATAATGCTTATTCATAGATAATTAGTACAGCAAGAACCAATATTAGTAAATTATACCTCTGTCATATCTTTTTAATTACTTTAGGAGAAAGAAAATAAAATTGTACATACTGAGATAACATTATACTACTTTTTTCTTCTTTAATCCTAGAGAATGGGATATTATAGAAACTGAAGAACATTATAAGAGCCGATGGATATCTATTAGGATTCTATATCTTACCATGTTTCTCAGCAGTGTAGGTAAGTATTAGAAATTATATATAATTTTAAAAATTCAGAAAGTATCTTATTTTAATGTCACTTAATTTTTTAAATTATTATTTTATTTTGGTAAAAATCACATAATATAAAATTTCCCATCTCAACTATTTCTAAAATCAGAAGCGTTACATTTGTCTACATGATTATGTAACCAATATCCAGAGCTTTTTCATCTTGCAAAACTAAAACTCTGTACCCATTAAACAACTCCTCATTTCCCCCTACTCCTACGTCCTGGCAACCACCATTCTTTCTGTTTCTATGAATTTGACTACTCTAGATACTTCATATAAATGGAATCATACAGTATTTTTCTTTTTGTGACTATTTTATTTAGCATAATGTTCTTAAGGTTCATCCATGTTATAATATGAGTCAGAATTTCCTTTTTTTTTTTAAGGCTCAATAATAGTCCATTGTATATGTGGTGGGGAGGAAAATCTTTTCCTCTACTTTCTTAGGTTCTGTAGCTGGCCCCTGCAAATTAAAGCAAGGGAAGACAGATCAACAGAATGAAATCTTGCCATTTGCAACTACAGGCTACATGGGTAGAGCTAGAGAATATGCTAAGCGAAATAAGTCAGGCAGAGAAAGACCAAAAAAGTATGATTTCATTCATATGTGGAATTTAAGAAACAAAACAAAAAGCAAAGGGAAAAAGAAAAGAGAGAGAGACAAACCAAGAAACAGACTCTTAACTAACTATAGAGAACAAACTGATGGCCAATCAGAGGGGAGGAGGGAGTGGGGTGATAGGTGAAATAGGGGATGGGGATTAAGGAGTGCACTTGTCATGATGAACACTGGGTAATATATGGAACTCTTGAATCACTACATTGTACACCTAGAACTAATACAACACTGTATGTTAACTATACTGGAATTAAAATAAAATAAAATACTTCTAATTTTTAGTAATTATCTAAAATTATGAGTAATAATTTTAATAGCAAAAAAGAAAATTATTTTAACTTTAGATTTTAATTAGTATGTTAAACATTTTACCTAAGTTTCTTGATTGTGAAATTGTAACCTTGATTTCAAATATTAGTTTACTCTTCTAGTCCTCTTTTCCTCAAAATCAATATGTCAATTCAAAATACACTAAAATGAAACTATTAACTAAATTATTTTTTATTTATTTATTTAATTTATTTATTTGTCAGAGAGCACAAGCAGGGGGAACAGCAGAGGGAGAGGGAGAAGCCGGCTCCCTGCTGAGAGGAAATTATTTTTTAAAATAGGCTTTCTAAAAAGAATGAAGTGGGCGCCTGGGTGGCTCAGTTGGTTAAGCGACTGCCTTCGGCTCAGGTCATGATCCTGGAGTCCCTGGATCGAGTCCCGTGTCGGGCTCCCTGCTCAGCAGGGAGTCTGCTTCTCCCTCTGACCCTCCCCCCTCTCATGCTCTCTACCTCATTCTCTCTCTCAAATAAATAAATAAAATCTTTAAAAATAAATAAATAAATAAATAATAAAATAAAAAGAATGAAGTATTGGACGCCTGGGTGGCTCAGTTGGTTAAGCATCTGCCTTCAGCTCAGGTCGTTAATCCGGGGTTCTGGGATCGAGCCCCGCATCAGGCTCCCTGCTCAGCGGGGAGCCTGCTGCTCCCGCTCTCCCTGTGCGCTCTCTCTGTCAGATTAATAAATAAAATCTTGAAATAAATAAATAAGGTCCATGTTATAGTTCAAAAAATTCTATCTATAAATAGTGATGAAATCATTTTAAGTATAAATAACAAATTTTGCCTCTTTACAGGATTTTCTATTGTGATAATGTCAATATGGCCATATCTCCAAAAGGTTTGTACACTTTAAACTATTATTCTCTTAAGTAGCTATAGTAATAATAACTCTTATATAGTTAAGAGTTTTCTTAAGAGTCTCTTTGGTATTTTATTGACTTAGTCCTTACTAGAGTAACTTGAGATAATAATTCCTCAAAAGAGGCTTACAGGTAAGGTGATCAAATGCTTTATTGTGCAAACCAGAATACTCTTGAAGTGAAGGGAGTACTATATCAGGAAAACAGGATTATACCTGGACAGTCCCAGGCAAATGTAGATGTATGGTAACCTACTTCTTAGCCACTTTCACATCCCATCAATACCCACTCCCTGATAAAAAAAGAAACTAAACTACACATAGTCTGAATTCCCAAAATGTACAAATGACATTTATATGGAATAATTTTGTGCTTTCCTATAGAATTAATTTGGGTTGTCAGGTGACATTGTAAAAAGAATAGATAATATATGTATTTTGATTCTTTGGTTACTAGATGGGAAGGAGGGGGTCAAGAAGATGCAAGTTTAGTGGGTACTCTGACATCAGTTAATCATCAAGTCCTGCCAATTCTATCTTTAAAAAAAAAAAAATATATATATATATATATATGACATATAACATAATGTAAATATATGTCAATTCTATCTTAAATCTCCAGAAATGAACTTAATGAAAATCAGTATATAAGTTGCAGACATAATTCATCTATAACAATACTTCATGTAAGGTTCTTGATGGAGCTCCTCTGTACTCTTCAACCTCCTATTCACTCCTTAAACTGCTACGATCTGATTAACTCCTCTACTACCCTGAAACTGCTCTCATTAAAGTCATCAGTGACTTAATTGCTGACCAGATAGATACTTTTCAGTCCTTTAGGTGATATTTGGGTAGCGTTTGACATTGTTGTCCTCTCCCTGCTTCTGAAAACCCTCTCTTAGCTTCTGTACATTTCTTTCTCCTGGCTTTGCTCTTTAAATATTTGTTCTTAAATTCTTTTGTGAGTGGGCGCCTGGGTGGCTCAGTTGGTTAAGCGACTGCCTTCAGCTCAGGTCATGATCCTGGAGTCCCGGGATCGAGTCCCGCATCGGGCTCCCTGCTCGGCAGGGAGTCTGCTTCTCCCTCTGACGCTCCTCCCTCTCATGCTCTCTGTATCTCATTCTCTCTGTCTCAAATAAATAAATAAAATCTTTAAAAAAAAAAAAAATTCTTTTGTGAGTTTTCTTTATCAACTTGTTCCTTATATGTTGGCTTTCCCAGAGGTTGGCCTGTGTGTGTGTGTGTGTGTGTGTGTGTTGTAGCCTAAATCCTAAGCTTTGGTCCATGTTAGATCTTTTTTTTTTTTAACTATTTATTTATTTATTTTAAAAAAAGATTTTATTTATTTATTTGACAGAGAGAGACACAGCAAGAGAAGGAACACAAGCAGGGGGAGTGGGAGAGGGAGAAGCAGGCCTCCCGCAGAGCAGGAAGCCAGATGCGGGGCTTGATCCCAGGGCCCTGGGATCATAACCTGAGCTGAAGGCAGATGCTTAAGGACTGAGCCACCCAGGCACCCTGGTCCATGTTAGATCGATAGCCAACAATTTGTTACACATTCTACTTGCATGAACCTAGCTTCCTAGGGTCTTTATACATTTTTTCCCCCTTTTTTCTGGAATGCTTTCCCTGCCTTCATCTCTCCTTTTCTCTGTCCTTCCCTTCCATCCTACTTTCCTGTTATCTTTTATTCATTCTTCAAGGCTTTGTTCAATGTTACCTCCTCCGAAAAGCCTTCTCTGATTGTCCCCCAGCCCAGTGTGAGTTAAAAGGTTTTCCTATGTACCTCCACACCCCGTTATCATTAACACTTATCACTGAGTGCCATAACAATGTGTTTACAGAGAATTAACTTCCCTACTAGATTGTTAGGATGGTCAGATAGCTTCAACAAAAATGCTAGAATATTTGATGAATACTTAGAGATTAAAAATAATGCCTATGATACAAGAAGTTTATTGACATTTAATATTTCATTTTAGACTTTTTAGTTTTTATGAATTTTTAACTTTTTGAAAATGCTGACTTAAAATATCTGATATTTTAAAAGGAATATAAGGACAAATACAAATGTCATTTTTATTGATTTGGTGCCACATTTTCATTGCTATTTTGGAATTTATTTGAAAATTAATCAAAAAATTATATTACATGCAATTGTTACCCATGACACTAAAAATTCTTTCCTTACTGGCATAGTTACTACAATTAAAGCAGAATATTTAACAATTCTAGAGCAGTTCTTTGCCAAAAATATATTTCCATGTGTCAAAACTCTTTTTATTTCTGTGGTCCTTGTATTCAGTCTGTTTAACCTCAAAATTATCAAAAGAAAGGTATTTACAATAATTAGGTCTATTCAGCACAATATGTTGAATTTTGAAAAGGTACACTCCTTTCTCCAAATATTTGAAAGCCCTTGAAAGGTAAATTTAGTGAGTACATGAACTTGTAACTAATTCTTTGGCAATACAACTATAACAGTTTCACTAAAAAACTTATCAACTAATTTTCTCAACTTATTTCATAACAATAATGTGTGCTAGGTACACTAGTAAACCTTTCATCTTTTGATAATTCATAACAACCTGTGAAATGATTATTATCACTCCTGTTTGGCAGGTGGAGAAACTCACACTCAGAAAGTTAGGTAGCTTGCCCAAGGTCACACAGCTAGAAAATGGCAGAGCCAAAACCTATCTGAAGCCAAAATCTGACTCTTAACCACAGTGCTGTGTTACCTACTATCTTAAACTTTTTAATTCTTAATTTAAGGCTACCATCTCTTTTATGATAATATGTTGACAAATATTAGCTTAAAAGATCTATAAGAAAGATAAAAAGCTAGACCCCCCCCAAAAAAAAAACCGAGAAAACAAAACAAAACAGTAAATTATTTGTCTGAAAGGAATTTGGCACTGGTGTGAACCTCTGAATTGTACTTCTTTCTGGCTCTGGCTGATAGATAGCCATCAGGCAAGTGATTCCTTAGGCTTTGTTGCCCAGAAGTGAGATAAATTTCCAGGAAGATTTATATTCTTAAACCTAGATTTTGAATTGGAAGAATAGGTTATCTTACAGGGCCAGGAAGATAGTGGGAATACTCATGCATGAATTATATTAAAATATAATAATAAAATTGACATATTAGTAAAACAAAGTACTAAGAAATACTAGTTTTTATACAGTATAGGTAACATTCATTGAGTGCATATATATGCTGACATTGCCCTAAGCACTACACAGGTATTGGCTCAAATAATTCTTTTGACAACTCTGTGAAGTTATCCTTATTTGACAGATAAGAAATTGAAACATGTGATTTTCACCCCCCACTCCCCCACCCCCCACCACCAGCTACTCAAATACCAGATAAGTAAAGCCTGGTTTGGAAACTCCTTGATGATGAAACCCAGTTTGGAAACTCTGTATTAACTTGTCTTTCTCTCCCTATTGCCTAGCACAGGTTTTGTCACAGAGAGGGACTAAGTGACTATTAATTGAATTAATAAGCAATTATCTATACATAAAGAGGCTTGGAACATCCATATTCGTGTCTTAATTCCTGTAGCAAAGCATGAAGATTTCTAGAACTTTGACTTTGTCAGTATTATTAACATGTTTAGAGAATAATGTTTTGAAATTCAATACCATGTACTTTGGAGTTTGGGGAGGGTTTTGGTTAGAGAAGATATAGATCCAGCTTTCACTGAAGTGTACAAAACCAAACAAGTTAATTACAGATTATTACCATATACTATACATCCGTAAAAGTCTAAAAGTCTAAAAGTTTGGGTATGGTGTGTCTGGCTGGCTCAGTTGGTTAAGCAACTGGCTCTTGATTTCAGCTCAGGTCATGATCTCAGGGTCATGGGGTCAAGCCCTGTGTGGGGCTCTGTGCTCAGTGCGGAGTCAGCTTGAGATTCTCTCTCTCCCTCTCCCTCTACTGCTCCCCCTGCTCTCTTGCTCTCTCTAAATAATAAATAAAATCTTTTAAAAAAAAAAGTATGGGTGTGTTTGTGAGAGAGAGAGGGAGAGAAAGAGAGAGAGAGGCAGACAGACATGGGCTGTTAGGGAGATGTTTCTAATCCAAACTTAAATTCTGGAAGACTTTCCAAAATCAGTTACACTGGAGCTGCGTTTTGAAGGTCTGCAGAAGTTAGTTTCCTAAAGAAAAGGTGGGGGCCAGGGAGTTGGAGGTTGGGGAGGCATTGCTGGTAGAAGGGGGCAGTAGAGAAACCAGCGCAAAGGCCTGGAGGCAAAGAACTTGGCTCATTTTGGAAACTTCATACAGTTCTGTGTGGCTGGAAGTTAGAATTGGAGGAAGGGTACATGCAGAGAGAGGAGTTTAGAGAGGAGAGACAGTGGCCAACTTGTGAGTGAGTTTTTCATAATAAGCTGTTTGGATTTTATTTTGAAAACAGTATGATAGAGATCACCAGAGGTGGCCAGAGGACCAGAAATAAGATGCTGTTATTACTGTAAGAGAGAGAGCACAGATAACAGTTCAATTACTAAAGTGACACCTTCTGTTATAGTGTAGAACCTATATCTCCCAAACCATTTTATTTCCTGTTGCAATTCTAACAGAATTCTAGCAGATTCTAGTTTTCCAATCACTGTAAAGAATAGTAGCCAACTAAAATAAAAGTTTCTGGGCATCTGTGTGGCTCAGTTGTTAAGTGTCTGCCTTCGGCTCAGGTCATGATCCTGGGGTCCTAGGATCAAGCCCCGCATCAGCCTCCCTGCTCGGCGGAAAGCCTGCTTCTTCCTCTCCCACTCTCCCTGCTTGTGTTCCCTCTCTCACTGTGTCTCTCTCTGTCAAATAAATTAATAAAATCTCTAAAAAAATAAATAAAGTTTCCATTGGTCTCGAGCAAATATTATTCATATTGTTAGAGCCATCCCTGAGAGTCAGCTTCTGTCCATGAGATGGATAATTGACTATAATCAATTGATACCCTGAGAAGACACTTGCATCCTTTTGCTTTCAAACCACATTTATCATTAAATTGAGTTTTTATTGCTTTTTTGAAAATTAATTTAAAATTTTTTATGACCTGGTTATTTTATATTTTGATAGATCAAAGGTACTAAAGGTAATGTGGGTAGAAAATAAAAACCAGAGTGCCTAAAATAAGAGATATTTTTAAGGCTAGAACTTTAATATTGTGTATCATTATATGTATTCACTCTTTTTTCTCATCCCCACAAGAAAATGTACCCAAATATTTCGGTTTTAAATTATTTAAAAATATCTTTAGAAAAGACACAGCCATGGTTTTCCTTAAATTGTTCTATCACTTAACCTGAGTATGTTTAATCTTGTTTCCTAATGGTTCTGATTTTTCCTAATTATTATATAGTCTATCATATATTTTTTAAAAATCTGTTAATTTATTCCATAGTCCCTTTTGTGAGCTAAAATTTTCTATTTTTTTAAAGTATTTCATTTTCTGAATTTAATCATTTGGTTCTCTCCACAATATTCATCATGATATATAAACCCTCTTTCAGTGGTAGAATCCTAAGTTGTCTGTGTTGAATGGAAGAATTAGTAATAGGTTTAATGAGAGAATTCTCTTTCAACTTTTGTGTTTTTATTCTCTTCTTTAAGCATTTGACTATTGTGCCCAGTTTTTTAAAAAATACATTTACTGTGCTAATGGCTATTTAGCTTATGGAGTACCATAAGTCTAAACAATTATATTTACATTATTTTTTAAAAAGATTTTATTTATTTATTTGAGAGAGAGAGACAGAGAGAGAGAGACAGAGAGAGCATGAGCAGGATGGAGGGGCAGAGGGAGAGGGAGAAACAGACTCCCTGCTGAGCGGGGAGCCTGATGCCGGGCTCAATCCCAGGACCCTGAGATCATGACCTGAGCTGAAGGCAGATGCTCAACTAGCTGAGCCACCCATGCGCCACCAATTATATTTAAATTTATACTAATTAAAGAATGGCATATTATTTTATGATGTTACTGTTTTATATATATATATATAATGTGATTATTTTTTAACAAGATTTTTATGAACCAGAAATTCCCATAATCATTCTAAAAGATGAAGCTTCCCAAGCATTTTTCCTAGTGTGTAGTGAATTGGTAGCACATTTAATTGTAATGTCAGAAGTTTGAATCCCTTGGGCGCCTCGGTGGCTCAGTCCGTTAAGCGACTGCCTTCGGCTCAGGTCATGATCCTGGAGTCCCGGGATCGAGTCCCGCATCGGGCTCCCTGCTCGGCAGGGAGTCTGCTTCTCCCTCTGCCCTCTTCCCTCTCATGCTCTCTGTCTCTCATTCTCTCTCTCGCAAATAAATAAAAAATTAAAAAAAAAAAAAAAGAAGTTTGAATCCCTTACTATAAGTAATTGTGTTACAAAACTTGTATGTTAGAATTATTGCTTTTATTTCTTTAAATAGGAAATATTACATGGTCTGAAAAAATTTATCTAAGTTTTAAACTTTTTCTTGGATAACAATTCTTAAAGCATTGTACTTTTTTCTGCAGATTGATCAGACAGCTGATGCAAGTTTTTTGGGCTGGGTTATTGCTTCATTTAGTCTTGGCCAAATGGTAGCTTCACCTATATTTGGTTTATGGTCTAATTATAGACCAAGAAAAGAACCTCTTATTGTCTCCATCTTCATTTCGGTTGCGGCTAACTGCCTCTATGCGTATGTCCACGTTCCAGCTTCTCATAATAAATACTACATGTTGGTTGCTCGTGGATTGGTGGGATTTGGAGCAGGTAATATTTATGTATATGTTCGGCTGTGTCAGATTCACATTCACCCTGACATTTATGGCCCTCTATCACCTGGTGTCACCTCCTTATAATCTCATATCTTACATATAGATCTCTCATTGCAAATAGACAAATATCTTTCCTATCATTTTGCCTTTCCTCATAATGTTCCCATTACCTATAGTTTCTTGATTCTGTTCCCATCATTCTTCATCCTTCAAGATTCAGTTCAAGTTCCACATCTTCCATAAAGCTTTCTTAGGTAACTACCCCTTAACAGATCTTTCCTTTCTCTAGCTTGTCTGTGGCACTTGCTTATATCCTGTTTTGCACTGTTTTCATCTTTATCACCAACCAGATAGTAAACTTTTTATAATTAGAGACAATTTATGACTTCCTAAAATATTCTGTGGCCCCTTACAGAGTCTCTTGCCATAATAAGAACTCAAGGACATTTTTTTCAATAAATTTTTTTTCAGTCAAATTCATAGTGGATTTCTTTTTCTGTTTCTTATATTATGGGTCCTAAGCATGCAGAGTTTGTGACATCTTTTAAAAATAGTTGTAACAATCACTAGTATGCCATTCACTCCATATTTAATGTGCTTTCTCCATATTTAATGAAGAAAAAAAGTTTAACATTTCTGTAATGCCTTTTTTTCATTCATTCAGATCTTTAACTGTGTTTTCATGTTACTGAAAGCAATATTTTCCATTAATTGATAGCATTTTCTCAATGTACATGCTTGGTGTGATCATAAAGAGGAAGCAGTGATTTTTGTTCTATATAAAGCCTAATTAAGTTGAATTTTATAAACTGAAGGATATTTTCTTTTACTTTGAATTATTGTATCTTTTTTTAGGAAATGTGGCAGTTATTAGATCATATATTGCTGGTGCTACTTCCCTCCAGGAAAGAACAAGTTCCATGGCAAACACTAGCGCATGTCAAGCATTAGGTTTTATTCTAGGTCCAGGTAGGTATTTTTCACTTGTCATTACTTAAACTGGGAAAACTTTTGAGGTTCAAATGTTAAATGGAATCCAAGTGTAAAACCTCATAGCTGAAAGGAAACTAGTATTTTTTGATCCAACAGGAGGCTAGGCTCTTTATATGTGTTAACAAATGTCCTCTAAAGTAAATGGTATTAGTCCCATTTTACAGATTAGGACACCAAAGCATAGAGAATCTAAGTAAATTATTCAAGGTCAGCCAGATAGCAAATGGGAAATATGAGGTTTAAACCTAACTCTGACTCCTGAGTATATGTTCTGTGAAATAATCATTTAGCTTGACATCTCCATAATAGTTTGCTTTTTTTCCCTGTTTATTAGAAACAAAATTCTTTTGACTGAGGATTTGAGGAAAGTTATAGGAGGTTCTTAACCCTTTTGCTCTTTGCCCATGCCTTTCAGACTTTTCTAAGGTTGAAGAAAATGAAAGAATTTTTAAAAGACTGTTTAAAGACCATTTTTCTTCCAAAACTTCATTTGAACTTTGAGTGTAAAACATTATTAATGAGATTTAATACTTCCCCAAGGCAAGTAATTTTTTGCTGATTAGATAAATTAGTAATTTTTATGCTTAGAAAGATATTAAAAAACCATATAATTGGCTCATGCTTTGAATACTGCAGTTACGAATATCATCACTTTGAATCCAGCTCAGTTTACTTCATCATTAATATCCCACCCTCACCCCTGTTTCCATTACTTCCTTTTATAACTCTTTTTTTTTTTTAAGATTTTATTTATTTATTTGACAGAGAGAGAGAGACAGTGAGAGAGGGAACACAAGAAGGGGGAGTGGGAGAAGGAGAAGCAGGCTTCCCACTGAGCAGAGAGCCCGATGCGGGGCTCGATCCCAGGACCCTGGGATCATGACCTGAGCTGAAGGCAGACGCTTAACGACTGAGCCACACAGGCACCCCTCCATTACTTCCTTTTAGATAGCTAAGAAAAAGCTCTAAAAAAGAGAATCTAATTTATCTTTCACCAAAATCTAATGTTTCAGTTTAGTATTCTGGAGTAAAATATAATAAGCACAAATGTAGAATAATTGGACCAACTGCATGTTATAAAATATATGAGGACATAGTCTGGGTCTTTTTCTACCTCAGTATCTGGCACAGTACCTGGTATAGACTTAGGTTCTCAGTAAATATTTTGACCACTTAAGAAGTATTTTAAGGGTTAAATAATCATAAAACAAAATAAAATAAATGAGATAAAAGCATGTAATAAATCTCATAGCATTTTAGAGCCAAGAAAACTGAGGTTCAGAGACAGTACCTGCTAGTATAAAGGCAGACAGGACATTAGAAAAAAAAAGATTAGCACTAAAATTTATATCACCTTGTTCATTGATTTGCCACATTTTCAACCTTAGAATAAAAGAAATAATCAAAAAGAAAAAGAAAAGTATTTTAAAGATTAGCTCATTTAAATATTTTGTATTATATATAGATGCATAAATATAGGCCTGAAAAAGATTAGATGACCTTTCCTGTAGTAGCCACATTAACAGCACTAGCATTTATTGAATGCTTACTATGTGCCAGAGACTGTTCTAAGTGTTTTATATATAGTGTCTTACTTCACCCTTACCTTAAGGTTACATGTAAATTACTGGAAGAGCCAGATATAGAATCTACATCAGGAAAGCAAACCAGTACTCTTCCAATCTGATTTTTGCCATAGATCCAAATTTTAAAAAAACATATAATTTAAATACCATATACACAGTGATAATTTGAAATATTGATTTAAAATGTGACATTCTGTTTCTTAAATTAAATCATGATTTATTTATAGAAGAAACTGGATAATTTAGATTTCCTGTGGAGATATTTTTTAAAAAGGAAGATACTGACAAGTTACTTTAGATATAATACTTTGTGAGTATATATTCATCAGTGTTTCTCAAACTTTTCTTATTACTGTCCCCCTACGGAGCCTTTTTAGACACTTTTTCCTAATACCACAGGTCAGTTGTGTTTCTTTTATGTACTGTATGAATATCTCTGCTTTATACAGAAAAAGTAACATTTTGCCCCCTTCCCTTGAACTAACTTTCTTGACTCTATTGAGATGCATGATGTAGATGGATGATTCCATAATGTTGCTTCCAATCTCATGGTAAATGTCTTTCACATTTTTTTAGCTTGTGCCTCCCACTTAATAATTCATCTGTATACATTTTATTTCATTAAGTTTTTCAGACTTGTTTTGCTCTCATTGGAGAAAAAGGCGTGACATGGGATACCATTAAACTACAGATAAACATGTACACAGCACCAGTTTTACTTGGAGCATTCCTGGGAGTTTTAAATATTATTCTGATCCTTATTCTATTAAGGTAATTAGATAGAAATGATAAAACTACCTTTGTAGATTGTGAAATTAAATAAGCATTATCATTATTGGAAGATAATTATTCCTGTAAAGGCCTTGTTTGGCTTTTGATGTCTATAGTTGTGTTCATGTTTTTTTGATCAGCTAATGAATATAATACTCATAACTGAAATAATGGATAATCCAATAAATGAGAATAAAGTCTTTGAAGACTCAAGGTTTGATCTTGATTTACTAACTATAGGTTTCTAAGTGGGGGAACAGCATGAAAGCAACATTTTAAGTAGATTAATGATTGGTATCAATCTTAAATACAAAAGTTACTTATATCTCTCATATCTTTTATTTATTAGAAGAAATTTTATAAAACTACAAAAGTTTTGTTACTTTATATTTCTTTGGAGTACTTTATCCAAAGGCCCAAAAACATTTACAACAAATGTTTAAAATCACTGGAAAATGTCAAATATTTATTAAGGTAGATCATGTGTGCTTTTGAATGAATTGAATATTATTTTTCATTTTATAGTATAATATAATAAGAATTGTAACTTGTATCTTTTACATTTTGTTGGTTATATCTCACTGGTAATAATTTCATTACTCAGAAATCAGTAAAAGAAACCATATCAGAATGTGCAAAAATAGAAGGCTACTAATAAATTTAAGTCATTTATCTATTATACTAAGTTTTTCATGGATACAATACTTATGTTTTTCTATTTAAGAGAACATCGTGTGGATGACTCAGGACGACAGTGTAAAAATGTTAATTTTGAAGAAGGTACTATTTAACCTGTTTGACTAAATTACTAGAACATTATCAAAGTGTTTCTGATGATTCTGTCTGTCTGATATTTACTTGATTTTGCTTCTGAGGACAGTACAGTGGGTGACTGGGGAGGACCTTCAAAACTGAAAGTTACCTAAATTGATTATAATTTTTTTAAGATTTTATTTATTTATTTGAGAGAGAGAGCACAAGCAGGGGGAGCAGCAGAGGGAGAGGGAGAAGTAGGCTCCCCACTGAGGAGGGAGCCCAAAGTGGGGCTCAACCCCAGGACCTTGGGATCATGACCTGAGCTGAAGGCAGACGCTCAACTGGCTGAGCCACCCAGGCGCTCCTAAATTGATTATTTTTTAAAAAGGCATGACCAGGAGCTCCTGGGTGGCTCAGTCGGGTAAGCGTCTGCCTTCGGTTTGGGTCATGATCCCAGGGTCCTGGGATCGAGTCCTGAGTAGGGATCCCTGCTCCAAGGTAGTCTGCTTCTCCATCTGCCGCTCCTCCCACTCGTTCTCTCAATCTCTTTCTCTCTCTCTAAAATAAGTAAAGAAAATCTTTAAAAAAAAATTTTTTTTTAATTTTTAAAAATTAAAAAAATAAAAGGCATGCCCAGATCAGTTATTTGGTGTTCGTGATTGGCAAGGCTAAAACCATTGCTAAAAATCACTTCATCTTGTTCGTAAAGAGCCAATGTCCTAAGACCCTGCAGTTCTTTGGAAGGATTTCAGTAACTTTTCTACCAAATGTGTCTTTGTCTCAAGCATTTCTTTCCTCCCTTAATCATGGGAATAGGTTTCTCTTGTGTATTTTTATTCTTTTGGTATACTCTACAAACATACATTTTCATCCCTTAGATCTTTCTCTGACTCAGAAGTAGGTACCCAGTCTGGTCAGTAGGTATATTTTACTAAATAAACCACTATTTAAGTACTAATTTTTTCCTCCTTGTGGAGTGTCCCCCTCTGTGCAAAAGATTGCAACTCAGTTCTTGCCTTTAAGGAGTTTGTAAAGTTGTGAAAAAGACATAGTGTTATTTTACCGGGTACTTTTATAGCAATTTTATTTAATTTTCACAACAAAACTAGTGGAAGGTAAAGTTAAAAGTAGTAGGGTGGAGAGCAGAGTGGTGAGGAGCATTAGTAAGTTTTTGAAAAAAGGAGAAGTGTAACAATAGATTCCATGTGAGACTAATCCAGATGTGTGAAGGCCTGAACTAGGGCAGCAGCTAAGAATGGAGAAGGGATAGATGTGAGTTTTTGGAGGAAAAAAAAAATCAAGATTCTCGACAGATTGAATAGGGCATATTAAGGAATAGAGGGAGTTGTTGAAGATGTCTGTCAGGTTTTGAGTCTAGATAAATGAAAGAATGGGAGAGAACAAGAATTTAGGAAGGGACATTGGCTGAACAGAGAAAATGATTTCAGTTTGGATCAAGCTAAATATACTGCTACACTAGAAAAACTCAAAAATGCTGGAGGCATTTGTAATTTTGGCAGTCGAGATCAAAGCTAGAGATTCAAATTTCAGAGTAAGCCAGTGAAAAACACTACAGCAACAAAGAGAGAGTGAGAGAAAAAAGGAAAGGAAGGGGTAGATGAGTTAAGTGTGGCAATATAGGGGCTGAATATATATCTGAAAGTTTTCAGAATAAAAAAGGAAAGAAAAGGAAAAGAAAGAAAGAATGGTGAGGGAGTGCCAGCAGGGGGTATAAGCCACTTTGCTTAAAACGTGAAAAATAGCGTGCTAACTTAAAGGACCTATCAGGTAAAAGGAATGAACAATTTGAAGAGGGTGAGTATAAGGTGCTGAGAAAAGGAAGATACACCAAAGCGAAATCTTTGAGAAGTTAGAAGGGGATAACAATATAGATCAGTGCTTCACTGACTTTAACATGCTTAGAAAGCACCTGGAAACTTTGTTAAAATGCCAGTTCTGAATCAGTAGGCCTGGGGAGAGGTCTAATTAGGGTTGCCAGATAAAACACAGGATGCCCAGTTGAATTTGAATAATTTTTTAGTGTAAATGTGTCCCAGCCAGTTAAATTTAGATTTCAGATAAGCAACAAATAATCTTTTATTTTATTTACTATTTATTATTTTTATAAATAATCTTTTAGTATAAATATGCCTCAAATATTTCATGGAACATTCTTACACTTAATTTTTTTTTTAAAGATTTTATTTTTTATTTATTTGACAGAGAGAGGCACGGCGAGAGAGGGAACACAAGCAGGGGGAGTGGGAGAGGGAGAAGCAGGCTTCCCACTGAGCAGGGAGCCCGATGCGGGGCTCAATCCCAGGACCCTGGGATCATGACCTGAGCTGAAGGCAGACGCTTAACAGCTGAGCCACCCAGGCGCCCCTGTACAGACCTTAATTTAAGAATACTTTATTGTTAAAAAATGCTAACCACCACTGGAGCTTTTTTTTTTTTTTTTAAGATTTTATTTATTTATTTGACAGAGAAAGACAAAGCGAGAGAGGGAACACAAGCGGGCAAGTGGGAGAGGGAGAAGCAGGCTCCCCGCAGAGCAGGGAGCCCGATGCGGGGCTTGATCCCAGGACCCCAGGATCATGACCTGAGCCGAAGGCAGACACTTAATGACTGAGCCACCCTGGAGCCCCTCTTATACTTAAATTTCAAATATTACAGAGAAAATACTTAAAGTTATTGTTTATCACAAATTCAAGCTTAACTGGGTATCCTGTATTTTTATTTACTAAATCTAGCAAACCTAGTGATATTCTGAGAATCTACAATTATAATAAGCTGTCATGGGAGCTGATGCTGCTGGTCTATGAACCACACTGTCCAATATGGTAGCCACCAGCCACATTTGGCTATTTAAATTGAAATTAGATTACATTTAAGAAATTCCTCAGGCACACTAGCAGCATTTCAAGTGTTTAATTATGGGTGCATGTGGCTAGTGGCTAACTGTATTAGACAACACAGGGAAAGAACACTTCCACCATGTCAGAGTTCTGTTGCACAGCACGGCCCTAAAGCACAAACGAGAGTTTAGAAAGACCAGATTTATTTTCTTTCTTAAGAATTCTCGGTACTTCAAAATGATTTCCAAAACAAAAGTCATTTTTAGGGGGCCTGGGTGGCTCAGTTGGTTAAGCGACTGCCTTCGGCTCAGGCCATGATCCCAGGGTCCTGGGATCGAGTCCCACATCGGGCTCCCTGCTCAGCGGGGAGCCTGCTTCTCCCTCTGACCCTCTCCTCTCTCATGCTGTTTCTCTCTCGCTCGCTCTCTAATAAATAAATAAAATCTTTAAAAAAAAAAAAAAGTCATTTTTAAATTTCAGTAAATATTTAAATAAAATGTGTCTGCTTTTTCCCTATTATTAAAAATATTATTGGATAGATTATAATTTCTAATTACATCATCTTCGAATCAATATATGAATGTATTCTTTTCTTAAAAATTCTGATAATTTGGATACCCAGTCAAGCCTCACAGTCTAGAATGCAACATTTCTGAGCTTTCCCCCTGAAGCCAGTAGTGGGTGGAGGCCACAGGAAACTAACCACATGTGAAGCAAACTCCAGTCTGACTTGGGGCAGTGTTGCTTTTTGATTCAAAGGTGTAAAGACTGGCTTCTAGATGGTGATTGAAAATCAGGGAGGTCTATCCAAAATAATACAAGGCCCACAAGGACCAGCGTCCAGAATCCTGAGATACAAAGGCGAGCACTATTATGAAAACAGTTAGGAGAAACTTACTGTATCTGAGGGAAGTAGCGCCCCCCCCCCCCCCCCCCCGCTGCTATACATACGCTTAAAGACAGCATAAAATGAACACGTTCTTGAATTACTTGCCTGGTTTACTCTGAATAAGTAGGTAAATTATAAAATAGCATGACAGATGTATATAAGTAGATTATATGGCTTCGCACTTCTCAATTATATCAGGAATAGCGAATACTGAGTGTGCAGCTTAACTACATAGTTCAAGGTAAGTCAGTACACTCACTTTGCCCTCCTAATTTATAAAACCACCATCAAAACTTGGTGGTTATTTGCAAAATATATTTCTTTATGAAAATATAAATAATAACATAAGGACTTTAAGAAATTGTGGTAATAATATAAGGATATTTACTAATACTAATTTCACATAGCATTGAAATTCAAAATATATATCCATTGAAGTGAATCACAGAACTAACTGATTTAATAAACTATTTGAGGTCTTCATTGAAATCCTCATAAATTTAAGATTTAGGTGAAATAGGGAAAAAACTTGCAATGGAAATTTATTTTTTTTTTTGAAGATTTTATTCATTTATTGAGAGCAAGAAAGAGAGAGTGCACGAGCAGGGGGAGAGGCAGAGGGAGAGGGATAACAGAATTAAAGTATAGTTCCTGGGAAGAAAATTCACTTTATTTTAAAATGCCATTTAAAAATTATTTCTGGGGTGCCTGGGTGGCTCAGTTGGTTAAGCGACTGCCTTCGGCTCAGGTCGTGATCCTGTAGTCCCGGGATCGAGTCCCGCATCGGGCTCCCTGCTCGGCAGGGAGTCTGCTTCTCCCTCTGACCCTCCCCCCTCTCATGCTCTATCTCATTCTCTCTCTCAAATAAATAAATAAAATCTTTAAAAATAAATAAATAAATAAATAAATAAAATAAAAATTATTTCTGTTGGGGCACCTGGGTGGCTCAGTTGGTTAAGCGTCTGCCTTCGGCTCAGGTCATGATCTCGGGGTCGTGGGTCAAGCCCCACGTCGGGCTTCCTGCTCAGCAGGGAGTTGGCTTCTCCCTCTCCCTCTGCAGCTCCTCCTGTTTGTGCTCTCTCTCAAATAAATAAATAAAATCTTCAAAAAAAAAAATTAAAAATTACTTCTGTCATGTAAATTGTTACTTTTAAACTGCTTTGAGCCTAAAAGTGATTTCAAATGTTTACTCATAGAATTGCTACATATAATTTCTACATTATTTTAGTGTCATAAGAAAAATTAGATGTTTAAGTAATATAATTTTTCTCCTGTTTATTATAGCAAGTACAGATGAAGTTCAGGTTCCCCAAGGAAATATTGATCAAGTTGCTGTTGTGGCCACCAATGTTCTGTTTTTCGTGGTTCTATTTATCTTTGCCCTTTTTGAAACGTAAGTTTTATTCTGTCTTCATCAAATCATATTATGTAAATAACCTGTATTTCTTAATGTAACATTAATCAGTTATATCGATGTTCTCAAAAACTTTACTACTGTAAGGCATATTTTTTGTCATGATATAAAAAGTATATATAAATTTTATGCTTTTAACCTGAATATAGTTAATTCTCTGTAATCTTACTACTTTATTTTCCTTATAAAGGAATCTGTTTCACTAGTCTTTCTTTTCTTTTTCTGAGTGTTAGATATATATTTAATATAGTTCTAAAACTTTAGTGCCATGATTTAATTAACTTTAAGCTATATAACTCTCTATTTACATGTATGGGGTTCAGCCTGGCAATGTTAACTCTATTTAAGCTCTGATCCTGAAAAAAACTAGCATATTACAAAATCTCTGCCTTTATAGGTTTTGTTGACCTTTAGCTATCATACAGCTTTTTTATTTTTAAAATGCCTTTCCATTATATTATAAAAATAGTACATTCTTGGTATAAATATTCTAAAGACTACAACTATATCTCCACATCCTTTTCTTTCCCTGGAAGTAACCCCTGCTAATACTTTAGTATTAATTTTTCAAATTTTTTTTTATACAACTGTAAGTAGTGTTGTGTGTGTGTGTAGTGTGTGTATTAAATCAACATAGAATATGGACATCATTTGAAAATTTGGTTTATTCCTTTGTCAATAATTGTAACATTTTTGTGCCAGTACATGTAGATTTGCTTGACTTTTTTATTTTTAAAATTACTGAGGTATGTGAAAGTTTCAGTTCATCTGATTTGGGGGCATTTTTAAAAACTGTGGTAAAATATACATAACATAAAATGTACCATTTTAACTATTTTTAATTGTACAATTCAGTGGCATTAAGTATATTCACATATGTTGTACAACCATAACCCCTATCCATTTCCAGAATCTTTTCATCATTCTAAACAGAAGTTCTACACCCATTAAACAGTAAGTCCCCATTCCCCCTCACCCAGCCCCTGGTATAGCCTTTTTTATACTTTCTCTATGAGTTTGCCCAATCTAGGTACCACAAATAAATGGAATCATACAACAAATTTCCTTTTGTCCTTTGTGTCTTGCTTATTTTCACTTAGCAAGATGTTTTTAAGGTTCATCCATGTTATAGCATGTATCTGGATTTCATACCTTTATGGCTAAATAATATTCCATTGTGTGTATATACCAGTTTCATTTATCCACTCATCTATCAATGGACATTTGGGTTACTTTTGGCACTTGTGAATAACACTATGTTGCCATGATGAACATTGGTGTACAGGTATCTGTTTGAGTCCCTGCTTTCAGTTCTTTTGCTTATATACCCAGAGGTGGATTTGCTGAATGATATGGAATTCTGTGTTTAACTTACTGAGAAACTACCAAACCATTTTCCTCATCAGCTCCTCTGATTTTAAAATTAAAAATGGTGATGTTCTTTTTTTTTTTTTAAGAATGAATATCTTAGGGACGCCTGAGTGGCTCAGTTGTTAAGTGTCTGCCTTCGGCTCCGGTCATGGTCCCAGGGTCCTGAGATCAGGCCCTGCATTGGGCTCCCTGCTTCGCGGGAGGCCTGCTTCTCCCTCTCCCATTCCCCCTGCTTGTGTTCCCTCTCTCGCTGTGTCTTCCTCGATCAAATAAATAAAATCTTTAAAAAAAAAAAAAAGAATGAATATCTTAAATGTATTTCAATTCCATTTTGTAACCAGTTAATAGAGGAGATAGCGAGCAGGAAAAGAAGCTTGGCAAGGAAGGAGACAGTCATATAAAAGAAGAACAACATTCAGAAGTAGGGAAAGAGGTGCACCTGGGTGGCTCAGTCAGTTAACTGTCTGCCTTCAGCTCAGGTCATGATCCCGGGGTCCGGGGATCAAGCCCCACGTCGGGCTCCCTGCTCAGAGAGGAGTCTGCTTCTCCCTCTCCCTCTGCCCCTCCCCCTGCTCCTTCTCTCTCTCGCTCACTCTTTCTCAAATAAATAAAATCTTAAAAAAAAAAAAAGTAGGGAAAGAAATACATTCAGAAATAGGGATGAAAGAGACTGAGGAAGAAAGAAAATCCAACAAGTTTCTCATCACTTAATAATAGTAACATTATCATGTTAGTACTTATTTCAATTAAATTAAAAAGAAACCAATTTAAACCAGTTTAACCATGACTAGTTAGTTAGAATGGTAAGAATTACGGTTGGTTTGTTTCTTTTCCTGTCCTTCAGACTTTTTGCAATGTGGATATATTACTTATATAATTAAAAATAAATACTAGTAAATAAAAATACAGTCAAACTTAGTAGCTTGTGCATGTAACAACAAAATGTGCTTAAAATGTGTTTTTGGTTTTTTTTTTATGTAGAGCTGGTGTCCTTGTTAAAAGGGATGCAAATTCTTGAATGTATCAATATCATTATTAAAGCTTCTATTTCATATTTATAATGACTATGATTTAAATAAAATAAGAATAATTTTTTTGTTTTTCTTAGAATCGTTACTCCATTAACAATGGATATGTATGCCTGGACTAGAGAACAAGCTGTATTATATGATGGAATAATACTTGCTGCTCTTGGAGTTGAGGCGGTTATTATTTTCATGGGGATTAAATTACTTTCCAAGAAGTAAGTATGTGTCTTTGGTTTTGTTTCAGTGCATTTTAAAGTAGACTTTTAAAAAAGTCTTTTTTTTAAAGTGAAACATGAAACAGAGCTAACAACATACGCAAGTGTGTTAGTAAAATAACTGAAATTTTTTCTCTAATTATGTATTACTTTTAGTCCTTGAATGTTTACAAACAGATTTAAAGTTTATTAAGGGAGCATGATATTTCTATACCATATGATATATTCTTTGGTAAAGCAAGATACTTTGCAAAGTGAATTAATTTCTTTTTTTTTATTTTAAAGATATTTATTTATTTGAGAGAGAGAGAGAGTGAGCGAGGAGAGCACAAGCAGAGTGAAGGGCAGAGAGAGAAGCAGACTCCCCACTGAGTAGGGAGCCCCATGCGGAGCCCAATCCCAGGACCCTAGGATCATGACCTGAGCCGAAGGCAGACGCTTAACTGGCTGAGCCACCCAGGTGCCCCCCCCCTTTTTTTTTTAAGATTTTTATTTATTTATTTGAGAGAGAGAACAAGAATTAATTTCTTCTAACATATCTTTTGTATATTATGGTTTTTTTAAGTATTTCTAAAAGTGTATTTTATAAAACTTTATTCTGCTATATGGTAATATATGTTGTGCAACAGAAAAGAATTAATGGTTAAGTCTGGAAAATTCTGGTTAAAATTACCAAACTTCTTTACTCTAAAACTTCCAAATCTTCAGGACATATATATAATATTACCATAATGACAAAGACAGTATGTAGCATTTCTCAAAGTTACTTGTAACTTTGACCACAGACCATTGTTTTCTTTTTTTAAATTTAAAAAAAAATTTTTATTTATTTGTGAGAGAGAGAGAGAGCAGGAGCACAGGGAGGAGGAGAAGCAGACCCCCTGCTGAGTAGGGAGCCTGCTACTGGGATGATCCCAGGATCCCAGGATCTCAACCTGAGCTGAAGGCAGACACTTAACCAACTGAGCCACCCAGGCGCCCTAAGAACATTGTTTTAAAGAAGCATTTTGTAAAACTACAAATGCAATGAACACACTTTGGGGAAAGCGCTTGTAAATTAAGTTCATTCATATAGTCTGAGATGGGACATTAGTTGATGAGTTTAGACAATTCTAACAATTTAGTTATTCCTAAAATGCTTTAATAATACTTTAGAACTTTAGGGACGCCTGGGCTGGCTCAGTCAGTTAAGCGTCTGCCTTCTGCTCAGGCCATGATCCTGGGGTACTGGGATGGAGACTGCATCTCCCTCTCCTGCCCCTGCTCATGCTCTCTCTCTCACTCTTTCTCTCAAATAAATACATTTTAAAAATCTTTAAAAAAAATAATACTTTAGAACTTTATAAAGTTCTAAAATCAATTAACAAATCATGAGTCAATGTGTAGGGTTAGGTGCAATGGGAGATACTATGAAGATTCCTATGCTTATAGAGCCAAATAGAGGGGCCAAGATACAGATACAAACATAGACATAGATTTATATTCAAAATTAAATAATAATAAATGCATCATAGAGTAGAGCAGTCCTGCTGATAGGCATTCTTACAGATTGCCCAATTCCATACCTTCAAAGAGCTTGTATTCTATTGGGTCGGAAAACCAATAAACAAAAATATGAAGTCAGGTAGTGTAAGTACTATGAAGAAAAACGGGGAAAGGAAGAGAATAAAGAGTAGCAAGGGCAGGGTTGGGAGAGAGCGGCAGGGTTAGAAAGAAGCAGGAAGGCAAGTTTGACCAGAGCAGAATGAAAGAAATGGCAAATGGGAGAACATTTGGTTAGAAAGATGTGATGCCTTATAGGTATTCTGAGGGTGATGTGAAGTGTTTGGGTTTGTTTCTTTTGTTTTAGGAAGTCTTTGGTCTTGTTTGTATATTTCACTTTTTTTTTTTTTTTTTTTAGATTTTATTTATTTATTCATGAGACAGGGAGAGAGAGAGAGAGAGAGAGGCAGAAGCAGGCTCCCTGCTAAGCAGGGAGCCCCATGTGGGGCTCGATCCCAGGACTCTGGGATCATGACCTGAGCCGAAGGCAGACGCTTAACCATCTGAGCCACCCAGGCGCCCTGTATATTTCACTTTTATTATGGAAAATTTCTAACATATACAAGGGAATAGAGAGCATCATGTACTGAATTTCTAATATCCATTACCCAACTCCAACAATTACCAATCCTTGGATAATTGTGATTCATCTATACCTCTACCGACTCCACACTCCTATCCCCTATACCTGGATTATTTTGAGGCCGATCCCGGATATCATTTCATGTCTTCCATAATATTTCAGTATGTGTCTCTAAAAGTTAATGTTCTCACATCTAAAAAACTTAACCGTGGGGGCGCCTGGGTGGCTTGGTCGGTTAAGCAACTGACTCTTGATTTCGGCTCAGGTCATGATCTCAGAGTTGTGAAATAGAGCCCTGCCTCGGCTGCAGGCTCAGTAGGGAGCCTGCCTGAGTTTGTCTTCCTCTGCCCCTCCCCCCAGTACATGCACATGTGTGGTCTCTTTCTCTCTCTCTCTCAAATAAATAAATAAATCTTTAAAAAATAAATAACAAAAATAAATTTAAAAATTAAGTGATTTCTATATATCCAGGCAGTATTCAGATTTTCTCTACTGTTGCAATAGTTTTTAAAATTTGTTTTGTTTCACAACTTACTTGACTCAGACTCTTAAGTTTCTTAAGTCTCTTAATCTATACATTTTCCATCTTTCTCTTTTTTTCCCTTCCAAATTGAAGAAACCAGGATGTATGCTTTAATAGCTTCTCACATTTTGGATCTCACTGATTGAATCCCTGTGGTGTTTTTTGTTTTTTTAACATTTTCCTGTGTTTACTATATTTCTCAAAAATTGGTCCTTAGATCTAGAAGCTTGATGAAATTTGAGTTCAATTTTTTGGCAAGAATATACTTTACAGGTAGTATTATGTGCTTACATCACGAGAAATACTACATTTTGTTTTTCTCTTTTTACACTGTTAGTGACTATTGAGCATTCCTAGATTCAATAATTTATTAATAGATCATTGCACAATGCTGGTTTTTAATTCTCTCATGTCTTTATTTAACTTTTTAGAATATTTTCTTTTTTTTTTTTTTTAAAGATTTTATTTATTTATTTGAGAGAGAGAATGAGATAGAGAGCATGAGAGGGGGGAGGGTCAGAGAGAGAAGCAGACTCCCCGCTGAGCAGGGAGCCCGACGCGGGACTCGATCCCAGGACTCCAGGATCATGACCTGAGCCGAAGGCAGTCGCCCAACCAACTGAGCCACCCAGGCGCCCTGGAATATTTTCTTTAAAGAGAACCTTCCCATCACCAATTATTTGGTTATCTTGAGGTACAGTTTGTATAAGAAAGACAAGATGACTATTTCCTTTTAAATTTTTTTTTTTTTTTTGCGAGAGAGAGAATGAGAGACAGAGAGCATGAGAGGGAGGAGGGTCAGAGGGAGAAGCAGACTCCCTGCTGAGCAGGGAGCCTGATGTGGGACTCGATCTCGGGACTCCAGGATCATGACCTGAGCCGAAGGCAGTCGCTTAACCAACTGAGCCACCCAGGCGCCCTATTTCCTTTTATTAACTGATTTTTTAAATAATGAGATGGCTTCCTAACATCCCTTAAAAGTAACCAAGAGTATTTTATTTTATTTTATTTTTTTAAGTATCTTTTTTTTTTTTAAGATTTTATTTATTTATTTGACAGAGAGAGACACAGCGAGAGAGGGAACACAAGCAGGGGGAGTGGGAGAGGGAGAAGCAGGCTTCCCGCTGAGCAGGGAGCCCCATGTGGGGCTCGATCCCAGGACCCTGGGATCATGACCCAAGCCGAAGGCAGACGCTTAACAACTGAGCCACCCAGGTGCCCCAAGAGTATTTTATTTTAATATAATATGAATTCATAGATTATAACATTTTTATGTGTTTTAATCCATTGTCATTACTATTATTTTTGGTGTTCACACTGTTGTGTTTTTGGCCAGCATCTTCAAATTGGCTCAGAGTACCTTTATCTAGGTACTAGGAGTACCTAGGAGTCACTGCTAGCATCTATATTCTCTGGTATGAAAAAATATCCAGACTCATCTTTTTTTTTTTTTCAAGATTTTTTTATTTATTTGAGAGAGAGCAGGAGCAGGGAAGGGCCAGAGGGAGAAGCAGACTCCCTGTAGAGCTGGGAGCCCATCTTGGGGCTTGATTTCAGGACACTGAGATCCTGGACCTGATCTGAAGGCAGAAGCTTAACTGACTGAGCCACCCAGGTGCCCCTCCAGGCTCATCTTTTTTTTTTTTTTTTTAAGATTTTATTTATTTATTAGAGAGAGACAGCGAGAGCAGGAACACAAGCAGGGGGAGTGGGAGAGAGAGGAACAGGCTTCCCGCCGAGGAGGGAGCCTGATGTAGGGCTCGATCCCAGGACCCTGGGATCATGACCTGAGCCGAAGGCAGATGCTTAACGACTGAGCCACCCAGGTGCCCCCTTCCAGGCTCATCTTACACATTTTCTGTTCTAGATCTGAAATCAGTTGGTTCTTTTTAGTGGAAAATTATGTTTAACATTCATATTAGTTGGTATATGACTAAAAGGATCAAGATATTATATCATAATTTTTAAAATATAGAAGTAATGAAACTATGTAATACTGTTTTATTTTTAAATTACAGAGTTTCTGTTCTTTAACAGGATTGGCGAGCGTGCTATTCTACTGGGAGGATTCATCGTTGTATGGGTTGGCTTCTTTATCTTGTTACCTTGGGGAAATCAGTTTCCCAAAATACAGTGGGAAGGTATAGCCATACACAATTCTATAATGTTAGCCCCTGTTATTCATCTAAAATGAGCAAGTAATGCGCTGTACTAATTTTGTTTCAACAGATTTACATAATAATTCAATTCCTAATACCACATTTGGGGAAATTATTATTACTCTTTGGAAATCTCCAAGAGAAGATCACAGTGAAGGACCAACTGGTTGCCCAGTTGAACAAGCCTGGTGCTTCTACACCCCCATGATCCATCTGGCCCAGTTCCTCACATCAGCTGTGCTAATTGGAATAGGCTATCCGTCCTGTAATGTTATGTCCTATACATTATATTCAAAAATTCTGGGACCAAAACCTCAGGTGAGTTAGTTACCCTGATATTGCTATCGCAATTATATGAAATACAGTTGTAAACACTCACATTTTTTGCTACCATTCTCTGTTTTTATACAAGCTGACTTGGTGGATTTTTATCATATTCAGCCCTTTTTTTATGATTTTATTTATTTTATTTTAGAGAGAGAGCACCAGAGTGAGGGGAGGGGTGGAGGGAGAGGGAGAGAATCTCAAGCTGACTCTGCTGAGCATGGAGCCTGACGAAGGGCTCGATCTCACAACCCAGAGATCATGATCTAAGCCAAAAGCAAGAGTTGGGACACTTAACCTACTGACCCAGGCATCCCCCAAGTTTTATTTCTGACTCATCTTTTTAGTAGAAATTGTTTAAATGGTCACAAAGTGAAAATATTAATTTCTTCCTTAAAAATTACACTGATAGTTTTACATTTTCAGGGCAGAAATTAGTGTTTCGGGCGCCTGGGTGGCTCAGATGGTTAAGCGTCTGCCTTCGGCTCAGGTCACGATCCCAGCGTCCTGGGATCGAGTCCCGCATCGGGCTCTCTGCTCCTTGGGAGCCTGCTTCTCCCTCTGCCTCTCTCTCTCTCTCTCTGTCTCTCATGAATAAATAAATAAAATCTTAAAAAAAAAAAAGAAATTAGTGTTTCTACTGAAATAAGGCAAAGAGAAAAGAAAATTTTTAATACTGTGTTTTTAAACTATAATAGTAGGTAAAACTTTTCTGAGTTTTTTAACGTATAAAATTGTATTTTCAAATTTTCAAAATGAAGAATAAAAGCAAATTACAAAAGCAACGTATGACAGTTGTAACAAAATTCAAACGGTTTGACGTGTGTATAGCAGAAAATGAAGGCTTCCTTTAGCCTCAACACACTAAAGTTACTCCTGTTCACTCCATTTGCATTTTTCAATACCTACTCAAGCATATGCACACTCATGCCTTTTTAGAAAAAGATAACACAGAATATATCTCATGTACATAAATTTTTTTCCATCTTGAATTTTTTTACAATAGCCATAGCCCTCTTTCCATGTCAGTGCATATAGATGTTCTCATTATAAGATCTTACTCCATGTAAGACCTTATTCTTTTAAGCGACTGATTAGCATTCCATACATTAAATATACCATAATTTATTTACTCAATCTACCATAGGTTGTTTTCAATTTGAGGATATTGAAAGTATTGCTGCACTGTACATTCTTGGGTAGATTATCGGAAGAGTGACATTGTGGTGTAGTGGAAAGTGGTACAGTGAAGTCAGCCAACCATGCCTTCAAATAGTTTGGACAAGTTCCTTGAATTTTCTGAGCTTCAGCTTCCACATTTGTTAAATGGGGATAATGCCAATTGTAGAAATTTGTGAATGTTGCAAACAATATATGTAGAGCACCTAGCACAGTGTAAGTACAAAATAAATGTTGGCTGTAAATGGTAACTAATAAATTATATTGTTTCCAGGGCTTCAGCAGACACTGTTTGTCCCTTTATAGTACTGTATTTTTCTTAAAGTGACTAATCAAATAAGTTTACTGTTCATTATTTGCTGTATTTATACAGAGGCATTTTATATTTAATTGAAAAATAAAAGATGGAGAAAGTGATTCTTGTGAGTTTATCATAGTTCGGTAATAGTAGTATCATCCTTATTATTTGGATCACCCTTATTTTTAAAATAACTAAACCTGAATATCAATCTGCTTCTCCTTCTCCCCTCCCTGCCACAGGGTGTGTACATGGGCTGGTTAACAGCTTCTGGAAGCGCAGCACGGATTCTTGGGCCTGTGTTCATCAGCCAACTGTACACTTCCTTGGGCCCACGATGGGCATTCAGCCTTGTGTGTGGAATAGTGGTACTTGCCATCCTGCTCCTGGTTGTGGTTTACAAAAGACTTGTTGCTTTTTCTGTAAGGCATGGAAGGATTCAAGAGTAACATAACTAACCCTGTGATGGAAAGTACTTGTTGTATAGGACTTCCTCTTTCAGGGCTCTGCTAGGTCATTGCCATGAGTCAGTTTCCAAAAGTCAGGCTGCTAATATTGTATATTTTGAATAACAAGAACATATATTGAATAATACAGGGAATTGAATGTGTAATTGTGAATAGTAAGATAATATAAAAACACTCTGGTTCATAATTTCCTTATTTCAAAAAATATTCTATCATAACATCTCTTTTGGGGTTGCATGAACTCATGAGTGAATGGACAATGGTTTATAAATATGAAGTTGTACTCTTAACTCAGACTGCAGAGGTGTCATTAAAATAATGAGAAAATATGCAATGAAACCATAAGGAAAGTTCTGTATGAATTACCTGTAACAAAAAAAATGAAATTATAGAAATTACCTAAATAGAAGTACCTCTGTTTGAAGATACCTGCTTTTTATTTATTAAAAAAATGCAGTTTCTATTATCAAATTTCCTATGAAATAAAAATCATGACTCTTAAATTTTCTATTTACCATAGCCTGCCGTTCTACCTGACGTTCTATAAGTCATTATCTTTAATACTACACCTTTTGTCCTATTTTAGTTCAGGATCTCACTAAGTAACCCCTAAGTTAATAGGTAAGCACAAATAATGCTAATATTTGAGCAATAAAGAGGATTAAGAGATCAAGGTGAATTACACTACCTTTAATAGGACTAATTACAGTTTTCTTTCAAGTACTAATAACTCACTTTAGAAACGTAAGCCAAGTGTGTTACTATATACGTATACTGAATAGCAAACTGTTTATTAAAATTATTGGCATTTTTCAATTCTCTTAAATTCTGGAGAAAACTATAACTTTAATTATTTACTTTTCTCATCTCTCGGTAGTGACAGGGAAGACACAACAGTTTTCAAACTGTCTGTGTAGCTATTCAGAACTGCAGAATTTTAAATTTGCATGGGCCATGACAGCCCCAACCAAGTTAAGCTAATAAATAAATATTTGAGGTAAAATTGCTTTACTCTTAACAGTTTACTGAGTTTACTTGAAGTTGGCTAAATCACACTCTCTATGTATACATTTCTACCTCTACATATGTTGAATGCTGATAAGAAGAACTAGTATAGAATTATGTATGTGGATAATCAATATTACCAAAAAATGCAAAAATAGTTCTAAATATTTTTCCAGATGTTTCCTATGTTAAGTTTTATTTTCAAATCTCAAAGTAAGGGGCACCTGGGTGGCTCAGTCATTAAGCTAAGTCTGCCTTCAGCTCAGGTCATGATCCCAGGGTCCTGGAATCGAGCCCCGCATCGGGCTCCCTGCTCAGCGGGAAGCCTGCTTCTCCCTCTCCCACTCCCCCTGCTTGTGTTCCGTCTCTCGCTGTCTCTCTCTGTCAAATAAATAAAATAAAATAAAATAAAAAATCTTAAAAAAAAATCCCAAAGTAAATAAACTCTATAATCTGCACTTTATACTAAGTTTGCTGTACTCTTGGTTTTTTTCTTTTTTTTTGGCTTGAACAACAGAAATTTATTTCTCACAGTTCTGGAGGCTAGAAGTCTGAGATGAAGGTTGTCAGCAGGGTTGGTTTCTTCTGAGGTCTCTCTCCTTGGCCTGTAGAGGGATATCTTCTCCCTGTATCTTTTGTTTGTTTTTCCAGCTTTATTGGGATATAATTGACATATAACATTGTGTAAGTTTAAGGTGTACAATGCATTGATTTGATGAACTTATATATAGCAAAATGATTACCACCATAGCATTAGCTAAACCTCTGTCCTATCACATAATTATCATTTCTTTTTTGTGGTGAGAACATTTAAGATATACTCTCTTAGCAACTTTTAAGTATATAATACAGTATTATTAATTGTGACCACCATGCTGTACAGTAAATCCGCAGAACGTATTTATCTTATAACAGGAAGTTCTCTGACAGAGATCTCTCCATTTCGTCCACCCCCCAGCCCCTGTCAACCACCATCCCATTCTCACATAGAAGTGATATCATATAGTATTTGTCCCTCTCTGTCTGACTTATTTAACTTGACATTAATGACCTCAAGGTCCATCTATGTTGCACAAATGGAAGGATCTCCTTTCTCGTGGCTAAATAATATTCCACTACGTACACACATCTTCCTTATCCATTCCTCCGTTGATGGACATCTAGGTTGTTTCCCTGTTTTGTCTTTTGGGAATAATGCTGCAATGAACATGGGAGTGCAGATATCTCTGAAATCCTGCCTTCATCTCCTTTGGATATATACCCAGAAGAGGGATTGCCACGTCATATGGTAGTTCCTGATTTTTTGAGGAACCTCCATTCTGTGTTCCACAGTGGCTGCACCAATTTACATTTCCACCAACAGTGCACAAGGGTTCCCTTTTCTCCACATCCTCACCCATACTTGTTGTTTCTTGTTTTCTTCATACTAGCCATTGTCACTGGTGTTAGGTGATACCTCATTGTGGTTTTCATTTGCATTTCCCTGAGGATTAGTGATGTGGAACAGCCTTTCATGTACCTGCTGGCCGGAAGTATGTCCTTTGGAAAAATGTCTTTTCAGATCCTCTGCCCATTTTGTTTTTAATCTTTTTTTTTTTTTAAGTAAGCTCTACACTCAGTGTAGGACTCGAACTCACAATCCTGAGATCAAGAATCGCATGCTCTATGGACTGAGCCAGCCAGGCACCCCACCTCTGCCCATTTTTAAATCAGACTATTTGGCTTTTTTGTTCTTGAAATTTGCCCTACTCTTACATCCAACTTCTTTAGTGCTACTAGAAAGCTTAATCTGACAGAAATCATCCTGATTAAATTTTAGAGATTGTTTTTACTCATCACCTTCCATTGCCAGACTCTGCTTCAGTTAGACTTATTAGAGCCATAGCCAGGTTTCTGGCTGTTTGGTCGAGTCCTGGGCTGTCTCTTCCCTGATGTTCTGCAGCTCTTTCCTCAGTCTTACATTTTTTAGGTAACTTCTAATCCTAAAGAGTAAACTCCACCCTTGGTTTAGATAGCGTGTATGATAGAAATAACAATAATGGTGATGATGAAAATAATAGCGCACATTTATAGAATTCTTTCCATATTGCAGGTAATGTGTAATATACAGTTTAATTTTCACCGCTGTCTTATAAAGCAAAGGTACTGTTATGAGTCCCATTTTACAGCTAAAGGAACAGAGGTACAGACAAGACACTTGTCTAACAGTCTGTCTTTAGGCTCCACACTCCAAACAACTAAATCTGTTATAGTGGGGGAAATAGCCCAGAAAGTTGCAAGACCAGTTAATTGCACATTTTAGAGGTAAATTCAGTTATGTACACCAGTGACTCCTATTAGCAGAAATACTTGAAAAAACGTAATTTGAAGCCCACTCACTGGAGCTACTACCTTAACAAAGTAAACTGTTTCCATGCAAGAAAATGACGTAGAAAATTTCCCAACTTCCCAAGATTTACAATGTCAGGTAGAATTCAGATAAACTATAACCGTGCAAAAATGACTTTTTCTTAAGAGTGCTTTCTTTTCTGGGGGATTATACCACCACACATCTTGGCACAAAAGAAGATAAGGAAGTGACATGGCGTTAAGGACAGGGCAAGGAGATGAAGTTTGAGGAAAAAATTCCTAGTTAAGGTCTTGAGTGGGACAAGTGGACTATAAATTGAAAAAGATGATAGGAGACCTTAAGATATGAAAAACTGCTGAAAATAGTTTGTATTTCAGAAAAGATAAGTTTCTGAAAACCTAAACTTAAAGTGATTTTTTATATTTGAAGGGATTTATAACTTCACAAAGCATCTCCATGTTACCTTGCTAAGCTTGCCTACATTTAAACTCCTCCAGTTATCTTGCATAAAGTGAAATAGATCTGTATGTAATCTTTGGTGGGGCGGGGGGAGTATAAACTATCTGCATCTGCTCAAGAATAACTTATTGTTGAGAGGATATTTTTGGGACTATTTTTGACGACTGCAAATTTATTTGTAATTTAATGTATTTTACATTGTGAATGTACATTTTCTAATAAAATTATGTATATGTATCTTTTTTTTTTAAAGATTTTATTTATTTGACAGAGAGAGAGACAGTGAGAGCAGGAACAGAAGCAGGGAGAGTAGGAGAGGAAGAAGCAGGCCTCCTGCCGAGCAGGGAGCCCGATGTGGGACTCGATCCCAGGACCCTGGGATCATGACCTGAGCCGAAGGCAGACGCTTAACGACTGAGCCACCCAGGCACCCTTATGTATATGTATCTTAAGCCTTAAAATTATTTACTCATACTTTCAATACATATTCAAGGGGTACCTACTATGTATCAATCACCATGTCATTACTGGGAATAAAGCAGTGAACAAAATACAGAGCCCCTACCCTCATGGGACTTACATTAATTAGTGAAGTGATTATACAAATGATTTTGCTTGAGGGAAGGGTGATGCGAGAGAAGTATAGGGAGCTATGAGGGTGACTAATGGGGGATCTGACCTGAACAGGAAAGTTAGGGACTGTTTCCTAAGGATGTAATGATTAAGGCTTGGTGGAGAGAATGGTTTGGGCTGATGGAGAGTGGGACAAGTGCATATGAGGCCGAAGGCATGGCAGGTACAAAGCCCTGGAGATGCTAAGATATTGGGGCTTTCACCAGACTACAAATAGGTCTGAGGTGGCTGGAGTACAGTGACAGAAAAAGTCATATTAGTTGAGGCCACAGAGGGACAATGCAAGGCATTGTAGACCTCAGGCAGTAGGTCTCCTCCAGTGGTAAGAGGTATTCTAACTAGGCGTGGTTAGAATTAGGAGCCCAAAGAATGCATCAGGACTCTCTTTTTTCTTTTAGTTCTACATGCTTGACTTTATTTCCAGGTACTCTCCATTCTGTGGCGAGATGGCCACTGGCAGCCCCAAGCTTGCAACATTTTTGTAACTCACAGTTGCAGAGAAAAATGGCTCAGGCAGAAGTATCAGAAAAGGCTCCAAGTAGCCAACTTTAACTTTGCATACCCATCCGTGAACTGACCAATTGGGCAGGGAGGGGAATCCTCTACTAACCCAGGCGTGGATCATGCTTCCATTCAGGGAATGCATTTGTCTGTATGTGGAAGAGACAGGAGGGGAAGAACCCTGTCAGGCTCATCTTAATTACACGGACTACACAGATTTAAAGCTGAATGGAGAAGAGGAGTTTCCACCAAAGAAAAGTCTGTTGAGCTGACAAATATATGTTTATCTACTATGCCTACAGCTCCCAACTGTTCTCACATCATTGCAGTCACAGAAACTGTTGTATGCACCATTGTGGAAAGTAGATGAAGTTGCTTGTACCCAGCTTCTTCAGACAACATAGGCCCTACCAATCAACTCAGAGCTCTGAAGGGATCAATTTTCCATTTACAGACATACCCATTTGTGATACACCAATGTTAGGAAGCATGGTACTATACCATATGAGGTATTTTGGACTTTTAAGAGAAATGGGAAGGCACTTAGGGTAACATGATCTCTAAAAAGAAACTTGTGCTCCTTGTAGAAATGGCTGTTTCAGGTGTGGGGCAAAATGAACCTAAGACATCTTGTGCCAGAAAGCAAGAGAGTTATCAAAGACTATAAAAGGCTTGCCAAAAGGACACGAGAGTCAAATAGAGACTAATACTGGCCCCAAATGGGGCAATTAAAACATTGAAAAGAATATCTATAGCTGATTTAAACAAAAGAAATATGTGAAAATCTATGAATTCAAAATGATACTAAAAATAAGAAAGGGGTTATATGAAAACAATGAATCGTGGATCACCACATCAAAAACTAATGATGTATGGTGACTAACATACATAATAAAATAAAATTAAAAAAAAAAATAAGAAAGCAGCACCTGGGTGGCTCAGTTGACTGAGCGACCAACTCTTGGTTTTCGGCTCAGGTCATGATCTCAGGTTGTGGGATTGAGCCCTGCATTGGGCTCTGTGCTCAGCAGAGAATCTGCTTGAGATTTTCTCCCTCTCCCTCTGCCCTTCCCTCCACTTGCACATGTTCTCTCTCTCTCAAATAAAATATTTTTTTAAAAAATAAGAAACCCATTGGTCACCTTTGGAGGTTGCTAGGCCTTTAGCTCTTAATTCTGAAAACCAGAAAATAGACTCAAGCATCTATTCTGCCTTTTGCATATCTGAACTTCAGGGTAATCAAATATTGATGAGGAAAAGTTCTTTTCTTTTGTTTTTAATATTTTATTTATTTTTTGACAGAGAGACAGCAAGAGAGGGAACACAAGCAGAGGGGAGTGGGAGAGGGAGAAGCAGGCTTCCTGGGGATCAGGGAGCCCGATGTGGGACTCGATCCCAGGACTCTGGGATCATGACCTGAGCTGAAATCAGATGCCTAACGACTGAGCCACCCAGGCGCCCCTAGGAAAAGTTATTTTCTGTAGACGAATCCAAGTTAGGAGCGCCTGGGTAGCTCAGTTGGTTGAGCATCCAACTCTTGATTTTGGCTCAGGTCATGATCTCAGGGTCATGGGATCAAGCCCCATGACAGGCTCAGCAGGGAGTCGGCTTGAGGTTTCTCTCCCTCTCCTTTGCCCCCCTCCCACTCACGCACTCCCTCTCTCTCTCTAAAATAAATAAACCTTAAAAAAAAAAAGAATCCAAGTTAACAAATACAAAGTGAATAATAGAAAAATCTCCATTTAGCAACCTCTAGTGAAATAATAGATATGGGCAACAATCATCAGTGAAGGCTAAAACTAAGTGAAAGAGTTAATGAGGAACTTTCTAAGGATGAATGAGGCTGACAACACCTGAACCCACTGATTATTTTTAACATCATTGAAAGTGATGATGATTTGATGCAGCAGGAAGTCCACAGCACCACTTACAAAAGTGTTCCTGCCCGCCCCCCAAAAAATTAAATCAGAATCTAATCAAGCCTATAAGCCTATAAGCTACCAGTTTACAGGAAATACAGAGAATAAGTAAATTAAATGCTACCTCTAGGTAGTAATCACCTAAACCCAGAAGGCAATATATTCTATAGATCTAGTTTCTTTAAAAAAAAAAAAAAAGCATGAAAAAAATAAAAATAAAGAGATCAAAAGTCAGAGATGAAAAGAAACTTAAGAGATCTTTTCTGGATCCTGTTTCAAATAACTTACAAATGTAAATGGATACATTTGAGGCAATTGGAGAAATTTGTAACTAGACTCAAGATTAGATGATATTAAGGAATTATTGCTAATTCTGAGGTGTGTGGTATATATATTTTTTAAAGATTTTATTTATTTATTTGACAGAGAGAGACACAGTGAGAGAGGGAACACAAGCAGAGGGAGTGGGAGAGGGAGAAGCAGGCTCCCAGCTGAGCAGGGAGCCTGATGCGGGGCTCGATCCCAGGACCCCGGGATCATGACCTGAGCGGAAGGTAGTCGCTTAACCAACTGAGCCACCCAGGCACCCTGTGTGGTACTATTATGGTTATGCCTGTAAAAGGTTCTTGGTCCGTTACAAGATAGATACTGAAGAATTTGATAGAAATTACATGATATCTGGGATTTGCTTCAAAATACTCTAAAGGGGAAAGAGCATCAGAATAGACGAAACAAGATTGGCAAAATATTTGTTGAAATTGGGTGGGAGATACATGGAGGTTCCTTACACACTTACATATGTACTTTTGCAGTTTTAGATTTCCACAATTAGTTTAAACTTCATAACAATTAGCTTTGTATTTTAGAATGATCTGGCTGCAGTGTGAAGTATGCACTGGAATGGGATGTACAGGACATTTATCATGTTTGTGGCCACTCTTCATTTCCTGACAACTCTTCTACATTTGGAGAATTTCTCACACTGAGCCTCTCTTAGAAGCCAAAACTCTCATCTACCCTTGCAGCTAAGGCATGAGTATGTGTTTCTGGCTCATGTGAGATTTCATAAGGAATTGAGCAAAAAGAGGAAGTGGGCAACATGAGAAAAATTGACTTTGGTGAAGGAGCAAGGTCCGTGGTTAAATTTTGGAGAAAGCACTGGCAGAGCTTCTGGAACCTAGTTCCCTAGCTTCATCAGCATGGCTGTGGGATCTGTGCTGAGCAGGGGTGGCAGGATGTCTTTTCTGGGGCAGCTCCTACATTCAGTGATTCAGGCACTGGTCCTAACTGCAAAGCTTGAATCTCTGTCCCTCCTAGAGAGTCTATGTACTAATACCCTTTAATAAATATATTCGCTGCTTAACCTAACTAGATTAGATTCTAATGTTTGCAACTAAAAACCCTGACTGGTACAGGAGGCAAGAGTAGATGTTTGGAGACAAGCAAGTTACTGCAGTAGTTCAGATGAGTGATGCTGGACTTGGGACTAGGGAGTTGAAAGGACAGCATGCAAAATATATTTCAGAAGTAGAGTTGACAGGATTCGTTGATTAGGTAAGGTAAAAGAAGGTGTTAAGAATGACTTTCAGGGGGTGCCTGGGTGGCTCAGTCAGTTAAGCTTTCTGCTCAGGTCATGATTCCAGGGTCCCGGGATCGAGTCTGCATCTGCTCCTCCCACTCGTTCTCTCAATCTCTCTCTCTCTCTCTTAAATAATAAATAAATACAACCTTTTAAAAAAATTAAGAATGAGGGCGCTTGCGTGGCTCAGTCGGTTAAGCGTCTGCCTTTGGCTTGGTCGTGATCCCAGGGTCTTGGGCTCCCTGCTCAGGGTGGTGGGGGGAGGTTCTCCCTCTGCCTCTGCCCCTCCACCCCTGACTTGTGCACGCTCACGAGCTCCCTCTTTCTCAAATAAATAAAATCTTTTAAAAAAAATTAAGAATGACTTCCAGGATTCTGACATGAACAGCTGGAAATACAAGTGCCATTTACTGGAATAAATACTGAGGAGGAACAAGAAAATAGTACAGTTGAATTAAATGATATTTTTGTAGACAACAAAGGCATGCCAGATAGATCGACCCATAAAACACAGAAAAACTAAATATAAAATGAGCAGAAAGAAATTATGAAATAATGGAAACTTGAAAAAAATGACATAAATCATAATTAGAAATGAGACAATTCCTCAGTGAAATTGAGAAATAAGAGAATAAGAAGATATGAAAATATTGCTGGCAAAGCTCAGGAAAGAATAAGAAATTTAAAAAATAATCTCAACGTGAAGACCAAATTAGAAGGAACACAAGAGTAAATAAGACGCCACAGAAAACTCCATAAGGGAAATAAAAGACAAAGGAAAATTAAAACAACAAATAGAGATTAAAATGATTCAGGAGACAGTGATGGATATAGAAACTAAGCACAGATAACATATATAGTAGAAGTCTTTGAAGACAACCAAAGCAATGAAACAGAACAAATTCTACAAACTATTATACAAGAAAAATTTGCTAAAATAAAACTCAAACACATATGAAAAGGACATACCAAATACCTGAAAAATTGACTCAGAATGGTCTACTGTCACATATTCCATTAAAAATATTGGGTTATTCTGCTTAGCATAATACCCTCTAGTTCCATCCACATTGTTGCAAATGGCAAGATTTCTTTTTTTTTTGATGGCTGAGTAATATTCCATTGTGTGTGTGTGTGTGTGTGTGTGTATATATATATATATACCACATCTTCTTTATCCATTCATCTGTCGATGGACATCTGGGCTCTTTCCATAGTTTGGCTATTGTGGACATTGCTGCTATAAACATCGGGGTACACGTACCCCTTTGGATCCCTACATTTGTATCTTTGGGGTAAATACCCAGTAGTGCAATTGCTGGATCATATGGTAGCTCTATTTTCAACTTTTTGAAGAACCTCCGTACTGTTTTCCAGAGTGGCTGCACCAGCTTGCATTCCCACCAACAGTGTAGGAGGGTTCCCCTTTCTCCGCATCCTCGCCAACATCTGTCATTTCCTGACTTGTTAATTTTAGCCATTCTGACTGGTGTGAGGTGGTATCTCGTTATGGTTTTGATTTGTATTTCCTTGATGCCAAGCGATGTTGAGCATTTTTTCATGTGTCTGTTGGCCATTTGTATGTCTTCTTTGGAGAAATATCTGTTCATGTCTTCTGCCCATTTCTTGACTGGATTATTTGTTCTTTGGGTGTTGAGTTTGATAAGTTCTTTAAAGATTTTAGATACTAGCCCTTTATCTGGTAAGACATTTGCAAATATCTTCTCCTATTCTGTCATTGTCTTTTGCTTTTGTGGACTTTTTCCTTTGCTGCACAAAAGCTTTTTTAAATGAGGATTGCTGGGGGGGAGGGGGATGGAGGATGGGTAACTGGTGATGGGTATTAAGGAGGGCACATGATGAGGGGCGCCTGGGTGGTTCAGTCGTTAAGCGTCTGCCTTTGGCTTAGGTCATGATCCCAGAGTCCTGGGATGGAGCCCCACATCAGGCTCCCTGCTCCGCGGGAAGCCTGCTTCTCCCTCTCCCACTCCCCCTGCTTGTGTTCCCTCTCTGGCTGTCTTTCTCTCTGTCAAATAAATAAAACCTTTAAAAAAAAAAAAAAAGGAGGGCACATGATGTAATGAGCACTGGATGCTATATACAACTGATGAATCACTGAATTCTACCTCTGAAACTAATAATATACTATATATTAATTAATTGAATTTAAATTAAATAAAAATTTTTAAAGATTTATTTATTTATTTATTTATTTGACAGAGAGAGACACAGCGAGAGAGGGAACACAAACAGGGGGAGCGGGAGAGGGAGAAGCAGGCTTCCCGCTGAGCAGGGAGCCCGAGGCGGGGCTCGATGCCAGGACCCTGGGATCAAGACCTGAGACAAAGGCAGACGCTTAACGACTGAGCCACCCAGTCGCCCCTAAAATAAAATAAATTTTAAAAATACTGGATTAAAGAAAAGTCGGGATGCCTGGGTGGCTCCGTCAGTTAAGCGTCTGCCTTCGGCTCAGGTCATGATCTCAGGGTCCTGGGATTGAGCTAGGCATTCAATTCCCTGCTCAGCAGGGAGTCTGCTTCTCTCTCTCCCTCTGCCCTTCTCTCCCATTCCCTGCTAGTGCTCTTTGCTCTCTCTCATGATCTCTCAAATAAATAAATAAATAAAATACTTAAAAAGAAAAGTGGGGAGACAAGTCAAAATGGTTAAGTCACGTAGGAAGAAAAGAAAGTTAGATTGCAATCAGACTTTGTGATGATACTTTATGCCAGAAGTCAGTGGATTAGCATATCTAAGATACTTTTAAAAAGGCAGTATGAGTCACATATTTTATATTCAGTCAAGCTGAACTTCAAGTATAAAGTCCATAAACTGTTATCATGAAGAACCAGGGAATATTGTTTTCATGAGCTGTGAACAAATTTCAAACAACCAAGATGACAAGAGACAATTCAGCAAAAGGACTGGTGGTGAGCATTTTATATATCACCTCTAGAACTAAGACTAAATGATAGAAATAAGGGTGACAGAATTATACATAATGGTTATAGGCTCTGATGATGTAGATGTAGTAAAGTTATCCAAAGAGTAGGGAAGAACAGAGAGAGTAGAATAAGCTTGCTGTTAGCTATATTGGTTATTTATTGGAAATGGAAGGATATTATGTTTAATGTTAGAGGGAAAGAGGGATAGGGAAGAATTTATGAGATAATTTCAATATTGCTCATGTTAGAGAACTAATATAGGCAGTATGTAAAATTAAGGAAATGAAGGATATTATGAAAAGGTAGCAATAGAAATAACCAATAGAATAAGAAGGCAAATTCCCTAAATACCAGACATACAACAATGAAAGAGCTTATAAAAGAGACACCCAAATGAAAAATTATACAATATATAGAAACATATGAAAATATATATAAAACATGACAGAACAGCAAACAAATCAGTCATGTCAATAAATGCAAATAAGTGGGGTGCCTGGGTGGCTTAGTTGGTTAAGCGTCTGCCTTCGGCTCAGGTCATGATCCCAGGGTCTTGGGACCGAGCCCCACATCGGGCTCCCTGCTCTGCAGGAAGCCTGCTTCTCCTTCTCCCACTCCCCCTGCTTGTGCTCTCCCTCTCTCTCTGTTGAATAAATGAATAAATGAATAAATAAATACAAATAGGATGAACTCATTTTTACAAGAAAAAATATTTTCATCTTTTTTGCTAATAAATTCAACACTAAGCTGTGTACAAGAGACATTCCTCAAACAGACACAGAAAGGTTAAAAATAAAATGATAAGTACAGATGTTCCAGGCCAAGCAAATTAAAAGACAGCAGGGGTCAACATCTTGATCTCACAAGGTGGAATTCAAGGGAAAAAAAATTAAAAGGCACCAAAGGATACTTTAATTATGCTCGGTGTTACAAACCCAAAGAAAATGTTATTAATATCTGTGCAATCGTAAGACATCAATAACTTTTATAAAGCAGAAACTATAAGAAATGCTGTTTTGTCACAATAAAAAATTTTAAAAAAAATCTGAGTTCACAAATATACCAAAAACTTATTCATTACCTTTGGTGGTTTCTAGAGCACAAACTCTTTTATTCTGAGAACTAGTAAATAAAGGAAAAAATGAAGCAGTAAGCCAGCTTTTTCTGTATCTTCTTTATTTCTGGTTAACCTGATAATCAAAGATAGAAATTTCAAAAGGAATGATAGAATTAGAAATGTCACCATTTTGTAATTCCTAATGAAATTATGAATCTAGGTAACAATCATCATTAAGAGTGGAAAACTCATAGAGAACTTTACAATGTATAGATTACACTGACAGCTCCTGAATCTACTAATCAATCTTAGTATCGCAAAAAGAGGCAACAAGTACATTCCTAGTAGTGAAAACAGTACCAGCTAAGAACTATTCTTGTCCCTTTCCCGCTCCATCTAACCTCCACCCCAATCAAACGTAAATCTAATCATGTTTCTAGATCTTTTGGAAAATTCAGAAGATACACCGTAAATGGTACCACTGGGATGCAATGAGTTGATTCTAGAACTTAAGAAATGCCACAGAACAAATGACTTTCTTTAACAAATAAATGGCAGAAAACATGGTAGAGGTAGGAGTACATTAAAAGATTAAAATGCTAAGTGAAGTAAGTCAGAAAGAGAAAGACAAATACTGTACGATCTCACTTATGTATGGAATTAAAAAAAAAACTGAACTCATAGAAACAGAACAGACTGGTGGTTACCAGAGGCAGGAGATGATGGGGGGTGAGGGGGGCAGGGGTTGAAGATGGAGGGTATGGGTGAAGGTGGTCAAAGGGTAAAAATTTCCAGTTATAAGATAAGTCCTGTGGATGTCAACATTATACAGCATGGTGACTGTAGTCAACAATATTGTATATTTGAAAGTTGCTAAGAGAGATCTTAAAACTTATCACAATTAGCTTCACTTGTGGTGAGCATAGCATAATGTGTTGAGTAGAATCACTAACATTGTACACCTGAAACAAATGTAACGTTATGTGTCAACTATACTTAAAAAGATGTTTTTAAATAAATACTCCCGCACATACCCCAAAGTTCTCATCACAAGAAAAAAAATTGTAACTATGTGCGGTGATTACTGTTAACTAAACTTGTGATAATCATTTTTGTGGACAACTTTTACCTACAACCTTTCATGTAGATAAAGAAATACTAGGGGCAGAGTTAAGATGGCGGAGTAGTAGGGGGACCCTGAATTTGCCTCCTCCTTGGAACACAGCTAGATCAACATCCAACTATTTTGAACAACTAAGAATACAATCTGAGGATTAAGAAAACAGTCTCCAGGGTTGGAGGGAAAGAACCTGGCGGATGTGAGGTTCAGAGCTGTGATTTGGGGGAGAGGAAAGCGGAGCAGCTACAAAGGGAGGGAGCCCTTTTCGTGGAGCAAAATCAGGGAGAGGGAGAAAATGGGAGAGCGCGCAGTGGGTTGGGATAGCACAATAAGCCTTGGTGAGGAGATCCCCTGGGTGGCACAGGGAGAGAACACTCCCCTTCCTAAGTGCGTTTGGAAGGGCGTATTTTGCCTCTCCTAGGACAGAAGGCCAGGCGGGAGCCAATGAGTCAGCAGGGACACAGGTGTGAGCAGAGGGCAGAAAACCTCTTAACTTTTTACTGTGAGCCGCAATAGGCTTCACCTCTGAGTGTGCACAGAGCGGCAGCTTTTCTGAGGCAGAACTGAGGAGAAAACAGACGAGAGTAGATTGCAGATAACCTGGCGGCTGATTTTCGCTATCTGCCACAAGAGATTCAACACTCTGACTGCTTTCCTGGGACAGAAGGGAGTAGGGGACTGGGTTGCATGAAGACAGCTGATAATCTGGTTCCAGCTTTTCGCGGAGTGTCACAATAAACTCTAGTCTCTGCGTGTGCATTGTGCAACTGCTTTTCGGGGACAGGATGGTGCTGGGCACGCCCCAAGCCTCTCCACTGGGGGACGGGAGTGGGTGCACACCATACCAGGCTTCTAAAACTTGGGAGTTTTGAATCCCCGTTACCAACCAGAGATAAAATACAAGAGATCGGTGGCTCTGGGTGTGCCGATGGCCTGGGCACAGACAGGTTAAGGGCAGGCAAGTGACGAAAGCCTGGGACACAGGAGATTGTTCGCTTTTCTAAGAGGACCTTTTGAACAGCAGTGGCCATGAGGTCCCCTCCGCGGGGACAAGAGGGCGGGGTGATGCTATATTCTTACTCCTCCCCCCACCCCCAGCACAGTCGGACTTCAGAGAGAAACGCAGCGCCTCTAGTGGGCACTTGAATCCCCTACACTAAACCTCAACCCCCTGCATCCGCCAGGAGCATCCTTACAACGCAAGTCAGCTGGCAAGCCGGCCCAGCTCCCTCTGGAGACCAACACAGGCCCCTGCATCTACCAAGTGTGATTAAAGAATGCTCCAAAACATCAGCTAATGGTGGAAATAGGACCAGCCTTACTTCTTTTTTTTTCTCTTTTCTTAATTTTTCTATTTATTTTCTATTCTTTATCATATATATATATTTTTTTCGCTTTCTCTTTTTTTGATATCAGGTTTATAATTTATTCATTTGTTTCCTTATTTTTCAGATCAGACTGCTGCTTTTTTTTTTCTCTTTTCTTCCTTCCCTACTTTTTCCTTCTTTCTTTTTTTTTTTAAAGTCAGGCTTATGATTTTTTGTTTCTCTGTTCTCATTTTTATTCCTTTTCCTTTTCTCTTGTCTTGAATCAGGTTCTTGTTTTTTGTTTTTCTTTTTTATTCTTATTTTTTCTTTTACAGACTTATTTTGACAAACAAATCAAAGCATACCTATTTAAAGGTCCAAACACTCTCCACTACAAGCAAGGAGGAACTCTGTAGAGGAAGGACCAGTGGGAAAGAGCAGTCAAAATACAATAGCAGAGTGTACAGCATATACCAGAAACACTTCCTGAAGTTTTTGTTGTTGTTGTTATTGTTTTGTTTTTGTTTTTCTTTCATCCTTTCTTTTCTGGACAAAATGACAAGACAGAGAAATTCACCCCAAAAGAAAGGAGATAGTATCAGTGCCAGGGACTTAATCAATACAGATATAAGTAAGATGTCAACTAGAATTTAAAACAATGATTATTAAGATACTAGCTGGCTTGAAAAAAAGCATAAAGGACTCTAGAGGATCCTTCCTGCAGAGCTAAAAGAACTAAATCTAGTCTGGCTGAAATTAAAAATGCTATTAATGAGATGCAGTCCCAGATGGAGGCTTTGAAAACGAGGATGAACAAGGCAGAAAAGCAAGATAGTGATATAGAAGTCAACACGATGGAAAATAAGGAAGCGGAAAAGAAAGAGAAAGAAAACTACTGGATCACGAAAGGGGACTTAGGGAACTCAGCAATTCCATAAAATGAAATATCCAGATAATAGGGGTCCCAGAAGATGAGTGAGAGAGAGGGGCAGAAGGTTTATTTGAACACATTATGGCTGAGAACTTCCCTAATCTGGGTAAGGAAACAGGCATTCAAGTCCAAGAGGCACAGAGAACCCCCCTGAAAATCAATAAAAATAGGTCAACACCTCAATATATAATAGTGAAGCTTGCAAATTTCAAAGAGAGAAAATTCTGAAAGCAGCCTGGGACAAGAGGTCCTTAACCTAAAGGGTAGACATAGATGCATAATTTTGGCAGCAGACCTGTCCACTGAGACCTGGCAGGCCAGAAAGGACTGGCATGATATATTCAGCGTGCTAAATGGGAAAATATGCATCCAAGAATACTTTACCCAGCAAGGTTGTCATTCAGAACAGAAGGAGAGAGAAAGAATTTCCAGGACAAATAAAACTAAAGGAATTTGTGAACACCAAACCAGCCCTGCAAAAAATATTAAAGGGGACCCTTTGAGATGGAAACACAGACCAAAAGTAACAATCTATAGGAACTGCGACTTTACAGGTGATACAATGGCACGAAATTCATACCTTTCAATCATTACTCTGAATGTAAATGGACTAAATGCTCCAACCAAAAGACACAGGGTATCAGACTATATAAAAAAAACAAGACCCATCTATAGCCTCCACATTTAAAGTGAGGGAGTGGAAAACCATTTATCATGCCAATGGACATCAAAAGAAAGCTGGACTATCCATCCTTATATCAGAAAAATTAGATTTTATTATCTTTTTAACATGAATTTTTTTTTTAGATTTATTTATCCATTTGACAGAGAGAGAAAGAGAGAGAACAAGCAGGGGGACCAGCAGAGGGAGAGGGAGAAGCAGGCCTCCTGCTGAGCAAGGAGCCCGATGTGGGGGGCTCGATCCCAGGACCCCAGGATCACGAGCTGAGCCGAAGGCAGACGCCCAACCAACTGAGCCACCCAGGAGCCCCAGAAAAATTAGATTTTAAACCAAAGGCTGTAATAAGAGATGAAGAAGGACACTACATCATAATAAAATGGTCTCGCCAACAAGATCTAACAATTGTAAATATTTATGCCCCTAACTTGGGAACAGCCAAATATATAAACCAATTAATAACAAAATTAAAGAAAATCATTGATAATAATACAATAATAGTAGGGGACTTTAACACCCCACTCACAGTAAGGGACAGATCTTCTAAGCAGATCAACAAGGAAACAAGGGCTTTGAGTAACACACTGGACCAGATAGATTTCACAGATATATTAAGAGCATTTCATTCTAACGCAGCAGAATACACATTCTTCTCAAGTGCACATGGAACATTCTCCAGAATAGATCACATACTGGGTCGCAAATCAGGTCTCAACAAATACAAAAAGATTGAGATGCATATTTTCAGACCACAATGCTTTAAAACTTAAAGTCAAGTTTTTCCCCATAAAGCCAACCACAAGAAAAAATGTGGAAGGAACACAAATACACGGAGGTTAAAGAACATCCTACTAAAGAATGAATGGGTCAACCAGGAAATTACAGACTAATTTAAAAAATACATGGAAGCAAATGAAAATGAAAACACTACAGTTCAGAACCTCTGGGATGCAGCAAAGGTAGTCCTAATAAGAGGAAAGTATACAGCAATACAGGCCTTCCTCAAAAAACAAAAGTCTCAAATACACAACCTAACCTTACACCTAAAGGAGCTGGAAAAAGAATATCAAAGAAAGCCTAAATCCAGCAGGAAAAGAGAAATAATAAAGACAAGAGCAGGGTGGCCTTGGTGGCTCAGTCAGTTAAGCATCTGCCTTCAGCTCAGGTAATGACCCCAGGGTCCTGGGATCGAGCCATCAGGCACCCTGCTCGGCTGGGAGCCTGCTTCTCCCTTTCCCTCTGCCCACCCCCTCCCCCCGCTTGTGATCTCTCTCTCTCTCTCTATGTCAAATAAAATCTTAAAAACAAAAAAAAAAGACTAGAGCAGAAATCAATTATATAGAAATAAAATAAAAAAACAGAACAGACCAACAAAAGCAGGAGCTGGTTCTTTGAAAGAATTAATAAGATCAATACAATATACCCCAAGCCAGACTTACCAAAAAGGAAAGAGAAAGGACACAAATAAATAAAATCATGAATGAAAGAAAACACAACCAACATCAAAGAAATACAAACAATTATAAGAGAATATTATGAAAAATTATATGCCAACAAATGGGGCAATCTGGAAGAAATGGATAAATTCTTAAAAACATATAAACTATCAAAACTCAAACAGAAAGAAAGAGAAAATTTGAACAGACCCATAACCAGGAAAGAAAATGAATCAATAATCAAAAACCTCCCAACAAACAAAAGTCCAGGGCCAGATGGCTTCCCAGCGGAATTCTACCAAACATTTAAAGAAGAATTAATACCTATTCTTCTGAAACTGTTCCAAAAAAATAGAAATGGAAGGAAAACTTCCAAATCACTCCTATGAGGCCAGTATTACCTTGATTCCAAAACCAGACAAAGACCCCACAAAAAGAATTACAGACCAATATCCCTGATGAACATGGATGCAAAAATTCTCACCAGGATACTAGCTAACAGGATACAACAGTACATTAAAAGAATTATTCACCACAACCAAGTGGGATTTATTCCTCGGCTGCAAGGTTGGTTCAACATTTCAAATCAATTAATGTGATATACTACATTAACAAAAGAAAGGACAAGAACCATATGATCCTCTCAATAGATGCAGAAAAAGCATCTGACAAAGTACAGCATCCTTTCTTGATAAAAACTCTCTGCTGTGAAGGCATAGAGGGAACATACCTCAATATCATAAAAGCCATCTATGAAAAGCCCACAGTATCACTCTCAATGGGGAAAAACTGAGTTTTTCCACTAAAGTCAGGAACACGACAGGGATGTCCACTATCACAACAAATTATTGGATGTCCTAGACTCAGCAATCAGACAACAAAAAGAAATAAAAGGCATCCGAATTGGCAAAGAAGTCCAACTCTCACTCTTCACAGATGACATGATACTTTATGTGGAAAACCCAAAGACTCCACCCCAAAACTGCTAGAACTCATACAGGAATTCAGCAAAGTGGCAGGATATAAAATCAATGCACAGAAATCAGTTGCATTTCTATAAACTAACAATGAGATGGAAGAAAGAGAGATTAAGGAGTCAATCGCATTTACAATTGCACTAAAAACCGTAAGATACCTAGGAATAAACCTAACTAAAAAGGCAAAGGATTTGTACTCAGAAAACTATAGAACACTCATGAAAGAAATTGAGGAAGACACAAAGAAATGGAAAAACATTTCATGCTCATGGATTGGAAGAACAAATATTGTTAAAATATCTATGCTACCTAGAGCAATCTATACACTCAATGCAATCTCTTTCAAAATACCATCAACTTTTTTCACAGAGCTGGAACAAATAATACTAAAACTTGTATGTAACCAAAAAAGACCCCGAATAGCCAAAGTAATGTTGAAAAAGAAAACCAAAGCTGGTGGCATCACAATTCCAGGCTTCAAGCTCTATTACAAAGCTATAATCATCAAGACACTATGGTACTGGCAAAAAAACAAACACATAGATCAATGGAACAGAATAGAAAACCCAGAAATGGACCTTCAACTCTATGGTCAACTAATCTTCGATAAAGCAGGAAAGAATATCCAATGGAAAAGAAGATAGTCTCTTCAACAAATGGTGTTAGGAAAATTGGACAGCCCCATGCAGAAGAATGAGACTGGACCATTTCCTTACACCATACACAAAAATAAACTCAAAATGAATGAAAGACCTAAATGTGAGTCAGGAATCCATCAAAATCCTTTTTTTTTTTTTTTTTTTAAGATTTTATTTATTTTGACAGAAAGAGACAGCGAGAGAGGGAACACAAGCAGGGGGAGTGGGAGAGGAAGAAGCAGGCTTCCCGCTGAGCAGAAAGCCCAACGTGGGGCTCGATCCCAGGACCCTGGGATCATGACCTGAGCTGAAGGCAGACGCTTAATGACTGAGCCACCCAGGTGCCCCCAGGAATCCATCAAAATCCTTGAGGAGAACACAGGCAGAAACCTCTTTCACCTCAGCCACAGCAACTTCTTGCTAGACATGTCTCCAAAGGCAAGAGAAACAAAAGCAAAAATGAACTACTGGGACTCTGTCAAGATAAAAAGCTTTTGCACAGCAAAGGAAACAGTCAACAAAACTAAAAGGCAACCTACAGAATGGCAGAAGATATTTACAAATGTCTTATCAGATAAAGGGCTAGTATCCACAATGTATAAAGAACTTACCAAGCTCAGGGTGCCTGGGTGGCTCAGTCGTTAAGCGTCTGCCTTTGGCTCAGGTCATGATCCCAGAGTCCTGGGATTGAGCCCACACTGGGCTCCCTGCTCAGCGGGAAGGCTGCTTCTCCCTCTCCCACTACCCCTGCTTGTGTTCCCTCTCTCACTATGTCTCTATCTGTCAAATAAATAAATAAAATCTTAAAAAAAACCAAAAAACTTATCAAGCTCAACACCCAAAAAACAAATAATGCAGTCAAGAAATAGGCAAAGAAGACATACAAATGACCAACAGACACATTGAAAAATGCTCAATATCACTTGGCATCAGGGAAATCCAAATCAAAACTACAATGAGATACCACATCACACTGGTCAGAATGGCTAAAATGAACAACTCAGGAAACAACAAATGTTGGTGAGGATGTGGGGAACGGGGAACCATCTTACACTGTTGGTGGGAATGCAAGCTGGTGCAGCCACTCTGGAAAACGGTATGGAGTTTCCTTAAAATGTTAAAATAGAGCTACGCTACAGCCCAGCAATTGCACTACTAGGTATTTATCCAAAGGATACAAACATAGTGATCTGAAGGGGCACCTGCACCCCAATGTTTATAGCAGCAATGTCTACAAGAGCCAAACTATGGAAAGAGCCCAGATGTCTACCAACAGATAAATGGATAAAGAAGATGTGGTGTATATATATATGTATACACACAGACACACACACACACACTAGGATATTACTCAGCCATCAAAAAGAATGAAATCTTGCTATTTGCAATGACATGGATGGAACTAGCGGGTATTATGCTAAGCGAAATAAGTCAGTCAGAGAAAGACAAATACCATGAGTTCAGTCATATGTGGAATTTAAGAAACAAAACAGATGAACATAGGGCACCTGGGTGGCTCAGTTGGTTAAGCGACTGCCTTCGGCTCAGGTCATGATCCTGGAGTCCCAGGATCGAGTCCCGCATCGGGCTCCCTGCTCGGCAGGGAGTTTGCTTCTCCCTCTGACCCTCCCCCCTCTCATGTGCTCTCTCTCATTCTCTCTCTCTCAAATAAATAAATAAAAATCTTAAAAAAAAAACAACAGATGAACATAGGGGAAGGGAAGGAAAAATAAGAGATGGAGGCAAACCATAAGAGATGCTGAACTCTAGGAAAGAAACTGAGGGTTGCTGGATGGAAAGTGGGTGGAGGGAAGGGGTAACTGGGTAATGGGCATTAAGGAGGGCACTTGATGCCATGAACACTGGGTGTTATATGCAACTGATGAATCACTAAATTCTACCCCGGTAACTAATAATACAGTATATGTTAACTAAATTGAATTTAAATAAAGAATTTTTTTTAAATACTATCCAGAATTTAAAAAAAAGAGCAGTATTCGTAAAGAAAGTCTGTAAAATTAGACTACATTAAAGTTAAGAATTTCTGTTTATCAAGACATTACTAAGAGAGTGGGAACCTAGACTGGGAGAAGACGTTTGCCACATATGTCAATAGACAAAGGATATTCAGAACTCTTCATAATCACCAAGAAAAAGCCAGACAACCCAAGAGAAAAAATAGGCAGAAGAAGGCACTTCACAAGAGCAAAGATGACTATCTAATAAATAAGATTTCAACCTCTTCAGTAATTAGGGAAATGCAAATTAAAACCACAATGATACACTATTCTACACTTGTCAATCTGGCAAAAATTTTAATAGATCACAACACCAAGTACTGATGGGGGTGTGGAACAATATAAACTCTTATATGTTGCAGGTGGAAATGTAAAAAAATTAGGCATTATCTCCTAACATGAGATACACCAATATTAAGATCCAGCAAATGCAGTCTAAGTAAAACTCCAGAGAAACCTGCGTGCATATTCACCAAAACACTGTCACAGCAGTATGGTTTTCAAAGCCAAAATCTGGAAACAACCCAAATGTTCATCAGCATAATGTAAAAACAAATTACAATGTATTTTATTTATACACTGGAAATGCTATATACATAGCAACCAGTCCAGATAGAAAAAGGAAATCAGAGGGCTCAAGAGAGCTGTCTTCAAAAGGAGAGAAAAAGGAACCAAAAAAAATTTACAGACAGATTATCAGATGTGTTTGAGCAAGCAAAGTAACTCCGGAAAAACACAAAGTTGTTCAAGAAATGTAATTCTAGTGTGATACATAGCTCAGCTATGAATATTTTCATAGTCATGATAATGTAAAGTGAATATTAATAAACCACTGCTGTACCCTCTCAAAGAAAATCAGTACAAAAAGTAAAAGAGATTACAGGAAATTCAGCCTCGAAGAAGGCAGGAAAGGAAAAAAAGAAAAGCAAAGAAGTATGCAGATACAAAACACAAAAGAAACTGGTAGACATAAATACAATAGAACTGTAATGACAAACAGTAAACATATCAGAAATGATAATAAACGTGAACACAGTAGACTACAGAGGTTATCAGATTGGATTAAAAAACAAAATTCAGGGGCGCCTGGGTGGCTCAGTCGTTAAGCGTCTGCCTTCGGCTCAGGTCATGATCCCAGCATCCTGAGATCGAGCCCCGCATCAGGCTCCCGGCTCAGCGGGAAGCCTGCTTCTCCCTCTCCCACTCCCCCTGCTCTCCTCTCTCGCTGTGTCTCTCTCTGTCAAATAAATAAATAAAAATAAATAAAAAATATAAAAAACAAAATTCAGGTATATGATATGTATAAGAGAAGTACCTGAAACAGAGACATATTAAGAATGAAAGAGATGACAAAAAATACACCTAGTTAAAGTCTGTCAAAGCAAAATGTATTTAATAGCCTTCAAAATTAAGCTAGAAATTCCTTAACTACTTCCATTTTTAGAGGGTAACTCTTATTTCTCATCTTACTTTTTCCCTAAGGATGGGCTTACATAATTCTCCTCCTGAAAATTGATTACCAATGTACTAAAATGTGTTAATTCTAACAGATATTGCCAAATTACCTTTTACACTAATTAATCAACACATGAGAATGCCCTGTTTCTCTTAGCAAGCACTATTTTATTATTTTTTACCAATCTCTTTGATAAAAGGAAATGATTTTGTTTTAATTTTGCATTTCTCCAACTATAAATATGGTGAGCATATATTTCCTCTTTTCTGTCTTTGTGAATTATCTGCTCATCTCTTGTCCATACTTCTATCGGGTTGTCTTTTTTTTATTAACTCTGCAAATTATGTTGCAAATTAATATTCTTGTCATTGCCTTAGGCAAAAATGTCCAAAACAATGTTGAATAATTGTGGCATTAGGTATTCCTGTCTACTAAATGAAATTAGCTCAAATATTTCTAATTCTAATAAACAGCAGGAAACATTAGGTTAAAAAGACTGTATCATATTTATATAGTTTTATTTCATTCCTATTTTACCTTGAGTAAAAGGTAATGGCTGGCCACTATCAAATATTCTTTTTCTTCATTTTAACTATTATATTAAGTTCTACAGTGTTAAAATGTTTATCATTAAAATATACAGATATTTTCAAATAAAGGTAGAGAAACAATGTATTTACCATTTGCAAAATTAATTTAAAAAATTTAACTGGCTCCTAAACAGGCAACATAATTTAAAAATGAGCTTACTAGTAACTTACTTTAAAATATTTAATTAAATAAATCAAAAGATAAAGCAACTTATCTCTGTATTTATTTTTTTTATAAAATGCATTTTCAAAAATGTTTCATTAGAAACTGGTGCTACAAAAATAAATATAAAACAAATATACATGTTTACATATGTTACTTACAACATAAATACACATTATTTACATGGTCAAAACCTCAAAGACTCCAGCATGTTTTTTCCATGATTCTCAACATGTCTGAGAAGTAGGGAAAACAATAAAAAAAGCATAAATATACCACACACCATTTATATTTTTGCTTTTAAAAGACTGTTCAATACAAATATATGAACACAAAGTTTGGGGGTATATGTTCTAAGAGCAAAGTCCGGTGTACTATTTTAATCTATGACCAGTACATTTTAGAACTTTCATTCTGTTTTGTCCTCTCATTAGAATACATCCATTATGGTATAGATTAAAACTGTCTTTTATAGAAAGGCTTTCTGAGGAAGTTAGATTAAATAAAAAAAGTCACTTTACTTGAAAGCCAACAAAGTTATTTATTAGACTTATGCATCTAAAAGGAGCTTTAATTATTCAAAACTCGGAGCTGGATTAGAAAACATCAAAAGGATGGAAGAAAGACACTGTAATTTCTGTTTGATGTTATCTGGCAATTTGTCATTTTCTCCATACCTAAGTGAAGCGAAAGAAAAAAAAAAAGACAAAAACATAACTTAATTAATTGGTTTGTATGAGACTACCAAAAGGCATATGCTATTTCTCAGTAATTCTTCAATGAAAGAGGCACCTCAGAAAAATTACACAAAATTATTTAAGTAGATACCTAAATCAAGTTAAGCATATCCAGTTTGTTTCCTTTTAAAATAGGCCACTTTCTAAATGTATTTAAATAATAAAAAGAAAATTAGGTCAAAAACTTGAGCTGACTTGAAAATTGGATTCTTCATTAAATTGAAGGCCCTAATCTAAAGAACATACAAAACTTTATTAAATCATTTATTTCAACATACAAAGAAAACAAAATTATATAGCAAAGGGCTAAATCTCAACCATTATATTAAGAACTTACCTAGTTGTTTGACCATTTGGTGATGTATAACTGATAGAAGACACTCCTGCCTGCACGACCAACTGGGACCCATCATTGAACTGAACCCACACAGCTCCACTAGTTAACTAGAAAAATAAGTGTGCAAAATTACTATACAGTAGAAGATTTAAAGTTCTTAAAAGGTATTCATGTTTAATAGGACTTTCATACAGTTAAAAAAACCAATGCTCAGAGCTCTTGGGTGGCTCAGTCAGTTAAGCATCTGACTCTTGATTCTGGGTCGGGTCATGATCTCAGGGTCCTAGTATCAAGCCCCGTATAGGGCTCCCCACTAAGCAGGGAGTCTGCTTGCCTCCCTCTGCACCCCCACTGCTCGTGCTTGAACGAGCGTGCGCTCGCTCTCTCTTAAATAAATTAAATTAATCTTTTTTTTTTTAAAGATTTTATTTGACACAGAGAAAGAGAGAGAGAGAGATAGTGAGAGCAGGAACACGAGCAGGGGGAGTGGGAGAGGGAGGAGCAGGGAGCCCAATGCAGGGCTCGATATAAGGACCCTGGGATCATGACCTGAGCCGAAGGCAGACGCTTAACGTCTGAGCCACCCAGGCGTCCCAAATTAAATAAATCTTAAAAAAAAAAAAAGCAACCCTCTCAGAAAACTACAAATATGGGATTGTGATGGTAGTAGCACTGAGAATATTCACATCTTTTCTGATTATTCCTTTAATAGCTATGGCATTAAAATATTAAAATTATTCTAAATGAATCCTGTTTCCCATTCATTTCTACTATGATGTCTGAGTAGTTTTGTGTCCTCCCCCCCCACTCCAATAGCATTTCTTTCTTTCTTTTTTTTTTTTAAAGATTTTATTTATTTGACAGAGAGAGACACAGTGAGAGAGGGAGCACAAGCAGGGGGAGTGGGAGAGGGAAAAGCAGGCTTCCCGCTGAGCAGGGAGCCCGATGTGGGGCTCGATCCCAGGACCCTGGGATCATGACCTGAGTTGAAGGCAGACACTTAATGACTGAGCCCCTCCAATAGCATTTCTAACCAAGAAGAGATTTAGGAAATAACAAAAGTAACATTTTCTTAAATTAGGATTTCCCTCTATTCTTTGTTCTTGGGCTACAGAATCTCTCTTCTGCCTGAGAACATTACACCTTAGCCTTTGCAACTTATTCCTTTAGTCACTGATATTTGATATAGTCACTAATATACAATGTGACACTCCAAACAGCAGAGAGAACACATGGTCACTGGAATCAAACAGACCTGAGTTTACAACCAGACTGCCAACTACCAAGTAAGACTGTGCAAGTCAGTCAACAGTTATAAGCCATAATTTTACTATCTATAAAAGGAGGTAACACCAACTTTATATATGACAATATATGTGAGAAACATGGTACCACATAGCAGGTACTCAACAAATGCTGAGTTCCCTTCATTTATTTCCTACCCTCATAAAGGTCTAAGATGCATTTTTCTTCACTGGTAAGTAAAAATTACATGTACTATGTTCAAGTCTCCAATCTTCAAGCTTTCAGATAATATATACATATAGGCTCACACCTACATATAATTCTGTAAGTATGAAACTCAATGTGGACTTAATTTTTATTTATTTATTTAATTTCTTTTTTAAAGATTTTATTTATTTATTCGACAGAGAGAGAGAGAGTGAGAGAGGGAACACAAGCAAGGCGAGTGGGAGAGGGAGAAGCAGGCTTCCCGCTGAGCAAGGAGCCCAATGCGGGGCTCGATCCCAGGACCCTGGCATCATGAACTGAGCCAAAGGAAGACACTTAATGACTGAGCCACCCAGGATCCCCTGGACTTAATTTTTAAATGCAAAAATCCTTTTCTGCCAAATGAGTTACTCTAGTAATAGATTAAAAATAGTTTGTAAAACTAAATGTCATGAACATCATTCTCAATTCCCAATAAGTAGCCATTATGAGACACCTCTATTCTGTTTGTTTGTTTTTTACGATTTTATTTATTTGAGAGAGACAGAGAGAGAGAGCATGAGCAGGATGGAAGGGCAGAGGGAGAGGGAGAAGCAGGCTTCCCACCGAGCAGGGAGCCCGACATGGGGATGACCCCAGGACCTGAGATCATAACCTGAGCCGAAGGCAGACACTTAACTAACTGAGCCACCCAGGCGCCCCTCTATTCTGTTTTTCTTAATTTATTTTTTAAATTGAAGCACAGCTGACATACAATGTTATGTTAGTTTCAGGTATACAACATAGTGATTCAACAGTTCTGTACAGCACTCAATGCTCACAATCTGTCACAACACTATCACAGTATTATTGACTATATATTCCCTATGCTGTACTTTTCATTTCTGTGACTTATTTATTTTACAGCTGGAAGTGTGTACCTCTTAATCCCCTTCACCTAGTTTGCCAATCCTCCTCCCCTCTGGCAATGACCAGTTTGTTTTCTGTATGGATGAGCTTCTTTCTGTCTTGTTTTTTAGCTTCCACATGTAAGTGAAATCATATATTTGTTTTTCTCTGACTTATTTCACTTGGCATAATACCCTCTAGGCCCACCCATGTTGTCAAAAATGGCAAGATTTTATTCTTTATTCTTATGGCTGAGTAATATTCCATTGTTTATATACACATACTTTTTTTTAATGTATGTATGTATGTATAGTTATTTATTAATTAATTTTAAGTGGGCTCTATGCCCAATGTGGGGCTTGAACTCACAGCCCTGAGATCGAGTTGCATGCTCTATGGACTGAGTCAGCCAGGCGCCCCTACACATACATCTTCTTCATCCATCTATCAGTGGACATTTGGGTTTAAAACACTTGTTTTTAAAACTGTAAAAACAAATGTCAAAAACAAATCACTTACGTCTTACCAATCTATTAACAATACCTAGAGTTCTCCAAGTGTGTACAAATAAAAAATGTCTAAAATTTTAACATAACTAATGTAAAAAAAGGTGTAAAATCTTTCTCGCAAAGAGAAATCTTTAAAATTATTTATTTTTTTTTGATAATTGTGTAATGACTGTGAAAACTAAAGAAATTCATACTGAGAAAATTCACTTTACTATAAAAACTTCTCACCTGTGTAGCCCAACCAACATTTTTCACAAAAACAGATTTCAAAAGTTGTGCTGATTTAGGAAGACATTCTTTTAGACTACTAGAAGAGATGTTTGTTCCAGAAGCTGCAGCCGTAAAGCCACGTCCTTCATTTGTAACCATCTACAAACAGTAAAAGACAAAAAGATATTATTCCTTAGCATTTTTATAAGCCAACTTCAGCAAAACTGAAAAATGACTAGATTTTCATTAGCTGAAAATAATTTTCAATAACAAAGTTAAAAAATTAAGATATAATCACATAATAAACTTCAGATTTAAATTAAAATATTAACAAAAAAATGCAAGTATATAACCGCATTACGGAAAATTAGAGAAATACAGAAAAGAAAAATCAGTTGCTGTTTTCATTTAGGTAGATTTCTTTTGCCTTTTTTTCCCCCAAGGTACAATTTTTCATAACTGCAATTACAGTATATACGTATATGTGTATGAGTATACACAGATCTATTTCTTTAATGTTGAATTTTTCTGTATTGCTATATAGTATTTATAGGCATGACAGTTCACTGAATAAAAATTTAATAAGTTTATGTAACCAATGATCTATCATGGATATTAAGGCAGTCAATGATATTTTATTAGTAAAAATAAAATGATACATATAGTAACATATTTTGCTTTTTCCCAGAGGGGACAGGTTAGGCCTCACAGGGGTAACATTTAAACTGAGACCTGGGGGCCCCTGGGTGGCTCAGTCGTTAAGCATCTGCCTTCAGCTCAGGTCATGATCTCAGGGTCCTGGGATCGAGCCCCATGTCGGGCTCCCTGCTCAGTGGAGAGCCTGCTTCTCTCTCTCCCTCTGCCTGCCGCTCTGCCTACTTGTACTCTCTCTCTGTCAAATAAATAAAATCTTTAAAAAAATAAAAATAAAAAAAATAAACTGAGACCTAAAGGATGAGAAAGAATTAGCCATTAAGAGGTTAGAGAAAAGTTCCAGGTCAAGTGAATAGCAGGTGAAAAGGCCCTGAAAGTTTGATTTACTTGAAGAACTAAAGAAGGCATAGACAGTACAGGGTAAGTAGGCAGGGGAGAAGTAGACAGATGATAGTAAGGCCATAGTAAGGAATTTAAATTTTATATGAAGGGCATGAGGCAATCACTGAAGAGTTTAAAGTATAGAAGTGACATATATTTACTTACAGAAGGATTAAGTATTGGTGCCGTTTTTGGATAAGCAGCACTATTCATCATTTTATTCAAAGATGCTCTATCACTTATCAGGTAGTTTGAATCCACAGGAGGAGGAGGTGATAAGGCCTTAGGTGAACTAGTATTACCAGGTTTTCTGAAGAGGAAAGAAATGTCTGAATATATTCCCTTAAAGCTTTCAAATTATAGAAAACTAAAAAATGTCCATAATGTAAACACCAAACTACTTTTTTTTAACATTTCCGATACATCTTAGACATATTTAAAATTTTTTCAAACACTTACCTTCCTACAATTATTGGGAAAAAGGGAGCACTTCCACTTTTCTTTTCCTCTTCTGAAATTATGGATTCCAGTGCTAAGCAAATACGATGGCCCTATTTCAAAAGAATAGTGCTGTCATTATTTCATCTGTCACTTGGAATCACTATTAATTGGTATGAAAACCTACCACAACTAGGTACATACCTCATTTGCATGATCCATATACATTTGTATTTCCCCTTTCAAGCTATTAATTTCACTTTCACCTTTTAAGGTATAAGACTTCCCAGTCTTTTCAATCACCTGAATTAAATCTTCGGTTTTGTGTATCTTTGCTCCTTAAAGAATAAGAAGAAAACTACTCTTTTATCATTTCTTTAAATATTCCTGTTTATATTCATTATCATACTAGTGCATAAAGATCAAGGTATTATTTATATTCACTCACTGAACATTAATAAAATGAGGCTCTGAATGTATTCAGTAAATATAGGCCATCCATTTTTTTCTGCATATATCTGGCTTAAGTCTGATACTCCTATGATATCTTAAAAAATCACTGATCTCATACAAAAACATAACTGAAGGATAGCTATAATTATATATGTACCGTGTGAGTGTATGTGCTAGGTGTCCCTTAAAGGGAGTTTTACCGATTAAAAAGTAAACCATCTTTATAGAATAGATTTAGAAAATAATATTCTCTAGTTCAACCCTATCCTTTTGCCACATTTCTAATTTTCATCATTTGGTATATGTCCATTTGAGTTTCTATTAAGAAACAGGATATTTATTTCAGGTGATTCTGTACTACCAACCTGAATGTTGTTAAATCTAAGCTATTTAGGGAAAGAGGACTAATATACGTATTGGAGAATAAGCTGTTTACATGAAAGTATATATAAATAAATTTGGTTAACATATTTAGCATATAGTACACTGTGCTGTGTAATTAATTTGTATGAATATATAGTTTATAAACTTGTGGTGCTGAATTTAAAAAAAAAAAACACAACTACTAAATTATAAACTAAAGGGAAAAAAATTACCATTTCTAAATGGTACTTACCATCATAAAACCAAACCTCAAAATCAGCATCAGGGGAATTCTCCATCAAAATGCATTTAGCATATCTTGTAAAATAAGTGATTTTGGGTGATTTAGATCTTACAAGGTGTACAAATCTGGAAGCATATTGATATTTTCGCCAGTACTTCTCTAGGGAAGAAAAGAAAAAAATTACCTAATAGTAGGAAATAAAGTGTTGATGTGACATATAAATTCCCTAAGTTTAATATTGATCTCTACTCTTCCTCAAAAATTCAAGTTGATAGGTTAGAAACCTCATTACCAAAATAAAGATATTTTAGTCATGCAAGTCTATTATTGTAATGAAAACTAAAGACAATATAATACAATTCCCAAGAAGTATATAACAAAATCTGATGAATAGTACCATGATTATTTAAAAAATCTCTTTCTTTGACCCATTGACTCCTTATTATAAGTAACGATTCCAGAAAAGTTTTAAAAATTGAAATGAAAAAATTTCTACCTGAGAAATCAGAATCAGACTATCAGGAAAAGATGTAGTTCTTTTTATGTTAGTAAGGCATAGAGTTTTGTGGTCCTACTATTCAAAATTAGTTTTTACAATTCCCTGTAACTATAGTCACTTACAGTATTTAGTCTGGTCTATCTGTTTTGATTTCTAATAGGGTTAGGTTAGATAGGTTTTCTTGTTTGATTCTAAAAGTCACTTCAGTGAAGTCTTACTATTCAATATTTAATTCCCCCATCCATAATATCCAGAAGCTGAACAAGGAGTCAAATTTGGTTAGCCATAATTATAGATTATCATTTATGGAGCATAATAATGCTTTCAAAAGTCAAAAATTGATACTTTATGTTGAATTTTGAACAAGATTCTAGACAAATTAGTAACTAAACAAGTGTACGTATATTTGTGTGATATATGACTAATATTCCATAGTTGTTACTTAAATACGTGATAACACAGATTATGAATAAACATTGGATTAGTAAATTACACCACATCTCACCATATATAAAGTATGAGAACATGAGCTGCAGCCTGGCTGAAGCAAGACATTTACAATCGATGATATCCACACATACGGAGTTTACGTATGTATAAATCCATTATCTAAATTTATTCCCTGGTAAATTTACATACCTGGTAAATTGTCAAAGCTGTACCTACTGATGTTGTCAGTAGGGGGTGGTGGTCTATCAGCAAGAGGAAAACCTCTTCCATCATTGGGATAATAAACAGTGATCTGCCAAAAAGTTTTTTTAAGAATTCTAATTATATGCCATTAAGTTAAAGTGCTATATTTTGTTAATAAAATTATGAAAAGAGCTCACATGTAAAATTAAATATTATTTTATTGAAAATGTTAAATATTCCCTAGAAGTAATTATTTTGCCTTTTTTTTTTTTTTAAGATTTTATTTATTTATTTGACAGAGAAAGAGACACAGTGAGAGAGGGAGCACAAGCAGGGGGAGTGGGAGAGGGAGAAGCCTGAGCTTCCCAGATCCCAGAACCCTGGCATCACGACCTGAGCTGAAGGGAGACGCTTAACGACTGAGCCACCCAGGCGCCCCAGTTATTTTGCTTTTCAAACTTAAGCTTAAAGTTTAGATTTGCTACAAGCTATAATTATTTTTAAAACCACATTAATTAAATATATGTAATATGCTATTTTAGTTTTTGAATTTCAGAGATACTATCACATTAAGAAAACCAATTTTTAAATATTTTAACGATATCCTTGTAGAACGAATTGGAATGCTAAATGCTTAATGATGATTTAAAGTTGCAAAATAAAGTAAAGCCACATTACCATATTTCCATCACTAGATATCTGAAGAACTTCTTTCACATATTCTTGAGATGTATGCTCCTTTAGAAGCTCCACACATACCTCCTCTGAATCAAGTATGCTGACCTAAAAAACAAAAAACTAACATTAGTAACAATTCTCTTGTTTACTATAATAGCTCTGACATATATAACACTTAAAAGTACTTAACCATAGCAGAAACAAAAATTCAAGTCAAAATCAAATGGCTGCTTCTCTGCAACAGTCTACACCACAGGTGTATTTGAGCACAATTGTGAAACATAAGGAGCAAAGGTAAGAAGGCATAATTAAGTGTGAAATGATAACCAGAGAGCAGAACGAAAGCAGAAGGTAGGGGTGGAGAATAAGGACTTTGAGAAGACAAAAGCAAGGCAAACAAAGGCAGATTGGGTGAAACAGAAAGCAAGGTACAAACAGGAGGAAGATGGAATTAAAAAATTAAAATCGCTATTCCCAATTCATACATCAATTTAAACTTTAAACTTGATTTTGTGTATACTTTTTCTTTAAATAATTCCAGGTGTTAAAAAAAATTTTTGTTTTTTAGTTTACCTTTTTCATTTGAGACTAAATACCAAAACAAGACAAAAGCAAAAAGCAGTATTAAATATTAATTTAGTAATTGCAATTGTAAATAAAATAATATTTAACACAGTATTTAGCCCCTGTTATTTTTAAATGTTTCCCATTATCAATAATTTAAAATTCAAAACTTACCAGTACCAATTCACCATTCTTAAAGTAGTCAGAAGAAAACACTAGCTATTTTTCCATAAACTCCCGGTCTCTTTACTTTTAAATGAGTTTCTCATGTAAATATCAAAAGTACAGGAACTAAAAGAAACATATTAGATACAAGAAGCCACATACTCAAGGAAAATACCACATAGTAATTTAGAAAAATGATAGACATACCACAGCCTTTTTGGTTTTCTGTCTAATCGGTTTTAACCTGTAAGCAGTCAAAGGAGATGTAATGCCTCGTAGTGTACGTTTCTGATAACCCAATGGTGGCTCCATACCCCTAGTCTTGCTTTGTTCAGAAAGAGGATCTGAGCCAAAAATAGATTCTTGTTGAATTATCTCCGGTTTACTTTGAAATGCAGTCATATATTTCATGGTATTCAGCTGTTTTGCAGGATGCACATTATCAGAAGCATCAGGGCTCTTTTTGGCTCGCGTCTCAGTCCAAGCATTTCTTGATGTGTCCTGCCAATCTGGATGGCCTTGGAAATCTCTGTTTGGGCTAATGCTGTTGTGTTCAGTATTTTCTCTTAAATGAGCTGCATTATACACAGAATGGAGCAATTTAGTGAAAAATGAAAAAAACAAGTCTACACAACACAATGTCATGCTAGTATAATTTTGTTTTGAGGTACAAAAGAAATCTAGTAAAAAAAATGCTTATAATATTTCTAACAAATAAGCAGTTTTAAGATAAGACATATACAAGAATGATGGGCCGCCTGGGTGGCTCAGTTGGTTAAGCAACTGCCTTCGGCTCAGGTCATGATCCTGGAGTCCTGGGATCGAGTCCCGCATCAGGCTCCCTGCTCGGCGGGGGGTCTGCTTCTCCCTCTGACCCTCTCCCCTCTCATGTGCTCTCTCTCTCTCTCATTCTCTCTCTCAAATAAATAAATAAAAATATTAAAAAAAAAAAAGATAAGACATATACAAGAATGACTTTAAAGATTTTATTTATTTATTTGAGAGAGAGAGAGAGATAGAGCATGAGCATAAGCAGGTGGGAGGAGGCAGAGGAAGAGGGAGAAGCAGACTCCCCACTGAGCAGGCAGACCAATGTGGGGCTCAATCCCAGACCCTGGGATCATGATTTGAGCAGAAGGTAGACACTTAAACGACTGAGCCGCTCAGGCTCCCCAAGAATGACTTTAAAAGAACATTTTAATCCAGATTGCAAAGATATACCTTTATACTCCTAAAACTAAGAAAAAAGGGCGCCTGGGTGGCTCAGTTGGTTAAGCGACTGCCTTCGGCTCAGGCCATGATCCTGGAGTCCCGGGATCGAGTCCCGCATCGGGCTCCCTGCTCGGCAGGGAGTCTGCTTCTCCCTCTGACCCTCCCCCCCTCATGTGCTCTCATTCTCTCTCTCTCAAATAAATAAATAAAAATCTTAAAAAAAAAAAAAACAAACTAAGAAAAAAAAGATATTAATATGAAATTCATTTTTCAATCAAGGCAAAATCAGGGTCACTTACTAATTCTAAAATAAGTAACTGCCAGTATTCCAACAAGTACAGATTTGAGGAGCTCCCAGGTAATCATTCTATGTAATATGTAAATGTATCCTCTTTAAGCTGAGGACTGTCATCATCTTTACTTATAAAATATGCAAGTAAAAGCAAAAACAGTATATGAAATAGTTTTCATATTATGATTAATATTTAATATTACAAGGGTATTTGCCCCACATTTTTTAAGAGTTCTTGTTGAATTTTACCCATTTATATTTTATATGGTTTTAGAGTTCACATGGGAATATTATTTTTTTAAAGCCCCCAAATGATTAGACTATATAGATCTGATTAAGGCAATTTTTCAAATGCTAAACTGTAAAAATATATATTGCATTTTTTTCCCTAAATGACTTGTTAGTGCTTTCCTTCCTCCTACTTCCAATATGATAGAAATATTTTGTACCAAATAATATTCTTTAAAATTGCAGCAGCACTACTAGATTATAAACAAGCTTATTTCTCCATCTCAGATATATCCGTATTACCAAATAGAAATATCTATCAACACAACAGAAGGTTAAGTGCAAGATTAAGTACATGGCAATCTTATACTTTAAAAACCATAAACTTGAATTATTATCATCATCAAGTACACATAAAAAGATTAATTCCCTTTTGGGCTCTTGAAAATAATATATTTTTTAAAAAGAAAAAAAGAATAGATGCTTGCGGTAACATAACAACTCTGCTTAAATTATAGTCATATTATGTACTCTTTGAAGTAATATAATACTTAGTACGAAATGATCTCCTCCTCCCCATATGTTTTCTTTTTTATTCTCCCTTTTTTTCCACGGTTATTTCCAACCCACCTTCTGTGAGTCTGTCATATTCATTAATAAGAAATGTTGAACTGTCAAACTCTGAATCTAAAATAATGACCTGGATGACAGCTGTTTAAAAATGTTTAGGTTTTGGGGTGCCTGGCTGGCTCAGTCAGTAGAGTATGTAACACTTTTGTTTGTTTGTTTGTTTGTTTAGAGATTTTATTTATTTAAGAGAGAGAGAGAGAGAAAGAGCACAAGCAGGGGGAGACGGAGGGAGAAGGAGGCTTCCCGCTGAACACAGAGCCCGATGCAGGGCCCGATCCTGGGACCCCGGGATCATGACCTGAGCCAAAGGCAGACGCTTAACCGACTGAGCCACCCAGGCGCCCCAAGTATGTAACTCTTGATCTCAAGTTTGTGAGTTCAAGCCCATGTTGGCCTGGAGCTCACTTAAAAAAACAAAACAAAACAAAACAAAAAAAACCCATTAAGGTTTTAGTAGCTGTGTACTTTAGTGTATGTAAGGTCCCACTGGTAAACCATGATGTCCACTTCAGCTTCTACTTAAAAATAAGGCCAATCATCTTTTGATTATTTTATAGGCACTGATAGGAGGTGCTTCTTACAGATAGGCTGCAAGAACAGAGAGATAAAGAGTAAAGTCTATGAGCCAGACTGCTTGTATTGGAATTGTGGCTCCTCTGCTTATAGGCAGTGGTATAGCTTGGAAAATTAAGCTCTCTGCAACACAAATAAGATAGGGCTAATGATATTATCTTCATATTTTTCTTTAAAAGATTTTATTTATTTATTTGAGAGAAAGAGAACAAGCAGTGGGGTGGGGCAGAGGGAGAGAGAGAAAAGCAGACTCCCCGCTGAGCAGGAAGCCCGATGCAGGGCTCCATCCCAGCATCCGGAGATCATGCGTGACCTGAGCCGAAGGCAGACGCTCAACCGACTGAGCCACCCAGGCACCCCTAGCTTCGTATTTTTTGTGTGTGAGAATTTAATAAGTTAGTATTTGTTAAGCATTAAGGACAGTAACTGATATAGCAAATACTCAAAATGAGTAAAGTTATTATTACTGTTATTGTAATATAGTTTATTGAAAATGTATTATTATTATTTTTTAATGTATTATTTTCTTTAGAAAACCCAAAGAGAAAACTCACCCTTTATTTGCAGATTCCCAAACCACTGTTGCACCATTTCAGTCTGAGACGTTTGGTCTGGAAATGGAAAAGGAGTTTTTCCTGGACAAAGATGACTGGAGCTAAACAGAGAAAAAAAATTCCGATAAACTAATAAAAAAATTATCAGGTAATGACTTTTGAAGATAAAAATATTTAAAAAGGTAGTTATCTTTTGATCTGAATACCTAAAAATTTTAGAGTAACTATAGAAACCAATATTTGCATAATTCAATGGTCTCTAAGAAGCTAAACTTCCAGATCAAAATGCCAATGGTACTGTGACAATGTTTCTACACGGCTATTGCCATCTTGTAATTTAGGCATAAAAATCAAAGATCAGAAAAAGGAAAAAATAAACACTACAATCATTAAAAAATTGCCTTCATGTGAGAAGCAGTCAATAATATGATTACTCATTACTTGCTCAGCTTGTGTGTGTGAGTGTGTGTGTGTGTGAGAGAGGGATAGAGAAAGAGAGAGAACAGTTACTATCAGAGTACTTTAGGGATCAGACACGTTTAATATGATACTTTGCACTGGAGACCTGCTTCCTATAAAACAAAAAATGAAACAAAATTCTCAAGTATTAAACACATTCATGAGCACATACACTTATTATGAAAGAGGTTTTTTGTTTTTTTTTTAAAGATTGTATTTATTTGACAGAGAGAGACACAGCAGGAGAGGAAACACTAGCAGGGGTAGTGGGAGAGGGAGAAGCAGGCTCCCCGCTGAGCAGGGAGCCCGATGCGGGGCTCGATCCCAGGGCCCTGAGATCATGACCTGAGCCGAAGGCAGATGCCCAATGACTGAGCCACCCAGGCGCCCCTATGAAAGAGTTTCTTAACTACAATTAAAAATCATCATTCTGATTTTCTTTCTGATTTTCTTTCTAATAAGAAATAGAAATCATAGCTAAGAAGTACCCCAGGAACATCTGACAATATTAGAAAAAATTAACCCTCCTTAGTTAGATGCAGCTTCCTATTTGTACTAATATAACATTTATAGAAAAATAAAATGTTTTTGATAGAATTCTTCTTACCGTGCTTGATCATTATCAGGTCTTTCAAAAGATCCAGAACTATTGGATGTCTTTTCTTTAAAGAAGTGAAAAATATTGGTATTGCTGTTTATAGGTGAGTATCTTTCTTCATTTTCATCTACTCCTGATCTTTTGGATTTTGAAAGCATTTCTGCTGAGCGACATCGTTCCATTGTAAATGTTTTTGCTCGAGACTGACTATTAGAAGTGCCAGATCTATCAGAGGAATGGGCTCTACGAAGGTATCGAGAATGTGGCCTTTCTTCTATATCCTGGGTCACTCTTCCCCTTCCACTATTACTGGTTTCTTGTTCTTGATTTCGCCACTGAGTATAAAGACTGCTTCCATCTCCTGAAGAAGAAAAATCACTTGAATTTTTATTCTTTGGAAATATCGTCACTTTATTTGGGAGTGGCTGACCAATCAAAAGTCTTCTTCTGTCAAAGAAACTACCACTTACACTGGTACTGGAAGAAGCTGTAATTGCAGTAGAAATTGTGGCATGTCCACTATCAATTGAGTCTTCTACAGTTCCTAAATCTTTACTTTTTGTTGAAGAATTTCGGGACATAAAAGGATGGTCTAATACTGAAGACAGACTTAAACGATCTGCTGGATTTCTACGAAGTAACTGGTGAATAAGGTCCTTGGCCTCTCTTGTCAAAAAAGTTGGCATTTCATAATCTGCCAATACTACTTTATTTAATGTGTTCTTGACTGTGTCAGTGTCAAAAGGTGGTCTCCCAATAAGCAATGTATAAAACATACAGCCCAAGGACCAAACATCAGATTCAAGTCCATGTGCACTTCGAGTTGCAATTTCTGGTGAAATGTAATTAGGAGTTCCACATAATGTATAGTGCTTCTCATGCGGCATTTTCAATTGAGTTGCCAGCCCAAAATCAGCAATCTTGATGTTCATATTACGAGTAAGTAAGAGGTTAGAAAGTGTGAGGTCCCGGTGTAATATACCATGAGAATGGAGATACAACATTCCTGTGATGATCTGGTGCATAAAGTGTCGAGCTGTTGGAATGCAAAAAATAAAATTTATAATTTAGAAAATCTGATTCAGTATTCAGAATCTTAGAATTCAGTTTTTAGAAACCCAAGTACATGTGCCACAGTATTACATTAGAACACCAGCTTGCAGCTTAGTTTTACCAACCAAAGTACTATTATGATAATTTTATAATATCCTTTAAGTCCCCTTAAGACAACTGGGCCGTTGAGTAAAATTTAAATACACAAAAGAAAAAGAGCAGCCACCTACCTTCATTTTCTGAGAATGGTTTCATTCTGTTCTTTAGATACCTGTTCATTTCTCCATTATGGCACATTTCTAATACTAGATACACATAATTGTTATCTTCAAAATAGTTATACAGCTGAAATGTAAAAGGGCATAGTAAATGATAATATACAAAAATTCAATGTCCTTGGTCATTTTTATAAAATTTGTGTTACCTCCAAGATAGAAGGATGTTTCAACTGGCAATGTATTTTCACCTCATTCTGGACTCTCTGCACCATTCCAGCTTTGTACATGGCTTTCTTATCTATCTAAAAATAACATGAGACATTTAAATGTTGATGATGACCTTCCAAACGTGAAGTTTTCAGAAGTTAACTCTGGAGAGAAAGTATACTTTAAAATATTCTTACGTCCTTTTATCTACTTCTTTATGAGGTCAATTTATTCTATTGCCTGTTTTCCCCATGCACCTAACAGAGTGCTTGGCAGAATGGACATTCAGTAAAAGTTTACCCAATGCATTCTAATATCCCTTCCCAACTTAAAGAATTTAAGAGCACAACTATCATATCTATAACAAGCAACAAAAATCTAGCCACGCTAGATTTAAATAATCTGTTCCTCTTTTTCTACTAGACAAGCTTTTAAAATAAAACCTCCCTTTCCCTCCTGGTTTAGATTAAGTGATTCTTAATTTGTTTATGATACCCCTATTAGACTGACCCCCTAACAATCAAAACATAGTATTTTAGAGTGTTACAAGTGTAATATAGAAGTAGCACAAGTCCTACTCATTATTATAAACAAATTATTTGTTCTTTGATTTCTATCAATTACTACAAGTTTGCATAATAACAAGTACTAGGTCTACTGAACATGAATGAAAATAAAACACTTATTTAAGCACAGTCAAGGATCTCCTAACACATCTGTAAGGTCAATCGCTGGACTTGGCACTATTGTCTTCTGCATAAGCAATGGGTTCTCGCCACCCTTAATTAAAAAAAAGCCTCATAGGTAAAGAGTTTCTTACAATTTAAGTCACCTCTCTAATTACTTGCAAAGTAGAGGTGAAAAGTTGATTAATATATTCTTACCATTTTGATTGCAACTTCCAAACCAGTGTGAATGGACTCAGCTCTGTAGACACCAGCAAACGATCCTTTACCAAGCAGATTCCCAACTTTAAAATCCTTTAAAGTTAAAATTAAAGATATGTGTGATGACTCACAGGAGTAAGAAAGAAGACAGGAAGAGACTGGAAAAAGATGATAAAATGGATCAAGAGGGGAATATGAATTCAAAATTCAAGCAGGTATTACACCTCCATACAGCAGGTGTCTGGGGTGGGAAGCATGCTGACGCCTTGCGGGGATCCCTGGAAGTCCAGGCTGGGCTTCAGATACAGCGCGCTAATGAACCGCTTTCTCCACCTCAGTGCAGCTTCAGCACCTTGCTCCCACCTCCAGCCAACCCCTGGGAGCAGAGGGCTCCGCTGGAAGCCCGCCGCAGCTCCCGCCTGAGGTAACCGCCATCCCCTCGGAGAAGCGGGTGGCAGTTTTGCCCTGTTCTAGCGCGGCAGACCCGGCGGGATAGCCTTGGTGTCCGGAGACGGACGGGCGGGGCCGCGAGCGACCCACCTTTCCCCCAACACCCCAGCCGGAGGGGCGGGGCGCTCCGCCCTAGGCAGCCTGGCGGGCGGTTGGGACTCTCCCAAATCACCTCGGCGCCCGCCCCGCAGCCGTTAGATTCGCCTGGTCCCCTTTCTGCCGCAGTCTCGAGTCCTGCCACTCCGACTACCCCGCCCCGCCTCCACCCTGCCCTGCAGACGACTGCCAAGACTTTTCACCTCGATCTTCTCCCCGATGCAAGTCGCCATATTTCCAGGCTCAGGCCTGTGCTCCCCAGGTTAGCTTCCTTCACGCAGTCCCCTTGAGGCAGCGCTCCAAGCAGCCAGCCGGTCTTGGCGCCCATCAGGCTTGGCTCTCTAGGCCGCCGCTCCGGGCGACGGCTGCACAGCCACCGAAAGGCCTCCCCGGCACCTTCCGAGACCTGGGCGCCGCCTCCGCGCTCCCATTTTGAAAAACTCCCGCCGGTTGCCGTCCCAGCCAGGCTGGCCGTGACGTCAAGACACCGGGCGCGCATGCGTGGCGGGCTCTCCGGCCGAAGGGGCCTAGAACCGGAAAGGCTCTGGCCGCCCTGCAGCCTTGCTGGGGAGTGTTGGCAGTCAGGCTTCCAGACGGCCGGGTTTGCTGTGGGTAAAAGAGCTAGACTGAAGGATGAGACGACCGGTAGGCTGCTCACTTGACTGTCCGGAAAACTATCTCCATTTCTATAAAGATTTTAAAACGATTTTTAAAAGTTCAAATGTTTAAATGAAAAAAAAAAATCATTACCTAGCTTAAACACCCTTTGTACCTCTGCGTTTACTCCATAGATTTTCCTAACTGTAATGAATGTGTATGGTGCTTTAAGAAATTGAACTCCATTCTTTATTTTGGTAAATATAGCAACTTACATTTAAGAGATCCCACACACTTTATGCAATGTATTGATTAAAGGAGCCTTCTATAAGGTTGGAATGATCCACTTTTTGCAGATGAGAAAACTGATATTTATTAAGGATTTAAAACGAATGACACCACAAACTTAGATATTGTGTTTTTTTTTTTTTTTTAAAGATTTTATTTATTTATTTGAGAGAGAGAGTGGGGAGTGGTGGTGCTCAGTGCTCAACATGACAACACCTATTTCACCCATAACCCCTACCCTCCTCTCTTCTGGTAACCATCAGTTTATTCTCTATAGTTAAGAGTCTGTTTCTTGGCTTATCTCTCTTTTTTTCCTTTGATCATTTGTTTTGTTTCTGAAACTCCACATATGAGTGAAATCATATAACTTACTTCGTTCAGCATTATACTCTCTAGCTCCATCATGTTGTTGCAAATGGCAAGATTTCATTCTTTTTTATGGTTGAATAATAGTCCATTCTACATATACCACAGCTTGTTTATCCATTCATCAATCAGTGGATACTTGGGCTCCTTCCATAGTTTGGCTATTGTAGATAATGCTGCTATAAACATCCTGGTGCATGTATCACTTTAAATTAGTGTCTTTGTATTTTTTTGGGGGGTGCAATTGCTAGATCATAGGGTAGTTCTATTTTTAACTTTTTGAGGAACCTCCATACAGTTCTCCAGACTGGCTGCACCACCTTGTGTTCCCATCAACAGTGCAAGGGGGTTCCTTTTCCCCCACATTCTTGCCAACACATTGTTTCTTATATTGTTGATTTTAGCCATTCTGACAGGTGTGAGATGGTATCTCATTGTAGTTTTGATTTGCATTTCCCTGATGGTAAGTGATGTTGAGCACCTTTTTATGTGTCTGTTGGCCATTTGTATGGCTTCTTTAGAGAAATGTCTGTTCGTGTCTCCGTCCATTTTTTAGTTGGATTATTCATTTTTGGGTTGTTGAGATTTATCAGTTCTTTATATATTTTGGATACTAATGCTTTATCAGATATGTCATTTACAAATACCTTCTCCTATTCCATAGGTTGCCTTTTAGTTTTGCTGATTGCTTCCTTTGCTGTGCAGAAGCTTTTTATTTTGATGTAGTCCCAGTAGTTTATTCTTGCTTTTGTTTCCCTTGCCTCAGAAAACATATCTAGAAAGAAGTTGTTGCAGCCAATGTCATAGAAGTTACTGGTATGTTCTTTTCTAGGATTTTTATGGCTTCAGGTCTCATATTTAGATCTTTCATCCATTTTGAAATCACTTTTGTGTATGGTGTAAGAAAGTGGTCCAGTTTCATTCTTTTGCATGTAGTTGACCAGTTTTCCCAACGTTTGATGAAGAGACTTTTTCCCATTGGGTATTCTTTCCTGCTCTCTCAAAGATTAATTGACCATAAATTGTGCGTTTATTTCTGAGTTGTCTATTCTGTTCCATTGATCTATGTGTCTATATTTGTGGCAGTATGATACTGTTTTGATCACTACAGCTTTGTGATATAAATTGAAGTCTGGAATTGTGATGCCTCTAGCTTTTTTTTTTTTTCCAAGATTCATTTCACTATTTGGGGTCTTCTGTAGATCCTTACAAATTTTAGGATTTTTTATTCTAGCTTTGTGAAAAATACTGGTGGTCTTTTGATAGGGTTTGCTTTAAATATGTAGATTGTTTGGGTAGTATAGACATATTAATAGGATTTGTTCTTCCAACTCATGAGCATAGAATGGTTTTCCATTTCTTTGTGTCATCTTCAATTTCTTTCATCAGTGTATTATAGTTTTTAGAGTACAGGTCTTTCACCTCTTTAATTAGGTTCATTCTTAAGTGTCTTATTATTTTTGGTGCAATTGTAAATGGGATCAATTCTCTTTCTCCTGCTTCATTATTGGTGTATGGAAATGCCACAGATTTCTGTACATTGATTTTGTATCCTGACACTTCACTGATTTTATCAGTTCTAGCAGTTTTTTGGTGTAGTCCTTCTCGTTTTCTATATATAGTATCATGTCATCTGCAAATAGTGAAAGTTTTACTTCTTCCTTACCAATATGGATGCCTTATATTTCTTTGTGTTGTCTGTTTGCTGTGGCTAGGACTTCAAGTACTATATTGAATAAAAGTGGTAAGAGTGGACATCCTTGTCTTGTTCCTAACCTTAGGGGAAAGGCTCTCAGTTTTTCCCCATTGAGGATGATGTTACCTTGTGGGTTTTTCATATATGGCGTTAATTATGTTGAGGTATGTTCCCTCTAAACCTACTTTGTTGAGGGTTTTTATTATGAATGGCTGTTGTACTTTGTTAAATGCTTTTTCTGCATCTACTGAGAAGATTAAATGGCTCTTCTCCTTTCTCTTATTGATTCGATGTATCATGTTGATTGATTTGTGAATACTGAACCACCCTTGCACCCAGGAATAAATCCCACTTGATTGTGCTGAATGATTTTTTTAATGTATTGTTGGATTTGGTTTGCTAGTATTTTCTTGAGGATTTTGCATCTAAGTTCATCAGAGATATTGGCCTGTAGTTCTGTTTTTTTTTTGTGGTGTCTTTATCTGGTCTTGGTATCAGGGCGATGGGAACCTCCTAGAATAAATTTGGAAGTTTTCCTTCCTTTTCTATTTTTTGGAATAGTTTGAGAAGATTAGGTATTAACTCTTCTTTAAATATTTGAAAGAATTCACCTATGAAGCCATCTGGTCCTGGACTTCTGTTTGTTGGGATTTTTTAATTACTGATTTAATTTCTTTGCTGATTATCAGCACATTCAAATTTTCTATTTCTTCCTGTGTAAGTTTTGGTAATTCATGTTTCTAGGAATTTATCCATTTCTTATAGATTGTCCAATTTTTTGGCACATAGTTTTTTTATAATATTCTCTTGTAATTGTATTTCTGTGCTATTGGTTGTTATTTCTCCTTTCTCATTTGTGATTTTATTTATTTGGGTCTTTTCTCTTTCCTGAAAATTAATTTTTAAAATGGCAGTAAGTACATAACTATCAATAATTACTTTAAATATAAATGTAAAAGTGCTTCAATCAAGACATAGAGAGGCAGAATGGATAAAAAAGAACACCCATCTATATTCTGCCTACAAGAGACTCACCTCAGACCTAAAGATGAATACAGAGACTGAAAGTGAAGGGATGGAAATACATTCACTACACAAATGGAAGGCAAAAAAAGCCAGGGTAACAATACTTATATTAAGACAAAATAGACTTTAAAAATACAGTGTAACAAGACACAAAGAAGGGCATTATATAATGTTAAAATGATCATTCCAGTGAAAGGATATAGCAATTGTAAGTATCTATGCACCCAACACTGGAGTACATAAGTACATAAAGAAAATATTAATGACATAAAGGGAGAAATTGATGGTAATACAATAATAGTTGGGGACTTTAAAAATCCATTTACATCAATGGATAGGTCATCCAGGCAGAAAATGAGTAAGGAAACAATGTCTTTGAATAACACATTGGACCAGATGGACATAACAGACATATAAAGAACATTCTATACAAAAAGAACTCATTCTTTTCAAGTGCACATGGAACATTCTCCAGGATAGATCACATGTTAGGCCACAAAACAAGTCTCAATAAACTTAAGAAGACTGAAATCATATCATGCATCTTTTCTAACCACAATAGTATGAAACAAAAAATGAATCAAGAAAAAAACTGGAAAAAAACACAAACACGTGCAGACTAAACAACATGATACTAAACAACCAATGGGTCAATGAAGAAATCAAAGAAGAAATAAAAAAATACATAAATATGAAAATGAAAACACAATAGTCCAAAATCTCTGGTTCTAAGAAAGCAGTTCTAAGAGGGTAGTATATAGCAAACAAACCTAACTCAGGAAACAAGATAAAAGGGACGCCTGGGTGGCTCAGTTGGTTAAGCGACTGCCTTCGGCTCAGGTCATGATCCTGGAGTCCCGGGATCGAGTCCCGCATCGGGCTCCCTGCTCGGCAGGGAGTCTGCTTCTCCCTCTGACCCTCCTCTCCCTCTCATGCTCTTTGTCTCTCATTCTCTCTCTCTCAAATAAATAAATAAAATCTTTAAAAAAAAAAAAAGAAGAAACAAGATAAAACTCAAACAATCTAACCTTACACTTAAATGAACTAGAAAAAGAACAAACAAAGCTCAAGGTCTGTAGAAGAAAGGAAATAATAAAGACTTCAGAGCTCCGGGTGCCTGGGTGGCTCAGTCGTTAAGTGTCTGCCTTCGGCTCAGGTCATGATCCTAGGGTTCTGGGATCGAGCCCCTCATCGGGCTCCCTGCTCTGTGGGAAGCCTGCTTCTCCCTCTGCCACTCCCCCTGCTTGTGTTCCCTCTCTCGCTGTGTCTCTGTCTGTCAAATAAATAAATAAAATCTTAAAAAAAAAAAAGACTTAAGAGCAGAAATAAATTACATAGAGACTAAAAAACAATGAAACCAAAGATAGTTCTTTTTTTAAAACTTTTTTTTTTAAGATTTTATTTATTTATTTGACAGAGAGACAGAGAGGGAACACAAGCGGGGGAGTGGGAGAGGGAGAAGCAGGTTTCCCACCAAGCAGAGAGCCTAATGTGGGGCTCAATCCCGGGACCCTGGGATCATAACCTGAGCCGAAGGCAGACGCTTAACGACTGAGCCACCCAGCTGCCCCTAAAACTTTTTTCAAAAAAAATTTTATTTACTTACTTGACAGACACAGCAAGAGAGGGAACACAAGCGGGGGGGGGGGGGGGGGGGGGCGGGAGAGGGAGAAGAAGGCTTCCCGCCAAGCAGGGAGCCTGATGCAGGACTCGATCCCAGAAACCGGGGATCATGACCTGAGCCAAAGGCAGATGCTTAATGACTGAGCCACTCAGGCACCCCTCAAAGATAGTTCTTTAAAAAGATAAACAAAATTGACAAACCAATTGCCAGACTCATCAAGAAAAAAGGAGAAAGGACAAAAATAAATAAAATCAGAAATGGAGGTAAGAAGTAATAACTGACACCACAGGAATACAAAGGATTATAAGAGAATATTATAAAAAATAATATGCCAACAAACTGAACAACTTAGGAGAAATGGATAAATTTCTAGAAACATACAATCTTCCAACTCTGAACCAGGAAGAAATAGAAAATCTGGATAGACCAATTACAAGTAACGACTTTGAAGTAGTAATCAAAAACTACCAAAAAATAAAAGTCCAGGACCAGATGGATTCACAAATGAATTCTACCAAACATTTAAAGAAGACTCAATGCCAGGATGCCTGGGTGGTTCAGTCGGTTAAGTGTCTGCCTTAGACTTAGGTCATGATCCCAGGTTCCTGGGATAGAGTCCTGCATGGGGCTTTCTGCTCAGTGGGGAGCCTGCTTCTCCCTCTCCCTCTGCCATTCCCTCTGCTTGTGTGCTCTCTCTCTCTCTCTGATAAATAAAATCTTAAAAAGAAGAAGATTCAATGCCTATTCTCCTCAAACAATTCCAAAAAATAAAAGAGGAAGAAAAGCTTCCAAATACATTATGTGAGGCTATCATTACCCTGATAACAAAACCAGACAAAACACCACAAAAAAAGAAAACCAAAGGCCAATGTCCCTGATAAACAAAGATGTAAAAATCCTCAACAAAATGTTACCAAACCATATTCAACAATACATTAAAAAGATCAGTCACAATGTTCATGTAGGATTTATTCCTCGGCTATAATGATGGTTCAGTATTTACAAATCAATCAATGTGATACACATTAACAAAATGAAGGATAAAAAAAATCATGTTATCTCAATAGATGCAGGAAAAGCATCTGACCAAAATTCAACATCTGTACATTATAAAGATTCTCAGCAAAATGAAAAACCCACAGGTAACATCATACTCAATGGTAAAAAACTGAAAGATTTTCCTCTAAGATCAGGAATAAGACAAGGATGTGCATTCTCTTCACTTTCATTCTCCATAGTACTGAAAGTCCTAGCCATAGCAATAGACAAGGAAAAGAAGAGACATTTGTATTGGTAAGGAAGAATTTAAATTGCCACTATTTGCAGATGGCAGGTTATGTAGAAAACCCTAGAGACTACTAAACAACTATTAGAATAAGTGAATTCAGTAAATTTGCAGGGTAAAAAATTAATACCCAGAAATCAGTTGCATTTCTATACACTAATAACAGAGTAGCAGAGAGAGAAATTAAGAAAACAGTTTCATTTACAATTGCACCGAAAAGAATAAATTACCTAGGAATAAACTTAACGGAGGAGGTGGAAGACTTATACTCTGAAAATTGTAAAATATTGATGAAGCAAATTGAAGATGGCACAAATAAATGGAAAGATATTCTATGCTCATAGATTGGAAAAACTAATGTTGTTAAAATGTCCACATACCCAAAGCAATCTACAGAATCAATGCAATCCTTACCAAAATACCAATAGAATTTTTCACAGAATTAGAGCAAATAATACTAAAATTTGTGTGGAACCACCAGTGACCCCAAGTAGCCAAAGCAATCCTGAGAAAGAAAAAAAAAAAGCTACAGACATCACAATTCTAGATTTAAGAGACATTACAAAGATGTCATAATCAAAACAATATGGTACTGGCACAAAAATAGACACATACATCAATGAAAGAGACAGGGAACCCAGAAATAACCCCACATTTATATGATCAATTGATCTATGACAAAGGAGGCAAAAAATATCCAATGGGGAGAAAACAGTGTCTTCAATAAATGGTGCTGGGAAACTGGACAGCCACATACAAAAGAATGAAACTGGACTGTTTTCTCAAACCATACACAAAAATAAACTCAAAATGGATTAAAGACCTAAATGTGAGACATGAAACCATAAAATTCCTGGAAGAAAATATAGACAGTAATTTTTCTGACATCAGCCATAGAAACATTTTTCTGGATATGTCTCCTGAGGCGAGGGAAACAAAAGCAAAAATAAACTATTGGGACTACACCAAACTAAAAAGCTTCTGCATAGCAAAGGAAACTATCAACAAAACAAAAAAGGAACCTACTGAATGGGAGAAGATATTTGCAAATGATATATCTGATAATGGGTTAATATCCAAAATATATGAGGAACGTATACAACTCAACACAAAAAAAGCAAATAATCCAATTAAAAATGGACAGAGGACCTAAATAGACATTTTTTTTTTTAAAGATTTTATTTATTTATTTGAGAGAGAGCACATGAGAGTGGGGAGGGTCAGAGGGAGAAGCAGACTCCCTGCCGAGCAGGGAGCCCAATGCGGGACTCGATCCCGGGACTCCAGGATCATGACCTGAGCCGAAGGCAGTCGCTTAACCAACTGAGCCACCCAGGCGCCCCTGAATAGACATTTTTATAAAGAAGACATTCAGGGTGTCTACTGGGTGGCCTGGGTGGCTCAGTCAGTTAAGCATCTGCTCAGGTCATTATCCCAGGGTCCTGGGATCGAGCCTCATGTCGGGGTCCCTGCTCAGCAGGGAGTCTGCTTCTCTCTCTGCCCCCCATGCTCTCTTTCTCAAATAAATAAATAAAATCATTTTAAAAAAAAGACATCCAGATGGCCAACAGACACATGAAAAGAGGCTCAACATTACTAATCATCAGGGATATGCAAATCAGTGAGATATCACTGACACCTGTCACAATGGTAGAATGAAAAAGGCAAGAAATAACAAATGTTGGCAAGATTAACAAATGTTGGCAAGAGAAAAAGCACTGGCACCCTGTTGGTAGGAATGTAAATTGGTACAACAACTGTGGAGAACAGCATAGAGGGTCCTCAAAAAATTAATAATAGAAATAGCATATAATCCAGAGGTGCCTGCATGGCTCAGTTGATTAAACATCCAACTTTTGATTTCAGCTCAGATCATCATCTCAGTGTCATGAGATCAAGCTGTGTGTCAGCATGGAGCCTGCTTAGGATTCTCTCTCTCCCTCTGCCCCTTCCCCCACTAACATGCACACTCTCTCTCTCAAATAAATAAATAAATCTTAAAAAAAAAAAAAGATATAGTATATGATCCAGTAATTCCACTACTGGGCATTTACCTAAAGAAAACAAAGCACTAATTTGAAAAGATGTATGCACCCCTATGTTTACTACAGCATTATTTACAATAGCCAAGATATGAAAGCAACCCAATGTCCATCGATAGATGAATAAAGAATACACACACACACACACATGCACGCACACTGGAATATTATGTAGTCAAAAAAGGGATGAGATCTTGCCATTTGCAATAACATAAATAGACATAGAAAGTATTATGCTAAGTGAAATCAGAGAAAGATAAATAGCATATGATTTCACTTAAATGTGGAATCTAAAAGGCAAAATGAATAAACAAACCAAAAGCAGAATCAGATATATAAATATAGAAAACAAACTGATGGTAGCTAGAAGGGAGAAGGCTGGGAGATGTCAAAATGGGTGAAAGGGAATGGAAGATACAGGCTTCCAATTATGGAAGTCATGGAATAAAAGGTATAGCACAGGGAATATGTCAATAATATAATAGCATTGTATGGTGACAGGAGGCAGCTACACTTCTGGTGAACATAGCATAATATATAGAGTTGTTGAATCACTATGTTATATACCTGATACTAATATACTAATATTGTGTGAACTATACTCAAAAAATAAATAAAATTTAAAACCAAAAATTCTAAAATTTATATGGAGAGGCAAAAACCCCAGAATAGCCAACACAATATTGAAAGAGAAAAACAAATTTGGAGGTTAGATACCACCTAATATCAAGAGTTACTATGAAGATACAGTAATCAATACAGTGAGGTATTGGTGAAAGAACAGACAAGTAGGTCAATGGAAAAGAATATAGAGCTCAGAAATAGACCCACCTAAATATAGTCACCTGATTGTTGACAAAGGAGCAAAGGCAATACAATGGAAGAAAGATAAGTCTTCAACAAATGGTGCTAGAATAGCAGGATATCCAAGTGCAAAAAAAAAAAGTAGACACAGACCTTATGACCTTCACAAAAAATTTTTTTTAACATTTTATTTATTTATTTGACAGAGAGAGACACAGCAAGAGAGGAAACACAAGCAGAGGGAGTGGGAGAGGGAGAAGCAGGCTTCCTGCTGAGCAGGGAGCCCGATGAGGGGCTCGATCCCAGGTCCTGGGATCATGACCTGAGCCGAAGGCAGATGCTTAATGACTGAGCCACCCAGGTGCCCCAACCTTCACAAAATTTAACTAAAAAATGGATCATAAACCTAAAAAATAAAAACCAAAACTATAGTCCTCATGGTAGATAATATTGTCAGAGAAAGACATACCACGATTTCACTCATGTGTGGAATTTAAGAAATAAAACAAATGATCAAAGGAAAAAAAAGAAAGAGAGACAAACCAAGAAACAGACTCTTAACTGTAGAGAACATACTGATCATTTCCAGAAGGGAGGTGGGTGGGGGAATGGGTTAAGTAGGTGATGGGGATTAAGGAGTGCATTTGTAATGTGCATTGGTTGATATGTGGAAGTGTTGAATCACTATATTATACACCTGAAACTAATAGTACACTGTATGTTAACTAACTGGAATTTATTTTTATTTTTTTTAAGATTTATTTATTTATTTATTTGAGAAAGAGAAAGAGAGCACTAGGGAGAGGCAGAGGGAGCAGCAGACTCCCTGCTGAGCAGGGAGCCTGATGCAGGCTTGATCCCAGGACCCCAGGATCATGACCTGAGCCAAAGGCAGATGCTTCAGTTACGGAACCACCCAGGTGCCCCAACTAACTGGAATTTAAATAAAAACTTTTAAAAAATTTATTTTCTGGTTCTTTTTGTAGTTCTTTCTTTTCTCTTGCTCTCTTTTTTTGTGATTGATGAGTATAGTATTGTTTGGCTTGCTTTCTCTTTATTTTTTGTGTATCTGTCATAGTTATTCGATTTGTGGTCACCATGAGGTTCATATATAACATTATAAGTAAATAGCAGTCCATATTAATTTGATGGACATTTAAGTTCAAACATTCTTTAGCAACAACAACAATAAAACAGAAAAAGAAAAAGATTTTTTCTTTTTTGTTTTCCCCTTGTCTTCCTTTTCTACTCCTTTCTCCATATTTTATGTATATGTTGTCATATTTTACATCTTTTTTTCCCTATATTTCTTATGTCCAGTTATGGCCATTTGTTTTCCATTTAAAGAAGTTCCTTTAACATTTCTTGGAAGCTTGGCATAGTGGTGATAAACTCCTTTATCTTTATCTATCCTTTATCTTGTTTGTCTGGGAGACTCTGTCTCTCTTTCAAATCTGGATGATAACATTGCCAGGTATGGCAGTCCTTGTTGTAGGTTTTTTTCCTTTCAGTACTTTGAATATAACATGCCACTCCATGTGGCTTACAAAGTTTTTGCTGAAAAATCATCTGAGAGCCTTATAGGTTTTCCTTTGTAGGTAACTTTTTATTTCTCTCTTGCTTCTTTTAAGATGCTTTCTTTGTCTTTAACCCTTGGCATTTTAATTATTATCTGTTGCGATGTGGACCTCCTTGGGTTCAACTTTTCTGGAACTCTCTCTGCTTCTTTGACTTGAATATTTATTTCCCTCCCTAGGTTAGGAAAGTTTTCAGTTATTATATCTTCAGATAAATTTCCTACACCTTTCTCTCTCTTCTTCTGGGACACCTATAATGCAAATGTTTGTTCACTTGATGTTGTCTAAGGAATCTCTTAATCTATCCTAATTTTTTTTCAGTTCTTTTCTCTTTTTGCTATTCAGCTTGTGTGCTTTCTATTCCCTTGTCTTCCAGATCACTGCTACGTTCTTCCACATCCTCTAATCTGTTGATTTCCTCTAGTTTGTTTTTTATTTCAGTTATTGTATTCTTCAACTCTGATTGGCTCTTTTAATGTCTTCTATCTCTTTATTGAAAGTGTCATTGACTTAGTCCAATCTTTTCTCCAGCCCAGTGAGTATCTTATGATCATTACTTTAAATTCTTTATCAAGCATATTGCTTATCTCTGTTTCATTTAGGTCTTTTTCTGAGGTTTTTTCTTGTTCTTTCTTTTGGAGCATATTCCTCTATTTCCATTTATGTGACTTTCTGTGTTTGTTTCCGTGGATTAGAACTACTTCTCCTAATGTTTAAGGAGTTGTGTGTGGAATCCCCTATGCAAACTGTGTGTGCCTAATGACTTTTTCTGGCAGGCTGGAGTTGTGGCTGTATATGCTAGTCTTTTATACCATGGCTTTTTATAGAAAGAATACCAATAAAAAGAATAATAAAAGAAAAAAGAAAATAATAAAATAAAAGAAAACAAAAAGAAAAAAGTAAAAAGAGAAAGAACAAAAAGAAGAGAATTTTAAAAAGAGAACAAGAAATAAAAGAAAACCAAAAAAAAAAAAAAAACAAAACAAGACAAATTTTACAAAGTAAAATTAAATTAAATTAAAATTTAAAACACACACACACACACACAAACACACAAACCACAAAACTACAGCTTGTTGGGGCGCCTGGGTGGCTCAGTTGGTTAAGCGACTGCCTTCGGCTCGGGTCATGATCCTGGAGTCCCTGGATCGAGTCCCGCATCGGGCTCTCTGCTCGGTGGGGAGCCTGCTTCTCCCTCTGACCCTCCCCCCTCTCATGTGCTCTCTCTCTCTCTCATTCTGTCTCAAATAAATAAATAAAATCTTAAAAAAAAAAAAAAACTGCAGCTTGTTTTCTGTGCCTCAGCACCTCAAGGCAGCTGGTGTGGGCTTGTAGTCCCCGGGCTTGCTGGGGTCAAAGGCTCACTGTAAGCCAACCCTAGTGGGTCTGGACTTTTAAGGTGGAAGGGGAGAGAGTGTTCCCGCAATTCCTCAGCACTTTTTAACCATGGCTTTTTTTCCTGTGTCCCAGTGTGTGCAGGGTTGGTGTGGTCTTGTAGACCCTGGGCTCGCTGAAGTTGCAAGCTCATAAAGATGACCAGACCCACATGTTACATAGTCTGGACCCTGCTCCATTCTAGGCTCTTAAGGTGGGATGGGAACCCCAAACTATGTCATTCTCCAGTCCCTCTGATTTGGAGAGCTTTCCCACAGCTCCTCTGATGTTTGGCAGGTTTCTAGTGTGTCTTTTATATGCTAGTTGCTTTTTTAAACTTTGGGTTTTTTCCTATGCCCAAGGACAGAGGGATCTGTTCCTCGTCCTTCAATACTATCCTTCCCCACTACTGTTTGCAGTGTTGGGGGTGGGGATTCCCTTTGTTACTGTAGCTCTGTCTCTCTTGTTCTCTGGCCATTCTCTTTGTCTTTGGTTGTTCAGTCAGACTTCAGTTCTTTCTCACGTGGAATTGTTGTGTTAATAGGTGTAAGTTGGTGTGTTCTGTGAAGGAGGTGAATTCAGAGTCTTCCTATGTTGCCATCTTGAATGGGAATCTCCTGTATTTTAAATTTTATTTTCAGTTCTTCACTGCTGGTACATAGTAAAGCAATTGACTTTTATATTTTAACCTTGTATCCTGCAGCCTTGCTATTATAATCATGGAGGTACAGGAGATTTTTTTGTCAATTCTTTTGGTTTTTCTACATAGCTGACCATGTCATCTGGGAAAAAAGACAGTTTACTATCTTTCTCTCCAATTTGTATACCTCTTATTTCCTTTCCTTGCCTTATTGCATTAGCTAATACTTGGACTGTGGTGTTGAAAACTAGTGCCTTATTACTGATCTTAGTGGGAAAACTTATACTAGTCTCTCACCATTAAGTATTATTAGGTATAGGGTTTTTTTTGTAGATGTTTTATTCATTTGAGGAAGATCCCTTCTATTCCTAGATTATTGAGAATTTTAATCATCATGGGTGTTGGATTTTGTCAAATACTTTCTCTGCATATTTTGAAATGATCATGTGGTTTTTCTCTTTTTAAGCCTATCAGTGTGATGGATTACATTAATTGATATTTTAATGTTGAACCTGCCTTGCATACCTGAGATAAATCTCACTTGGTAGTGGTATATAAATCTTGTTTGATTCAATTTGCTAATATTTGTTGAGAATTTTTACATTTATGTTCATGAGAGATATTGATCTATAGTTTTTTTATGTTTTATTTTTGAAAAATAGAAGTTAGTTTTATGATAGGAAAAAAGGAACATTGTAAATAGAATTTCATTTAATTTTAAATGTACCCATCCAACTTCTGGGAAATAAGAAATGTATTTTATAGGCCTTGCCTCATATTAGGGTAACCTAATTTTGCACACTTAAAACTTATATTAGGAAATAGTCACATGTTGACCCTCTTGAACTCACAATGTTCATTTAGTAATCAAAATGTAAAAGGCATTTATTTGTCATCATTGAAATCAAGCTCTTTTCTTCTTTTTACTTTTTTATCCTCTTTATCCATTTCTCCCACCCCTCACACTCTGCCTCTGGCAACCACCAATCTGTTCTCTGTATCTATGAGCTTGTTTGTTTTGTTTTTGTTTGTTCATTCTGTATTTTGGGATTCCACATATAATAGAGATCATATGGTACTTGTATTTCTCTGACTAATTTCACTTAGCATAATGCCCTGTAGGCCTATCCATGTTGCTATAAGTGGCAAGATTTCTTCTTTATTATGGGTGAATAATTTTCCATTGTATATACACACCATAATTTCTTTATTCTTTCACCTATCAGTGGACACTTGGTTTGGTTTTGTATCTTGCGTACTGTAGATAATGTTGTAGTAAACATAAGGGTGTATATATCTTTTAGAATTAGTTTTTGTTTTCTTTGTATAGATATCCAATATTGGAATTACTGGATCATATAGTAGTTCTATTTTTAAGTTTTTGATGAACCTCCATACTGTTTTCTATAGTGGCTCACTAATTTACATTTCAACTCACAGCGTACAAGGATTTACTTTTCTCCATATCCTTGCCATCACTTATCTCTTGCCTTTTTTTTTTTTTTTTAGTATGGAATGCTTCATGAATTTGCGTGTCATCCTTGTGCAGGGGCCATGCTAATCTTCTCTGTATCATTCCAATTTTAGTATATGTGCTTTTTGATAATAGCTATTCTTACAGTGTGATGTGATATCTCATTGGGGTTTTGATTTCATTTCCCTGATGATTAATGAAGTTGAGCATCTTTTATTGTGTCTTTTGACTATCTCTGTGTCTTCTTTGGAAAAGTGTCTGTTGAGATCTCCTGCCCATTTTTTAATTGGATTGTTTGTTTTTTGCTATTGAGTTATATGTGTTTTTCATATATTTTGGATATTAATCCTTTATTACATATAAGACTTTCAAGTATTTTCTCCCATTCACTAGGTTGCCTTTCCATTTTGTGAATGGTTTCTTCTGTTGTGCAGAAGCTTTTTAGTATTACGTAGTCCCACTTACTTATTTTTGCTTTTGTTGCTTTTGCTTTGGTGTCAGATTCTAAAATTCTCAACAAGACCTATGCCAAAGAGCTTACCACATATGTTTTCTTCTAGGAGTTTTATGGTTTCAGGTCTTACATTAACATCTTTAATCCATTTTGAATTTGTCTTTGTGTATAGTGTAATTTACTGGTCTAGTTTTATTCTTTTGCATGTTAGGATTTCTGAACACCATTTAGTGAACAGAGTCTCCTTTTCCCATGGTATATTCTTTCCTCTTTTGTTGTAAATTAATTGGCCATGTAAATGTGTGTTTATTTCTGGGCTCTCTATTCTGTGCCCCTGATCTATGTCTGCTTTTATGCCACTACCACACTGTTTTAATTAGTATAACTTTGTAATGGAGTTTGAAATCAGGGAGTGTGATGCCTCCAACTTTGGTCTTCTATCTCAAGATTGCTTTGGCTGTTCAAGGTTTTTTGTGGTTCCATACAAATTTTAGGATTGTTTGTTCTGTTTCTTTGAAAAATTCCACTGGAACTTTGATAGGAATTGCACTGAATCTCTACATTAATTTGGGAAGTGAGGACATTTTAGCAATAATCAGTCTTCCAACCCATTGGCACAGAATATCTTTCCATTTGTTTGTGACTTCAATGTCTTTTATTAATGTCTTACAGTTATTAGTATACAGGTCTTTCACCTCCTTGGTTAAATTTACTCTTAGGTGTATTTTTTTTTTTTTTAAGATTTTATTTATTTATTTGACAGAGAGAGACACAGCGACACAGCAGGGGGGAGTGGGTGAGGGAGAAGCAGGCTTCCCACCGAGCAGGGAGCCCGATGCAGGGACTCAATCCCAGGACCCTGGGATTATGACCTGAGCTGAAGGCAGGAGCTTAACGACTGAGCCACCCAGGCACCCTCAGGTGTATTTTTTTGAAGCAGTTGTAAACAGGGTTGTTTTATTTCTCTTTCTGATAGTTTATTATTAATGTATAGAAGCATAACAGATTTTTATTATTTTTAATATTTATTTATTTATTTATTTAGAGCATGAGCAGTGAAGGACGGGGCAGAGGGAGATGGAAAGAGAGAATCTTAAGCAGGCTCTACACGAGCTCGATCTCATGACCCTGAGATTATGACCTAAAGCTGAAATCAATAGTCGGACACTTAACAGACTGAGCCACCCAGGCACCCCAAAAAGTAATAGATTTTTGAGTATTGATTTTGTATCTTGCAACTTTACTAAATTTGTTTATTAGTGATAACAGTTTTTTTTGTTGGGGCCTTTAGGGTTTTCTATATATTAAATCATGTCTTCTGCAAATAGAGACAATTTTACTTCTGTTTTTTTCTAATTCTGATGTTTTTTATTTCCTTGCTTGATTGCTCTAGTTAGAGTTTCAAGTATTGTGTTGAATAGAAGTGGTGAAAGTGGACACCCTCATCTTGTTCCTGGTCTTAGGGGAAAAGCCTTCAGTCTTTCACCATTAAGTATGATGTTAGCTATGGCCTTATCATATATGGCCTTTCTTATGTTGAGGCATATTCCCTCTATACCCACTTTGTTGAGAATTTTTATCATAAATGGATGTTAGTTTTTTTCAAATGCCTTTTCTGCATCTATTGAGATGATCATATGATTTTTGTACTTCATTTTGCTAACGTAGTGAATCACATTTACTGGTTTGTGGATGTTGAACCATCCTTGCATCCCTAGAATAAATGCCTCTTGATCATGGTGTATGATCCTTTTTATGTATTGTTGACTTTGGCTTGCTTATATTTTGTTGAGGTTTTTAATGTTTATCAGGGGTATTGGCCTGTAACATTGTTTTTTTGTGGCATCTTTGTCAGGTTTTGATACCAGAGTACTGCCGGTCCCATAAAATGAGTTTGGATGAATTCCCTCCACTTCAGTTTTTAACAAGAGCTTGAGAAGGGTTGGTGTTAATTCTTTGAATGCTTGGTAGAATTTATCACTGAAGCTGTATGTTCTTGGACTTTTGTTTATTGGGAAGTTTTTGGTTACTGATTCAGTCTCCTTACCAGTAATCAGTTTGTTCAGATTTTCTATGTCAGCATGATTCAGTCATGGTAGAATGTATGCTTATAGGAATTTATCCATTTCTTTTAGGTTGTCCAAGTGCTTGGCATATACTTGTTCATAGTAGTCTTTTATGATCCTTTGAATTTCTGTGGTATCCAGTTGTAATATCTCTTTCATTTCTGACTTATTCGAGTCCTTTTTTTTCTTGATGACTCTTGCAAAAGTCTTGTTACTTTTGTTTATCTTTGCAAAGGACAACCTCTTAGTTTCACTGATCCTATTGTCTTTTTAGTCTCTATTTCATTTATCTCTGCTATAATCTTTTTTATTTCCTTACTCCTATTAACTTTTTTTTTTTTTTTGTCCTGTAAGGTGTAAAGTTAGGTTATTTGAAACATCTCTTGTTTCTTGAGGTAGGCATTTATCACTGTGAACTTTGCTCTTAGAAGTGCTTTGGGTGCCTCACACAAATTTTGGTATGTTAGATTTCCATTTTTATTTGTCTCAAGGTATTTTTTTCTTTCTCTTTTGATATTTTCTTTGCCTCATTGGTTGTTTGGTAGCACATTGTTTAGTCTCCACATATTTTTGAATTTTTGAGTCTTCCTGTAATTAATTTCTAATTTTATACTATTGTGCTTGGAAAAAAATGCTTGACATGACTTCACTTCTCCTAAATTTATTATGATTTGTTTTCTGTTCTAACATATGATCTATCCTGCAAAATGTTTCATCTGTGCTTTGGAAGGATATGTACTCTGTTATTTTTGGATGTAATGTTCTATGTATATCTGTTAAATCCATCTGATCTAATTTATCATTTACGCCAATGATCCTGTATTGATTTTTTATCTGCTTGATCTATCCATTGCTATAAGTGGGGTGTTAAAACCTCCTACTATTATTATATTGCAGTCTATTTCTCCTTTTAGGCCTATTAATTTTTCCTTTCTATACTTAGGTGCTTCTTTTTTTTTTTTTTTTAAAGATTTTATTTATTTTTTAGAGAGCGAGCGAGAGAGAAACAGCATGAGAGGGGAGAGGGTCAGAGGGAGAAGCAGGCTCCCCGCTGAGCGGGGAGCACTATGTGGGACTCGATCCCAGGACCCTGGGATCATGACCTAAGCCGAAGGCAGACGCTTAACCATCTGAGCCACCCAGGTGCCCACTTAGGTGCTTCTTATTGGGTACATAAATATTTATGTGTTATATCCTCTTGATGTATTGACCTCTTTATCATGATGTAAGTCCCATCTTTGTCTCTTATTACAACTTTGTTTTAAAGTCTTTTTGTCTGTTATAAGTATAGCTACTCTAGCTGTTTGTTTGTTTCCATTAGCATGGAATATCTTTTTCCATCCTTTCACTTTACATCTAAAGTGAGATTCTTGTGGGGAGCATATAGATGGGTCTTGTTTTTTGTTTTTGTTTTTTAATCCACTCAGCCAGTCTATGTCTTGATTGAAGAATTTAGTCCATTTGTATTTAAAGTAATTATTGATAAGCATGTGCTTATTGCCATTTCATTATTGTTTACTGGCTGGTTTTCTACTTCCTCTCTGTTTCCTTTCTTCTTTTGCTCTCTTCCCTTGTGGCCTAATGACTTCCTTTAGTAGTTTACTTATATTCCTTTCTCTTTGTCTTTTGTGTATTTGTTACAGGTTTTTGCTTTGTTATTACCATGAGGCTTATGTATGAAAACTTAGAGTATATTTTAAGTTGATAACAATTAAGTTTGATTCCATCTGAAGCTCACCATCTTTACTCTTACCACTGATAGTTTATATTTTTGATAACACATTTTACATCTTTTTTTTTTTTTTTTTTTAAAGTAAGCTCTATACCCAATGTGGAGCTTTAACGCACAACCCAAACATCAAGAGTCACATGCTATACTGACTGAGCCAGCCTGGTGCCCCACATTTTACATCTTTTTATCTTGTGTATCCCTTAACTGATTAATTGCAACCATAGTGTTTTTTTTTTACTAGTTTTGTCTCTTAACCTTTATGCTCACTTTATAACTGATTAATCCACTATTTTTTTTTTTTTTAAGATTTTATTTATTTGACAGAGACACAGTGAGAGAGGGAACACAAGCAGGGGTAGTGGGAGAGGGAGAAGCAGGCTCTGAGCAGGGAGCCTGATGCGGGGCTCGATCCCAGGACCCTAGATTCATGACCTGAACTGAAGGCAGATGCTTAATGACTGAGCCACCCAGGACCCCTAATCCACTATTTTTTTTTTTTTAAGATTTTATTTATTTATTTGAGAGAGAGAGAATGAGAGACAGAGAACATGAGAGGGAGGAGGGTCAGAGGGAGAAGCAGACTCCCTGCTGAGCAGGGAGCCCGATGCGGGACTCGATCCTGGGACTCCAGGATCATGACCTGAGCCGAAGGCAGTCGCTTAACCAACTGAGCCACCCAGGCGCCCCCCCTAATCCACTATTTTGACATTTATTTACCTTCCCAGTGAGATTTATTCTGTCATCCATTTTCTTGTTACTAATTAATGCCCTTTCTTTTCAGCTTAAAGAAGTCCCTTTAACATTTCATAAGACTGTTTTAATGGTGATGAACTCCTTTAGCTTTTGCTTATATGGAAAAACTATCTCTTCTTCAATTCTGACTGTTAACTGGGTAGGGTAAAATTTTTTTTAATTTTATTTTTTATTCCAGTATAATTAACATACAGTGCTATATTATTTTCAGGTACTATAGCATAATGACTCAACAGTCCTCTACTTTCTTCATGCTCATAAAGATATATGTACTCTTAATCCCCTTTATTTATTACAACCTTTATCACCCCTCCCCCAGCTCCCGCCGGGGACCCTCAGTTGGTTTTCTGGATTTAAGAGTTTCTTTTTTGGGGGGGGCGCCTGGGTGGCTCAAATGGTTAAGCATCTGCCTTCGGCTCAGGTCATGATCTCAGAGTCCTGGGATCGAGTCCCACATTGGACTCCCTGCTCCTTGGGAGCCTACTTCTCCCTCTGCCTCTCTCTCTGTCTCTCATGAATAAATAAATAAAATCTTAAAAAAAGAGTTTCTTTTTTTGTCTTTTTTTCTTTCTTTTGTTTTTTTTTCTTAAATTCCACATATAAGTAAAATCATATGGTATTTGTCTTTCTCTGACTGATTTTGAAAATTTCACTTAAGAATACACCCTCTAGGTCCACCCATGTTTTTGAAATGGCATTTCATTCTTTCTTATGGCTGAGTAATGTTCCATTGTATATATATATATTCCACATCTTCTTTATCCATTCATCTATAGATGACATTTTTTTTTAAAGATTTTATTTATTTATTTGAGAGAGAGAATGAGAGACAGAGAGCACGAGAGGGAAGAGGGTCAGAGGGAGAAGCAGACCCCCCGCTGAGCAGGGAGCCCGATGTGGGACTTGATGTGGGACTCGATCCTGGGACTCCAGGATCATGACCTGAGCTGAAGGCAGATGCTTAACCATCTGAGCCACCCAGGCACCCCTATTTTTAATTTTTTGAGGAACCTCCATACTCTTTTCTCTAATGGCTGCACAAGTTTGCATTCTCAAGAACAGTGCATGAGGGTTCCTTTTTCTCCACATCCTCACCAACACCTGTTGTTCTTCTCTTTTTGATTCTAGCCATTCTGATAGGTGTAAGGTGATACTTCACTGTGGTTTTAACTTGCATTCCTCTGATGATTAGAGATATTAAGCATCTTTTCACGTATCTGTTGGCTATCTATGTTTTCCTTGGAAATATGTCTATTCCGGTCCTCTGCCCATTTTTTTCCTCCTCTGCCCAATTTTAATTGGATTATTTTTTTGGTGTTGAGTTATATAAATTTTTTATATATTTTGTGTATTAACCCCTTATTGGATATATCATTTACAAATATCTTCTCCTATTCAGTAAGTTGATGGTTTGGTAGAATTCACCTGTGAAGCTGTGTGGTCCTGGACTTTTGGGTTGTTTTGAGTTTTTTGATTACTGATTCAATTTCATTGCTAGTAATTGGTCTGTTCAAATTTTCTATTTCTTTTTAATTCAGTTTTCAGATGTTACACGTTTCTAGGAATTTTCTATTTCTTCTAGGTTGTCCAGTGTGTTGGTATACAATTTTTTATACTCTTATAATCTTTTGTATTTCTATGACATCAGTTATTTCTCCTCCTTCTTTTCTGATTTTGTTTAATGAAACTTCTTCTTTTTCTTGATGATTCTGGCTAAAGGTTTATCAATTTTGTTAATCTTTTCAAAGAACCAAGTCCTGGTTTCACTGATCTGTTCAATTGTTTTTTACTCTATTTCACTTATTGCCTTCCTTCTACTGGTTTGGGGCTTTGTTTTTTTATTCTTTTTCAACCTCCTTTAGGTGTAAGGTTTGGTTATTTTTTTGAGATTTTTCTTCTTGAGTTAAGACTGTGTTGCCATAAACTTTCCTCTAAGAACAGTTTTTGATATTTCCCAAAGATTTTGGTTTGTTGTTTTTTCATTTTCATGTGTCTCCATGAATTTTTTTATTTCCTCTTTGATTTCTTGGTTATTTCATCCATTGTTTAGTAGCATGTCATTTAGCCTCCATGTATTTGTCATTTTTTTCTTGTGATTGATTTCCAGTTTTATACCATTGTGGTTGGAAAAGATGCTTAATGTGATTTCCATCTTTTTTAACTTATTGAGACTTGTTTTGTGGCCCTACATGTGATCTATTCTGGAGAATGATCCATGTATATTTGAAAAGATTGTGTTTTCTACTGTTTTTGAATGGAATGGTCTCAATATACCTGTTAGTTCCATCTGGTCCAGTGTGTCATTCAAAGCCATGGTTTTCTTGTTGATTTTCTGTATGGATGATTTATCCATTGATTTAAGTGGGGTTTTAAAGTCCCCTCCTATTATTGTACTGCCAATTTCTTCCTTTATTTCTGTTAATATTTGTTTTATGTACTTAGGTGCTCCCATGTTGGGTACTTACATATTTATCATTTGTATATCCTCTTATTGATTAGTTCCCTTTATCACTTTATCATATGTCCTTCTTTATCCCTTGTTACAATCTTTGTTTTGAAGTCTATTTTGTCTGATATACGTATTGCTACCCCAGGTGTTTTTTGTTTTTTTTTCTCTTTCATTTGGATGGTAAACATTTTTCCACCCCTTCACTTTCAGTCTTTTCAATCTACATGTCTTCAGGTCTGAAATAAATCTCTCATAGGTAGCATATAGAAGGGTCTTGCTTTTTTTATCCATTCAGTTACTTCTCTTGCTGCTTTTAAAATCTCTGTTTATCACTATTTTTTATGCCATTTAATTACTGTGTCTTTTTTTTTTTAAAGATTTTATTTATTTATTCGACAGAGAGAGAGCAAGAGCAGGAACACAAACAGGGGCAGTGGGAGAGGGAGAAGCAGGCTTCCTGCTGAGCAGGGAGCCCGATGTGGGACTCGATCCCAGGACCTGGCATCATGACCTGAGCCGAAGGCAGACGCTTAACGACTGAGCCACCCGGGCGCCCTAATTACTGTGTGTCTTGATGTTAATCTCCTTGGGTGTTTTTGTTCGATACTTTCTGGGTTTCCTGGAACTGGATGTCTGTTTCCTTCCTCCATGTTATAGAAGTTTCAGCTCTTATATCCTTAAATAAATGTTCTCTCTCTTCTACTTCTGGGATCCCTATAATGCGAATGTTATTACACTGGATGATGTAACTGAGTTCCCTTAACCTATTCTCATTTTTTATTATTCTTTTTTTTTTTTTTTTTTTGCTGTGTAGCTTGGTTCCCCCCCCCCAATACTTTGCCTCCCAGTTCTCTAATCCATTTTTCTTTTTCCTTTAATCTACTACGATTGACTTCCTGTAGTGTGTTTTTAATTTTAGTTTTCTTCTCTGGTTTTTTCTTTTTTCTATTTCTTCGTCAAAGGTCTCACATTCTCCACTCTTTTTTCAAGTCTCGTAGGCATCTTTATGACCATCACTTTGAATTTTTTATTAGGCATATTCCTTATCTCCATTTCATTTAGTCCTTTTGCTGTGGTTCTTGTTCTTCCATTTGTGACATATTCCCATCTCCTCATTTTATCTCTCTGTGTTTGTTTCTATGTGTTAGGAAACTTAGCTATGTCTCCTGATCTTGAAAAATGTGGCCTTGTGAGTAAGATTTCCTGTGGTGCCCTATAGTGCAATGTTCCCTGTTCACCAGGCACATCAGAGGTGTCTCCTCTATGGGTTTTGTGTGCTCCACTCATATAGCTAAGCCTCATTTGCTTTCATCAGTGGCCCATTTTGCCTCTTGTGGGCTGGGTTGGTCCTGTGCTGTTAACAAGCTAGTCTGGGGATATTGTGGGCATGTAACTGGGCAGGCTCAGCAGTCAGACCAGGCACTGTCCTCAGCCCATTTGTCTGGGCTGTGATCCCACCAACTACAGCCAGCAGTCCTTGTCTTGTCCACTGAGAGGCTTTTGTTGGTAGGCGTGGCCTGCAGTTAGTCCATATGTTTGCCCCAGACCCTGTGCTAGGGCTGCACATGCACTGATCGGGAGATCACTCTCTCCACACCACCAGTGTGGCTGCTGGGACTGCAGATGTCCTGGTGTGTGTGGTCATTTTCCCTCTCCACAGGGCAGGAATCACTTTGCGGTGGTGCTGGTCCTTGCCAGGGCTGCATTCAGGACAGAAAGTGGAAGGAGTTGCTTTGGAGGGACTCCTGCTTGGTGGGGCAGTTTAGATCCAGAGGATCTGCAGAAGAATGGGAGAGGGGGCATGTGGTATTTGAAAGGTAGGTGGAGGGTGTTCATGCTTTTTCATGCAGACATCCCACTATTTAGGCTGGAGGTGGGGGAGAAATGGTGCCCATCAGTTTTTTTGTTCTTGAAGTCTCCTAAAGATCCCTGCTTCTTTTTTTTTTTTTTTTTTCGGTGCAAAAAGTTGTTTTTATTATAGCACTGGGACAGGACCAGTGGGCAGACAGAGTTGCCTAAAGTTGATCTTTTTTTTTTTTTTTTTTAAAGATTTTATTTATTTATTTGAGAGAGAGAGAATGAGAGGGAGGAAGGTCAGAGGGAGAAGCAGACCCCCTGCCGAGCAGGGAGGCCGATGTGGGACTTGATCCCGGGACTCCAGGATCATGACCTGAGCCGAAGGCAGTCGCTTAACCAACTGAGCCACCCAGGCGCCCTAGATCCCTGCTTCTTCAGCACACATTGAGGGATTAGTAATTTTCACTTATACCCCAGGTGCTTTACAAAGTGCTTCTTCTGTGCTGTATCTTGGTGGGGCCTCAGTTTTTCCTATCATCCTTTGGCTCTCCCAGGACTGAATCTACTAAATTTTACCCAGAGTTAAGCTCCACTGATTGTAAAAATTCATGATGTTAAGCCCTACTGGTTTTCTTTTTTTTTTTTTTTTAAGATTTTATTTATTTATTTGAGAGAGAAAGAATGAGAGACAGAGAACATGAGAGGGAGGAGGACCAGAGGGAGAAGCAGACTCCCTGCTGACCAGGGAGCCTGATGCGGGACTCGATCCTGGGACTCCAGGATCACGACCTGAGCTGAAGGCAGTCGCTTGACCAGCTGAACCACCCAGGTGCCCCAAGCCCTACTGGTTTTCAAAGTCAAATGTTATGGGGACTGGTTTTCCCAATGCAGTTCCCGTGTCTGTGGTGTCTGGTGTGGGGTGTGCTCCTTTCCTTTCTCTGTGCTTGTGGTGTCCCTCCCATCTGTAGTTAGTCTCACTGAGACTTTGGTTCCAGACTGCATCCCCACCCCTCCTATCCTTTCCCATGTGTCCTCCTCTCTACGGTTAACCATTGAAAGTCTGTTCTGCCGATCTTTGGGTCGTTTTCTGTGTTCAGTGTACCTATGTGGCTGTTATGCAGGTTTGTCTATGGAACATACTGAATTTAGAATCCTCCTAATCCAGCATCTTCCAAGGATTGCAAGGTTTTTTCCTTCAGCACTTTAAACATACTGTGCCATTCCCTCATAGTCTACAAAATATCTGCTAAAAAATATAGTTAGTCTTTTGGTGTTCCTTTAATTTTTTTTTTAATTGAAGTAAAGTTGACATAGAATGTTACATTAGTTTCAGGTGTACACCAGAGGGATGTGACAACTCTGTACATAATGCTATGCTCACAACAAGTGTATCCACCATCTCACCTTACAACATTATTAAAATGCCATTGACTACATGCCTTATTCTGTTGCTTTCATCCCCATGAGTTATTTATTACATAATTGAAAAGTTAAGGGTTCCCGTTTATGTAACAAATTGTTTTTCTCTTGCTGCTTTTAATATTTTTTTGGCCTTTAAATTTTGACATTTTAATTATACTATATCTTAGTGTGGGTCTCTTGGTATTCATCTTTTTTGAAATGCTCTGGGCATCTTAGATCTGGATGTCTGTTTCCTTCCCTAGGTTAGGGATGTTTTCAGCCTTTATTACTCAAGACAAGATTTTGGCCCTTTCTTCTTTTTCTGGGACCCTTATGAGTGTTAGCTCACTTGATGTTACCCATAAACCCCTCAAGATATTTTTACCTTTTCCCATTCTTTTTTCTTTTTCTGCTCTGATTGGATGAATTCCACTGCCTTGCCTTACAGTGGACTGATCCTTTTCTCTGTTTCATGCAACTTGCTGTTGAACTAGTGTATTTTTCAGTGAGGTTATTATATTCTTCAGTTCTGTGACTTTTGTTTGATTATTTTATTTCAAATCATTCTGAGCACCCAAGACATCAATCTGAGGACTGGGAGTACAAACTACACAACTAGAGGGAGAAAAGAGGCCATATTGTGGAAGGTAGTTGGTACAGAGACATGATTTGGCAGAAAAGAATCACAGGTGCTGTGGAGGGGATCACAGAGAAAGGAGAGAGTAAGAACAGCTTGCAGAGGATTGCACAAGAAAAACACTTCCCTAGGGGCACCTGGGTGGCTCAGTCGTTAAGCGTCTGCCTTCAGCTCAGGTCATGATCCCGGGGTCCTGGGATCGAGCCCCGCATCGGGCTCCCTGCTCAGCAGGAAGCCTGCTTCTCCCTCTCCCACTCCTCCTGCTTGTGTTCCCTCTCTCACTGTGTCTCTGTCAAATAAATAAATAAATAAAATCTTAAAAAAAAGAAAAGAAAAACACTTCCCTAAAACCACTGACGAGGTAAATGAGAGGGGCTGATTATCACAAGTTTTTACAAGCAGTGGAGCTCAAAGATGGAAGGTTTAGAAGTCCATGCCATCGCTGGGGTAGAGCCTGGCAGGCATGGAGCTGCTGCTGTGGAGAAGGAGGGCAGAGGCCCTGGAGTGGACAGTGTGGTCTGAGGGTCCCCTGAGACACATTGGGAGAGATAGTTTCCCTTCTTCGAGTGCATTTGGGAGAAGTCCACTGCTTCTTAGGGGACAAAGGAGCTGGTAAGTGCCATTGAGCTGCTCTGTTCATTAGCAGAGGAGCAGAGACACCTGCTGAGAGGCAGCTAACCTGGATGCTGGCTTTTTGATGTGCTTTACCATAAATTCCAGGCCCCTGTGTGTTCATGCAACTGCCCTTCTGGGACAAACCAGCACTGGTCATGGTGGGGCGAGACCCACAGCGTGGGTCCATCGTGTGCTGGGTCCCTAAAATTTGGAGTTTTGAAACCCAGCAGGTGCACCTGAGATAAAACACAGGAGCTGTGCTGTTGGGTGGGCAGATGACTCAGACAGAGACAAAGGTGAAGACAGGGATTTGAGGAATGCCTGGCACTCACAAGGGGAGATTGGTCACTCTTATGTGAGGATTTCCTGAATGGCAGCAGGTGTGAACTTCCCTCTCTGGGGATGAGAGAACTGGTTAATGCCATTTTTACTCCTGCCCATCAGCATGGGCAGACTTCAGTGAGCATCACAGCACCCACAGTGGAGGCTCAAGCTGCTTACACCAAGCCATGCCCCTGCTGTGTTCTTCAGGTGCTTTTTACTAGGGCAAGCGTGTCTGCAAGCCAGAGCAGTAATGGGCTCTTCCCCCAGCAGACTAGCACAAACCCCGCTGGATGCACCAATTCTACCGACCATAGAATGCTGCAAAGCTGCAGTTCTAGTGGAAACAGGATCTAAGCTCTTTTTTTTAAGGGGAGGGGGAGGGGGAGTGGGAGGGAGAGAATCTCAGCAGGGAGCTGAGCCCCATCATGGAGCTCAATCCCACAACCCTGAGATCATGACCTGAGCCAAAATCAAGATACAGATGCTTAACTGACTGAGCCACCCAGGTGTCCCAGGATCTAGCCTCTTTTAACAAGCAGACCAAAGCACACCTAGTTAAAACTCACCATGCACTGGCCAAGGTCAAAATGCTTCCCACCGCAGGCAAGGAGAAACTCTGCAGAGGACTGACCTGAGGGAAAGAGCAGCCAAAACACAGCAGCAGAGTGCATGCAGCATCCAACAGAGACACTTCCTGAAGCGTCAGGCCCTGGACAGTATATGACCTATTCTTAATATAGTCATTAAGAAGGAAAAAGAAACATAGCAGGCTTTCCTAACACACAGAAGACAGAGATCTAGACAAAATGCCAAGACAGAGGTAGTCATCCCAAAAGAAAGAATAAGAAAATATCACAGCCAAGGATCTAATCAAAATGGATGTAAGTAACATGTCTGAACTAGAATTTAAAACAACAAACATAGGTATACGAGCTGGACTTGAGAAAGGCATGGAATACACCAGGGAGTCTCTTACCACAGAGATAAAAGACCTAAAACTAGTCAGGCTGAAATAAAAAATGCTATAACTGAGATGTGGAACCGTCTGGAGGTAATAAAACACAAGGATGGGGCGCCTGGGTGGCTCAGTTGGTTAAGCGACTGCCTTCGGCTCATGTCATGATCCTGGAGTCCCTGCAACGAGTCCTGCATCGGGCTCCCTGCTCAGCGGGGGGTCTGCTTCTCCCTCTGACCCTCTTCCCTCTCGTGCTGTCTCTCATTCTCTCTCTCTCAAATAAATAAATAAAATCTTTAAAAAAAAAAAACAAAACACGAGAATGGAAGAAACAGAGAAATGAATATGTGATACAGAAGATAAAATTATGGAAAAATAATGAGGCTGAAAAGAAGAGGGAAAGAAAAATATTGGATCATGAATGTAGACTAAGGGAACTCAGTGATTCCATAAAGCGTAATAACATTCATATCATAGGAGTCCCAGAAGAAGAAAAGAATGGGAAAGGGGCAGAAGGTTTATTTGAGCAAATTATAGCCAAAATTTCTCTAATCTGGGGAAGAAAACAGATGTCAATCCAGGAGGCACAGAGAACTCCCATCAGAATCAACAAAAAGCAGGCCAACACCAAGACATATTGTAGTAAAATTTGCAAAATACAGGGATAAGGAAAAAATCCTGACAGCAGCAAGGGAAAAGAAATCCCTAACTTACAAGGGAAGACAAATAAGCCTGGAAGTAGACCTGTCCACAGAAACCTGGCAGGCCAGAAGAAAGTAGCATAATATATATTTTCAGTGTGCTGAATGGGAAAAACATGCAGCCAAGAATACTTTATGCAGCAAGGCTGTCATTCAGCATAGAAGGAGAGATAAAGAGTTTCCCAGACAAACAAAAACAAAAACACTTTAGACCAAAGGACACCTACAGACTGAAAGTGGGGGAATGGAGAACAATTTATCATGCTAATGGACACCAAAAAAGGTGGCATAGGGGTGCCTGGGTGGCTCAGTTGTTAAACGTCTGCCTTCAGCTCAGGTCATGATCCCAGGGTCCTGGGATCGAGCCCCGCATCGGGCTCCCTGCTCAGCGGGAAGCCTGCTTCTCCCTCTCCCACTCCTCCTGCTTGTGTTGCCTCTCTCACTGTGTCTCTCTCTGTCAAATAAATAAAATCTTAAAAAAAAAAAAAAAGGTGGCATACCCATACTTATAACAGACAAACTAGCTAATAAAGGGATCTATCCAACAAGAAGATCTAACAATTGTAAATATTTATGGTCCCAACTTGGGAGCACCCAAGTCTATAAAACAATAACAAACATAAAGGAGTTCACTGATAACACAATAATAGTAGGGGACTTTACAGCAATGGAAAGATCATCTAAGCAGAAAATCAAGGAAACAATGGCTTTGAATGACACACTGGACCAGAAGGACTTAACAGATATATTAAGAACATTTCATCCTAAAGCAGCAGAATACATTCTTTTTGAGTGCACATGGAACACTCTCCAGAATAAATCACATACTAGGTCACAAATCAGACCTCAACAAATACAAAAAGATTGAGATTATACCATGCATATTTTCTGGCCACAATATTATAAAACTTGGAGTTGATAGCAAGAAAAAATTTGGAAAGACCACAAATACATGCAGGTTAAAGAACATCCTACTAAAAAATGAATGGTTTGGGAAACCTGGGTGACTCAGTCGATTAAGCCTCTGCCTTCAGCTTAGGTCACGATCCCAGGGTCCTGGGATCTAGCTTTGTGTCAGGCTCCTTGCTCAACTGGGGAGTCTGCTTCTCCGTCTCTCTCTGACCCTCCCCCTGCTCGTGCTCTCTCTCTCTCTCTCTCTCTTTCAAATAAATAAAATCTTTAAAAAAAAAAAAAGAATGAGTGGGTTAACCAAGAAATTAAAGAAGAATTAAAAAAATACACAGAAGCATATGAAAATGAAAATACGATAGTCCAAAACCTTGGGGATGCAGCAAAAGCAGTCCTAAGAGGGAAGTATACAGCAATACAGGCCTACCTCAAGAAGCAAGAAAAGTCTCAAATATACAACCTAACTTTACACCTAAAGGAGCTAGAAAAGGAAGAGCAAATAAAGCCTAAAGCCAGCAGCAGAAGAAATAATAAAAATTAGAGCCAAAATAAGTGATACAGAAACAGAAAAAACAGAACAGACCAATGAAACTAGGAGTTGGTTCTTTGAAAGAATGAAACTGTTAAACCTCTAGCCAGACTTATCAAAAACAAGAAACGACCCAAATAAATCAAATCACAAATGAAAGAGGAGAGATCACAACCAACACCGCAGAAATACAAACAATTATAAGAGAATATTATGAACAATTATATGCCAACAAATTGGGCAATCTGGAAGAAATGGATAAATTCTTTTTTTTTTTTTTTAAGATTTTATTTATTTGTTTGACAGAGAGAGCAAGAGAGCACAAGCTGGGGGAACAGTAGAGGGTGAGGGAGAAGCAGGCTCCCCACCAAGCAGGGAGCACGATGCAGGGCTTGATCCCAGGACCCTGGGATCATGACCCGAGCCGGAAGGCAGACACTTAACCATCTGAGCCACCCAGGCACCCCAGAAATGGATAAATTCTTAAAAACATGTAAACTATCAAAACTCAAACAGGAAGAAATAGAAAATTTTAAAAGACCGTAACCAGCAAAGAAATTGAATCAGTAATAAAAAATCTCCCAACAAACAAAAGTCCAGGGCCAGATGGCTTCCCAGGGGAATTCTACCAAACATTTAAAGAAGAGTTAATACTTATCCTCAAACTGTTCCAAAGAACAGAAATGGAAAGAAAACTTCCAAATTGCTTTTATGAAGCCAGTATTACTTTGATTCCAAAACCAGACAAAGACCCCACTAAAGGAGGGAATTACAGGCCAATATCTCTGATGAACATGGATACAAAAATTCTCAACAAGATACTAGCAAATAGTATCCAACAGTACATTAAAAGAATCATTCAACACAATCAAGTGGGATTTATTTCTGGGATGCAAGGGTGGCTCAATATTCACAAATCAATCAAGGTCATACACCACATTAATAAAAAAAAGGTAAGAGCCATACGATCCTCTCAATAGATGCAGAAAAAAGCACTTGATTAAGTATAGCATCCATTCTTGATAAAAACCCTCAACAAAGTAGGGATAAAGGGAACATAACTCAACATCATAAAGGCCATGTACGAAATACCCACAGCTAATATCATCTTCAATGGGTAAAAAACAGAGCTTTTATTTTATGGTCAGGAACAAGACAGGAATGTCCACTCATCATTGTTATTTTAACATAGTACTGGAAGTCCTAGCCTCAGCAATCAGACAACAAAAAGAAATAAAAGGCATCCAAATCTACAAAGAAGTAAACTTTCACTCTTTGCAGACAACATTGATACTCTGTAGAAAACCCAAGACTAAAGCAAAAAATTGCTAGAACTGACATATAAATTCAGTAAAGTCACAGGATACAAAATCAACATATAGAAATCTGTTGCATTTCTCTACACCCATAATTAAGCAGAAGAGAGAAATCAAGGAATTGATCCCAATTATAATTGCACCAAAAACCATAAGATACCTAGGAATAAACCTAACCAAGGAGGTAAAGGATCTGAATTCTGAAAACTATAGAACGCTTATGAAAGAAATTGAAGAGGACAAAAAGAAATGGAAAAACATTCTATGCTCAATGACTGGAAGAACAAATATTGTTAAAATGTCTATACTACCCAAAGCAATCTACACATTTAATGCAATCCCTATCAAAATGCCACCAGCATTTTTCACACAGCCAGAAAAAACAATCCTAAAATTTGTACATTAACACAAAATAACCTAAATAGCCAAAGCAATCTGGAAAAAGAAAAGCTGAAGGCATGACAATTCCAGACTTCAAGCTATATTACAAAGCTGTAGTGATTAAGACTGTATGGTACTGGCAGAAAAACAGACACAAAAATCAATGAAACAGAATGGAAAACCCAGAAATGAACCCAAAACTATATAGTCAACTAATCTTCAAGAAAGCGGGAAAAAAATATCCAATAGAAAATAACAGTCTCTTCAACAGATGGTGTTGGGAAAACTGGACAGCAACATGCAGAAGAATGAACCAGACCACTTTCTTTCTTTCTTTCAAGATTTTATTTATTTATTTGACAGAGAGAGACATAACGAGAAAGAAAACACAAGCAGGGGCAGTGGGAGAGGGAGAAGCAGACTTCCCAACATGGGTCTAGATTCCAGGACCCTGGGATCATGACCTGAGCGGAAGGCAGACGCTTAATGACTGAGCCACCCAGGCGGCCTAGACCACTTTCTTACACCATACACAAAAATAAACTCAAAATGGATGAAAGCCCTAAATATGAAACAGGAAGCCATCAAAATCTTAGGGGAGAACACAGGCAGTAACCTCTTTGACCTTGGCTGTAGCAACTTCTTACTAGACATGTTACCAGAAGCAAGGGAAACAAAAGCAAAAATGAACTATTGAGATTTCATCAAGATGCAAAGCTTCAGAGCAAAGGAAACAATCAACAAACCTAGAAGGCAACCTACGGAATGGGAGAAGATATTTGCAAATGACATATCTGATGGAGGGTTAGTGTCCAAAACATACAAAGAACTTATCAAACCAAACACCCATAAAACAATCCAGTTAAGAAATGGGCAGAAGACATGAATAGACATTTTTCTAAAGAAGACATTAAGATGGCTAACAGACACATGAAAAATGCTCAAGGTCATCATCATCAGGGAAATACAAATCAAACCACAGTGAGACCACCTCACACCTGTAAGAGTGCCTAAAATTAACAACACAGGAAAATAACAGAGGTTGGCAAGAATGCTAAGAAAGAGGAACCCTTTTGCACTGTTGGTGGGAATGCAAATTGGTGTAGTGACTCTGGAAAACAGTATCGTGCTCACTTCAGTAGCACATATACTAAAATTGGAAAAGAGTATGGAGGTTCCTCAAAAAGTAAAAATAGAACTAAGCTATGATCCAGCAACTACACTACTAGTTATTTACCCAAAGGGTACAAACATATTGATTCAAAGGGATGTGTGCACCCTGATGTTTATAACAGTATTATCAACAATAGCCAAATTATGGGAAGAGCCCAAATATTCATTGACTAATGAATGGATAAAGAAGGGGTGGCATAAAATGGAATATTACTCAGCCATAAGAAAAAAATGAAATCTTGCCATTTGCAATGACGTGGATGCAGCTAGAGTGCCTTATGCTAAGTGAAATAAGTCAGAGAAAGACAAATACCATATCATTTCACTCATATATGGAATTTAAGAAACAAAACGGATGAATATAGAAGAGGAAAAAAAGGGGGCCTCTGGGTGGCTAGGTTGGTCAAGTGTCTGCTTTCGGCTCAGGTCATGATCGCAGGGTCCTGGGATCTAGCCCTGTATCGGGCTCCCTGCTCTGCGGGAAGCCTGCTTCTCCCTCTCCCACTCCCCCTGTTGTTCCTGCTCTCGCTGTGTCTCTCTCTGTCAAATAAATAAATAAAATCTTTATTTAAAAAAAAAATAAGAGAGAAGCAAACAATAAGAGATTCTTAACTATACAGAGTGAACTGAGGGTTGATGTAGGAAGGTGGGCAGGGGGATGGGCTAAATGGGTGATGGGGATTAAGGAGGGCACTTGTTGTGATGAGCACGGGGTGTTATAGGTAAATGATGAACCACCGAATTCTACTCCTGAAACCATATTACACTATATGTTAACAAACCACAATATAAATAAAAAACTGATACAAAGAAATAAAGATTAAAATACTAGGCCAGTGAAAATCAAAAAAGAGGAAATTGAAAAATTGTCAAACCTTCAAGTGTCAATGTAGTCGAATAGAACAGTGAGCCAAACTGAAAGTAATAATGAAGGCTTTATTCCTTTCCTGTGCTACTGCAGGTAAGAAGCAAAGAAAAATGCTGGCTCTTCAATGTTCCATTTTTTATCATGGAATGGTACCAGGCATGGGCCAGTCAGATGATAGGCAGTGCTGGCAGTGGAAAATGTTTCACTGCTGAAGAGCTGGACAAAACACTCCTACCATTTTATGGACTTGGGGCTTGGGAGAAGGAAAAGGGGTAATGGCTAGGAGTAAAAAAGTACTGAGTCAGAAGGGAAAAAAGTTTTAGTCGAGGTCCCCTGATAAAGAAGTCTTGGTAGAGGCTCCACTGTATGGAGGCCTCTGAATGGAGGCAGTTGGGCTAGGAATGCTGAATGTGTATCAGCAATGTTGGCTCAGGGGTGGAATGAGGGTCTGAGTCCTTGATTGCAACTCCTTCCAGAGACTGCAATACACTGACCATGCAGCAAGTCTGTTGTGAGGAGGGCAGGTTTCCCCCACGAGGCCAGCTTGGTAAAGCCTGTGCAATTGCCTGTCATTGAACCTGAAGGAGCACGTATAACGTTTTGGCCTGGAACTAGACTCCAGTGGAATTTAATGTTAAAATAGTAACAGCATAAAGAAAGATGTATATAATGTCACAACAAATTAAAAAGATGTTATAAACCTCTTGGCACCAAGGAAAGATAAATATACAAAAGTATTAGAAATTTAGAAACCTGATTTTTTAAAAATGTACCTACAGGAGATATAGCATCAGTGACATCTAGAAATGGTATTGAATTGATACATATATGTATATATATACATACACACACGTGTATGTAAGTTCACATAACAGCTGACTCATATAAATTATTTCAGTTGCATTTCATTTGTGTTGCTAAGGAAGAAGAGCATCTGAGACAAAATTTGCAGAACTCCGAAGCTGGTTCTTATTCTGTGTTAGAGCACTAATTTTTTTTCATGCATTATCACACTTAAACTGTGATCAAGACAGAATTTTTTTTTATGTTGTTAATCACCATACATCATTAGTTTTTAATGTAGTGTTCCATGATTCATTGTTTGCGTATAACACCCAAGACAGAATTTTTTTAAGTAATCTCTGTGCCCAATATGGAGTTGAACTCATGACCCTGAGATCAAGAGTCACATGCTGTACCCACTGAACAGGCCAGGCACCCAAGACAGTATTTTTTAAAATACATTTAATATTTAGATTTACCCATAGATTTATATTTTCTGATGCTTTCTTCTCCTTGTGTTTTCCTTCTATCTGAAGAATTCCCTATTAGTATTATTTTTGGTCTAGATTTAAGAGCTTTTGCTTTAAAGAATCTTTTGTTTTCATTTTGAAGGATATTTTCACTAGGTTGGTAGATTTTTGTTTCACTTTATTATGTTAGTACTGAAAATTTGTCTTCTAGATTTCTATCATTTCTCTTGGAAAGTCAGTCATCAACTAGTCTTGTTGCTCCTTAGAGGGGGAATGGTCTTTGTTCTCTGGCAACTTTTAAGATTTCTCTCTTTAAAAAAAAGATTTTTCTCTTTATCTTTCAACAGTTTTACAGTGCTCTTAAAACAGGAGATGATCATTGTGTTGGAGCTCTGTGATGGAGGAGGAAAGCAGTAAAACATGAGGTAAAAGTTAATGGTACAGATCATGTAGGGCTTTGCAGGATATGGTAAGGACTTTGGGTTTCACTGAATGCTGTGGAGATCTATGGAGTGTTTTAATCAGAAGAGTGACCTATGATCTGATATACAAGTTTTAAAAGGATAAATTTGAATTGCATTGGGAATGTCAGGAAGACCCATTAGTACACTACTGTAATAATGAAGATGAAGGATGATTATTTTTCTAAATCATAAACGAACAATGAAATGTACTCTCAAGCAACTGTTAAAATATTTTTTTCTTAGTCAATGTGCAGAATGATAGATTTCCTAACGTTAAACCACTCTTGCATCCTTGGGATAAAACTAATCTGATAGCATATTTTTAATATGTTTATAAATTTAGTTTGCTAGTTTTTAGAAAATTTGTAATTTGTTGCATTTATGTGCATGACTGGGTTTAGGAAAGTAATTTTGTTCCTCAGACCATCCTTTTCTGGTGTGGTATATCAAGAGTACACTGTGCGAATGGCTTTATAAAAGGAATTAGGATGTTTTCTTAAACCCTAAGCTTTTAGTCTCATTTCTAGGATATTTGAAAGACATTCTGGTCTTGGTTTATCTTTTATGGGTAAATTTTTAACCCAGAATTGATTTAATGATTATGTTTTTTCCTTCATCAGTTTTGCTAGAGGCTTTTTAAAAAAAATTATTTTCAGATAGAGGTTTTGATTTTGTTGATCCTTTATTCTACTTGCTATTAATTTTTCCTCTATTCATTCTAATTTTTTTTTAAAGATTTTTATTTATTTGACAGAGAGAGACACAGTGAGAGAGGGAACACAAGCGGGGGGGAGTGGGAGAGGGAGAAGCAGGCTTCCCGCGGAGCAGGGAGCCCGATGTGGGACTCGATCCCAGGACCCTGGAACCATGACCTGAGCCGAAGGCAGTTGCTTAACGACTGAGCCACGCAGGCGCCCCCTATTCATTCTAATTTCTTTAGGTTCATTTTGCTGTTGTCTTTCTCCTTTACTAGGATGATTAGGGTCATTACATTTTTAATCTTCATTTCCAGTATATGCATTGAAGCATAGAAACTTTTTTAAAAAAGATTGTATTTATTTATATTGGGGGTGGGCCAAGGGGTAGGGAGACAATTCCAAGCAGGCTCCACGCCCCCTGTGGAGCCCGACCTGGGGCTCCACCTCACAACCCTGATATCATGACCTGAGCTGAAACTGATATGCAAATGCTCAACTGACTGAGCCACCCAGATGCCCCGAAGCATATGAACTTCTCTAACTGCATGTTACCAATTTTTCTTTTTAAGATTTTGTCAGAGAAAGAGCGAGCAAGTGAGCACAAGCAGGGGGAGCAGTAAGCAGAGAGAGAAGCAGTCTCCCCGCTGAGCAGGGAGCCCAATGCGGGGCTCGATCCCAGGACCCTCGGATCATGATCCAAGCTGAAGGCAGACGCTTAACTGACTGAGCCACCCAGACGTCCCGTTACCAAGTCTTATATGCAGCTTTTATTTATTTAAATATTGCTGAACACTTACATGCATTCTTGTGTATTGCAATGAGAAAAATAGATCTTAAATCTGAGGTGCAATTGCAATTTAAGATAAAAAAATCTTAATATATAAAAAGTTTATAGTCATTCCATTAGAAGTATTTTCTAATTTTTAACATGCTTTGATGTTTCATGAAGTTAATTTTTTCAATTCAAGCATATGGGCATAAGAATTTCTTTTGGACTATCTTCATAGGTTACCTCTAGTCTTATTGTGCTGTTGTCTGAAAATCTGTATAATGGTCTTTGGTGTTTATTGAGATTTGCTTTGTGATTTACTGATATTTTTATAAATATTCCATGTGTACTTAAAGTTTTACCTAACAATTGAGTGATAGTTTATGTAAGTCTATTAGATCTAGCTTTTAAAATTCTATTCAATTCTTTTAATTACTTACCACCTACTATCAGTTATCACAGATACCTTAGGCCTAAATTTCTCTTTGTAACTGTCAATTGCTTTATAGATTTCAAAGCTTGAGTTTTTTTTTTTTATTCCTGGTGAGAATTGCTCCATTTATCATTATTAAAGCTCACTTCTTATTCCAACACTTAATTTTTTCACCTTGAAGTCAATTTTATCTGATTAATATTTTCACAATTTCATTTGATTGGCATCTTATTCCATTAATTTAAACTATTACATCATTGTGTTTAATAGTTATCTTTGTAAAAACCACATAATTTTTAAACTGGCAAGTTTATGGTATTTGCATTTACTGTAACTACTGACATTTGGATTTCTACTATTTTGTGTGATTTGTTCTTTCTCTTCGCCTTCAACAGGGTTTTCTTAACTACAAATTATTTCCTTCCTACTTAATACTACTTTTAATTTAACCTAACTCTTGCGAACTGTAAAACAGTACACAAATCCTTCCAGGTTTACACTGCTTTTTACCATCACAGTGAACTTAAATAGGAACCAAATGTAGTCATTTGGCAATGCTGCTGCTGGACACTAGTTCACACTGCCTTCTGGCATTTGCAGGCTATGTGAACCTCTTGCACCTTTTTTTCTTTACACTTAAAAAGGGAGAATTTTTAAGGATAAAATATTGGGAGGTACTTACAATCAACAGACATTCCTTCTTCACCGCTGGAAGGCTGTCTTTCCTATTTAATTACTAGTGACTTAGGTTTTTCAACAAACAAGCAAAACAAACCTAAATCCTATCCAATTCTCCCCAATTCAGCATAAGACGAATAGGAATGAAATGTCAATTGTTAAGCCTTCTAGACTTAAGTATTCATTTGCATTTCATTGGACAGTCTAAAGTACATGGGGGTATAAACATTTTTCTAGACGGAGGATCCATTAGCCTTTGATTCTTTTGTTTTTCTGTCCCTATAAGATTAAGCACCAAATGCTCTAATCTAGACCAGGGGCCTTAATCATTTTCTTATCCCAACATCCTAAACTACTTGATACATTTTTGTTAAGAATAGCAATTTTCTGGGGCGCCTAGGTGTCTCAGTCGGTTAAGCGTCTGCCTTTGGCTCAGGTCATGATTCCAGGGTCCTGGGATGGAGCTCCGCATTGGGTTCCCTGCTCGGCCGGGAGCCTGCTTCTCCCTCTCCCCCACCCCCTTGTGATCTCTGTGTCAAATAAATAAATAAAATCTTTAAAAAAAAAAAATTGCAATTCTCAAGCAAGAGCTATTATGAGACTTAACGGGGCATGGAGCTCCTCTATGCCTACTGAAAATGTCTAAAGTCTTCAAATTCATTTATTACTACATTTTCTCTTCTAGTATATAAAGCTAAATTATTCTCTGACAACATATCCAACATGAGCAAACTATTTTAGTTTTCAGAATCAATTGCATCTGAAGGTTTGAAAAATTCGTCCATTTAATTAAAGACCCTCATCAACAAGCAAACTTTTGTAAATGTTTCTGATGACTTGTCCACAAACTACCATCAAGTCAGTGAAGTTCAATATGTGAAAATTAAACCTAAGGTGTACAAAACATGGTTCAAGAAGCAGATATATATTTATTCTAATTACATGACTTGACAATGTGCACTGTCATCCAAACATTAATTGCATTTATTACCAATTGCTATTTGTTCACTAGTATGAAGATGTCAATTTACATACATAAAGTGTTTTATATACTTTGATCCTGCCATATGTAAACATTTTTAAGGATGTAGTGAACCAAAATTGTGTTCCAGTTGTGTATTCCTAGAATGTTATCAATATAACATCTCAAACCATTCTCATGTTGGTTCATTGAAGCTGAGGTCTATTACATGCAAAAATCAGTTATTTTTTTCATAGACACGTCATACTTGGTTGATTTTATGCATTGCACTGGTTACTCTGTGTATAGAAAACAAACTGGGAAATTAAGAAATCAAATGTAGTTTTCTTAAAAAAAGAAAAACTAGCTAGTAGGAACTAAACTGCCAGAAATTATTTTACACTAATGACTAGAGTCAGAGTCACCATGTACAGAAATTATTTTAATAATGGTTGAAGAAAAAATGACTTGGATGCCATATTGTTAGAACTAAAACAATTTGATAATTTCATTAAAAAACTGCTTCTGTATACTGTAGTATTGAACAATGGCTTCATCCTACCAAGTATAAAAGGTAACCACTTTTAACGTGAGTCTCCTTGTAAAACACTAAGCCATAAAATTTTATTTCAGGGACAAAAATACAACACTTTAAAACATTACCTTGATTTCCCTATCTCTAATTACATATTAACATCTTATTCTGGATGGGTCCGTATGATTTCAAGAGGATTTTACTCAAGGTTTTGGAAGCAAAAAATTTAGGAAATTGTAAAAAAAACAAGGAAGATGCACAGTACATGTACGTAAATCAGAAAGCAACAAACAATGGAAGGTGGCTAACCCTTAAACAACTATTTTGAATTTCTGAACCTTGTTATTTTGTCACATTGATATTTGTATTAAAAATAAGGAATGCTGGGTTTCTTAATACATAATAATTCACAAAATTGACCTCTTTCGGTCCAGAACTACTTAAAAGAATTCTACTTGAAAGTATTCTAAAGGCCAAAACATGAAAAATCTAGAAGCCATTATTAAATTTTAGAGATATTATATATGGAAACTTACAACACGGCTTTCAAGTATGAATTTAAGAGTCAAAATATTCTTCACAGTAAGATTTGGTATTTAAAGGGGACAAAGGCAATAAAATTAGCTATCAAAGTGATAGGACAGCAGTGAAACTATTTTTAAAAATCCATGAAATAAAAGACCTAAAGAATAATCTAAAAAAAAAAAAAAAACAACAAAATATGCTTGAGAAAAATAGGATTATTTAAGAGCTTAGAACTGGATGACAGGATAAATAAAACAAGATTAACCAGAAATAATAAGATCATTTCCATCTACAAGTTTATACACTATAAAAGTAAAACATACTGAATTTTACTTATCTCTGTACAGGATGGGTTATTTTTAGGTTATCATTTTACTTCTTTAATAAATCACCCTGTGACTCAGAACATGACAGTAATAGATTCCAAAGCAAAGATTATACTGTTGATTTTTATTATGGTTATGGATTTTGACCTGCTTGACAGAGTCAAATAATCATGATTCAATTATTAGTTTTTTTCTTTGATTTGAATGTTCCAAGTCATTTAATAATGTATTTTAATAGATGTGCTTTTTCTTTTAGTACCTACTCTAATAATATGCTAGAGGTATCCTTAGGGATCTGAAAGATGAAAGAATGATTACCACCTAATAGGTACTTGACCACTGCCATAGACATTTAAGTTTTCTTCCTTTAAGCAGTGTCAGTTTAATATTCTAAGAATTCCAGGTGCCCTTTTTTGTGTGAAACAAGTACCCTTGAATTTAGCAAGAAAAAAATTTAGACATCTGATTTATAAACCCAAAGCTGTTTTTCTTAGGAAACACAGGAATATATGGGAGAACATTAATTTTAGTACATTTTTAAATTAGAGATGTGGAAGCAAAACAGATGAAGTTTTTTGTTTGTTTTGGTCTTTTTGATCTGCATTAATTTTTGTTACTTTTTTATCAGAAGAAAAAATTATATGCTTCCTGGGAACTTTTAAAATGGTAAGACCTTGGATTAAATAAGACCTTGACAAAAAACAAAAGGTAATTATAAACCTGCTTTTTCTTTTTTGATCAGAAAGTCTGTTTTCTGAAATTGCTTTAAAAAAGATTAGTTTGCTAAATGGTAGTCACAAACCACTGTAGAGTAAGAGGATAATAAAATATTAGAACCACACTTGATAAGCATCCCTACTACCTATGTCATTTGAAAAGTTATCAAGTGGCTCCTTTAAGCAGTGCCGACAGATTTTAAATACTGATAAAATTAAGTTTTATGCCTATCATTAATTTTGTAGGATCAAATATCACAAAGCCAAATTCCACTTAAAACTTCCAAAGTTTAACCACAAAATAACATTTACCTTAGAATTGAGGTTTTTGGTTGAAATTCTAAAAGGTGAGAAGGGTGAAGTTATATTTGCCATTTAAGATTCACTTCTATGGTATGTAAGACCAAAGCCAGGGTTTCAGTTGTTGTGAACTACCAAATATCAGCTATTAAAAAAAATTCCTAATGGGAAGGTTTATAGGTTTATTATTACAACTCAAATTTATGAAAATGGAGGAATGGTTCTATGTATTTTGGGTCAAACTGAAGTCAGCTAATTGGTTTACTGTATTTGCCTCTTGTCTTTAAATACTGATTTCTCACAAACAGTTCAAGATGTGCTAATTTGGATAAAATGCTTTAACACTCATTATATTGAATATTGAGCCCCAAAATTCACTTTAATATAGACTTCTATCTAGGAAATAATCATAAATATACTAAAAATTGGCCAAGAAACTAAGAAATCTTTATTTCTTCTTAATAAAAGTTTAATTAATTATATTCTTTTAAACGGAGATGATCTGCTTATTCCAAAAGCCCAATTCTTTGGTGTGCTGTTTCTAGTTGTTAACTTAAGAATTCTGTATACTGCTAAGGAATTGAAACATCTCAAACTTTCTTATATTATGTATTTAAGCAGTCTTTGTTTTTAAAATCACAGTATTATTGGCTATCAGGAGTTGGATTCTGAAATCAAGTAATTTCTACTTTTCCAAAGCGTGCTAATCTAGATTAACCATCCTAGATATTTTCTACATACTTAGTTCGTATTTGCTTATTATAGGAAAACATTATAATTTTCTAGGTCTTTTAAAATAACTTCTAAAATAGTGGCCTTTTTGAAAAAATTTTTGTCTAGTACTGCATATATTTCAGTGCAGATTAAAATTAAACTGAACCATGCCTTCCACCCAAAACTGTATTAAGGAGAACATATTTTCCTTTATTAACATATTCAATAAATAACCACATCATAAAGGTTAAAGGGCTTTTGAAAATATCATTTAAGTTGAATGAGTAGGAAAAGTATACATATTATCTTTGGATGTATTTAACTTATTAAGTCAGGTGTTATATAACTGCAAGAAGTGGAATGTTATATATCTGACTAAAACAGAGCTACATAAACTGAAGAGAAGAACAGGAAATGTCAGGTATAATTAGACAATTCAGATGCAGAAAGGGCTATTTCCTCATCTGTTTGCAAGAAGTTATGGAGCTACATAGCTCTTAATGAAGTTGGTGGAGATTTTCTTGTTAACTCAAGAAAAAGCTATAAACTCCCTAAATGTGTACTGTTGAAATATTCCTTCCTAACTTTGATGCTATTCCTGAAATGAACCTATATATTCAACCTATAAAGGAAAAGTAACTGATGCTTTAAAGAAAAAAAAAGTACTTCATTACTAATGGATATAATTAGTTCACTTCTGGAGTATTAAGACAAGGATAAGTTTAAAGACTAGAAGACATTAAAAATATATTGGGTCTATATGATTTTTTAATGCAAAAAAGGGACATCTCCCTCAAAAAGGATGAATAAAAATCCCTGCAAAATGCACTGCTCCATACTCTCCCCTTCAGGGCAGACTACATTGTAGAAACAAAATCTCTCTTAAGAGAACTATTTGTGAGTAATAATGACTATCCCTAAAGATATTCAACTCTCAATTTTTACTACTTAAGAAAAGTCAGTATTAGTTGTTCTTAATTTAAAGGTTTAGCTTTGGGGAAAAGTGAGCCTTTCAAAATTTTAACTTAGGTTAATCTAGTTGATTGGCATGAAACAAAGTGCCCATGGCATTGTCTATGCTTCTTGTAGGTTTGGAAAGTCATTTCAGTCTGCTCCCATACTTAAATAGTTTCAAGCCTCTGGAAGGAACTGAACAATGTGAACAAGTCTGGTGATGAAGCACAGATTAAGTCCTTCAAATATCTTAATTTCACAGTCCTTTGTCCCATATAATAGATGTAAGAAGCACCAAAACTGGAGCCAAGATCTGAACAGGTAATGTAACAGCAGGAACTATAATTTAATCACATCATATCATATTACACTTATGTAACATTCTATATTTTGCCTGTTGATATGTAACATAGTTAAGTTTATTACAAGCATTATTTCCTAAGACTTACGGTAGAAGTACTTCTTTTCAAGTATTACCGCTTATTTAATAGTGTTTATCTATTTCTTAACATTAATCAGTGATAAATGTATATTATGCGATACACATTGTGCCATTTCTCCCTACCCTGTGTTATTAACAAAATTAATTAAGAAAACCAAAACATTAAAACTGAAACAAGGCTATCAACATCACAGATGCATGTCTGAGTAGGTCAACAGCATTTCCCCCTTAACATGAAGGTATTTTCATCAAAAATGCTTCTTATCTTTAGGCTAGTATTACTTTAGCAGCAGCTGGTCTTCAGGACAAGTGGATCAGAAGTTTCAAGTGAAAATGACACTGAATTACTCTGAGAAAACATCAATCCACATTACTAATAAAAGATGCAAACTGCTGGTGTCACCGTAACATAAAAATTGTGTTTTCCCTTTCAACATGTGATTTATTTCATTTATGTGATGACAATACTTTGGAGTTCTCATGGCACAACCAATGAGATTATTTGTTTTCATATTTAAATTCTAACTACAATAACTAGAAAAAAAGTCAGTGCCTCAGTGGCTTTAAACCACATCAATTTCAATGTTTTTCAAAATGATGATGCAATTAAATCTATGCTTCTGCAACAATAGTGCAATACAATATCCTCTCCTGAATACAGGAGCTGAGGTTTATCCAAGTAGAAGCTTTAAATAAGGTAGATTGTTGCCAAATATGTATCAGTCTCGCATGTTTGATATAACATGTATTAGGAAAGCTAAAACTGACTTGTAATCTATACTCAGCTAAAGCTTCACATAAGCAGCAATGGAAATGAACAGAGGTGCACTCAATATAAAACACTTTTCAAAACTACTCCAAAAAACAAATGACAAAAAGTGGTTAAAGAACAACTGAACATATGTTGTGTGTACCACATGTAAAAGGAAGAATGGACCTTGTGGTTGCTTGCACTGTTTGAATTATGTGAAGGTAAATTTAAGACTTAGTCCACTTCCATCTCTCCAGAAGATTTAGTATGCTGGGAGCTGTCTTTTGTTGTATCTGGTTTAGTTTCAGTCCCACTCTGTCCATCCATTGGTCCATTGTGTTCACTATTAGCTTTTGCTTTGTCTTCAGCAACCTCTACTTTCGGTTTGGGCTTGTAAATGATGGGGTTACAGAAATTATCCAGTTCCTAAAGACATGAAGAAAAGTGATTATTTTAAAAATACTACAGAATAAGTTATCATTAACTTTCTAAATTTCCACATTAATAGGACATTCCTGAATTTATGTTAGCTCAGTCAGAAAACCAAGTTTCTTCAAATACTTCAATGAAGCATTTACTTCAGGGTTAGTGCATGTTAGTGTTGACAACGAACTCTTCAATCTTTAATAAATTCTTTGTATCTAATTTTCCTAAAACCTGGTTCCTCATAATTTTCTTGTTTTCTTGGGCAGAAATAATTTTTAATTCATTCCTTTAAATTATGCCTAATGCTCTGAGAATTATGTCAAATAACACCTATCTCATAAATTGATATTTACATGAAAACAGCTTTAATAAGTGGAATTGTAGAACTATGCTGAAGGAAAAATAAGTCATGAATGTAAATGCAACTTAATATAATAACTTTAAGTACAATGTATTTTCTCTATCTTTGCTTATTTCTTTTTAACACAGAAATAAAAGACCATTAAAATCTTTCAAGACCAGTGTCATAGAGATTGGGATGGTGATGGAAAGATAGGAAGGAGTGTTAACATCCTGGGGAAACTGCTCTTATCACACTATGTCTCAATTGATGAGGCGTAAATTATTATGGCTTCTTCGCAAAACTTTCTCCAAAGGAAAATATTTTGCTTAAATACCTGTTTTTGTTTAAAAAAACCCAGAAAAACAAAAACCTTGAAAACATACTCAACTAGAAAAGAAAAAAAAAAGCACCTGAAATTCCATCTTCTACAGATTAACATGAACATTTTGGTGAATATCCTTCTAGATGTATGTCCATGCATACACATACATGCAAAGCTACAGATCTATGAAGATGCTTGCTAAATAACTTCATTTAGATTCTATAATCTTTCCTTTTCCATTCAATATGTTGTATACATCTATCTATCTAAATATCTCTCTATATCTAAAATTATGTAATGATTGCAAAGTGTTGTGTGGATGCTTCAATTTATCTAGTTTCTTACGGCTAGGTATTTGTTTCTTCCAATTTTTTGCTAACTAATAAGCAAGGGTATTTATGTGCCTATACCTGTGCAATGATCAATTTAGGATGAACTCCTAGAACTGTGATTTCTGGGTTAAAGGGTATGTATACTTCCTTTAAATTTCTATACATATACTGATAAAAAATGTTTTAACGAATTCAACCAAGTTGCTCAGGGAGAGCATCTGTTGCTTTGCACCCTTGACAACTTATGACAAAGCTTACGAATGTAAACACACAACCATGAATCCGATGAAAAGAGATGGGTGAGAAGAACGTGATGAGGATGAACACCTTTTCCTATACTTATCAGACATATATGCCTTTTTTGGTCAATTGCTTATCCTATGTCTTTACTAATTTTTCTACTTAGCTGATTTTTTTAAGATTTTATTTATTTATTTGACAGAGAAAAACACAGTGAGAGGGGGAACACAAGCAGGGAGAGTGGGAGAGGGAGAAGCAGGCCTCCCGTGGAGCAGGGAGCCTGAGGCGGGGCTCGATCCCAGGACCCTGGGATCATGACCTGAGCCGAAGGCAGACTGAGCCACCCAGGCGCCCCGATGCTGATCTTTATTATAAAATTTGTCTCCATGTTTTTCATGGTGTTTTTTTCTATGGTAATCTCTGATATTTTCATGGGTAATGTTTTTTAGACCGGGAAATTTATCTCAGAAGTAAGATTTTTACGACAGAATTTTATAGGTTTCAAATGATGTCAAAGACCAAACTGCCAAGTTTTACAATGGAGATTTAGAAGTCTTATCTAATCCCGAAAAATCTAAAGTATTTAACAGCAAGTTGTCATATTGCTTTCTTTCTTTCTGCACTACACTTAAAATGTAAAAAAAAAAACAGCCTTGTGTATGTGACTAAATCAAGAAACAGGGATGTCCCACCTAGAATCTTTTTTGCAAAATTACAAATGAGCCTTAAATTTGTTTCTCTAAGTTCTTTTGCAAGTTGATGATTTCTCAAAGTATGGCTCCCATTAAAAATGTTTAATGCTTGGGTGCCCTGGGTGGCTCAGTCGTTAAGTGTCTGTCTACCTTCGGCTCAGGTCATCGGCTCAGGTCATGATCCCAGGGTCCTGGGATCGAGTCCCGCATCGGGCTCCCTGCTCGGCGGGAAGCCTGCTTCTCCCTCTCCCACTGCCCCTGCTTGTGTTCCTGTTCTCACTGTCTCTCTGTCAAATAAATAAAATCTTTTTTTTTTTTTTTAAAGATTTTATTTATTTATTTGACAGAGACAGACACAGTAAGAGAGGGAACACAAGCAGGGGGAGTGGGAGAGGGAGAAGCAGGTCTCCTGCCGAGCAGGGAGCCCGATGCGGGGCTCGATCCCAGGACCCTGGGACCATGAAAGATGCTTAACGACTGAGCCACCCAGGTGCCCCAAATGAAGTCTTAAAAAAAATGTTTAATGCTTGAACCCATTAAAAAGAGAATTTTATAGTTACTTACCTTTGACTTCGCAACTATTTCTGAAACTTTCACCACAGGATCTTGAGTGAGACTTAGTTTGTTCTGTGCATTCATCTTACTGTTCAGCCAACTCATGGCTTCACTGATATATTTTTCAACTTTTTCCACATCGGCAGGATCCAAATGATCGTATCTTTCATCCTATTAAAAAAATTTTAATGTAAAATTGTCAGTAATGCATCAATTAATAATTTCTATTTAAAAGATTTAGATTCTTATTGAATGTATACCTCACACATATCCATGTGAAGAAGCCACATACAAATTATATAGACTTGAAGAGACTGGGAGAAAGAAAAAAAATCAGTGTGTTTTAAAAGGAAAGGCTTTCTGAAGAAGTCAGGTTTGCCAAAAAATGCCTACTTAGCCAAGAAAGAAGATGCACGGAATTGAATTTGTTAGGGAATAAAGAGAAATAAGAGAAGAAGGCATACCGCAAGCTAGACAGAAAATTCTCAATATATAGCAGAACAGCATGGTAAGTTGTTGATAAGGAGGATTACATAACATTCTGTCTGAAAGATACAACTGCAGGCAACCACATATAGGAAACAATCTAAGAAATCACGGTTTAGGATGGTAGTCACAAGACCAGAAAGAAATGGCAATGCAACATAAAGAGGATTTCCTGATGGATTATAGATTGGACATGGAAAATAAAGGGAAATGGAATGAAAGAGTACTCCAAAGCCAAAGAGCTGGGAGAATGGTGATGCTGTGTTTTAAAACCATACACACCTAGGGAATTTTAAGAGATTAAAGCCACATATCTGCCCTGTATTTTAAGTGTGTAAGTACCCTTTACCAATAATTTTCCAACAAATTTTTTTTTTTTTTTTTTTTTTGAGAGAGAGTACATGCATGGGGTGGGGTTGGGGACAGAGGGAAAGGGAAAAGAGAGAGAATCCCAAGCAGTCTCCCTGTTCAGTGTGGAGCCCAACACAGGGCTCGATCCTACGACTCTGAGATCATGACCTGAGCCAAAATCAAGAGTTGGATGCTCAAATGACCGAGCCACCCAGGCGCCCCTCCAATAAAAAAAAAAAAAGTTTTAAGTTTGGTGCACAAGGTCTCCAGAACTTGTTGGCAATAATTGAGATTGTTTTGTAGCTGAGAACTTAATAGATTTACCCTACCGCCACCATGTACTACCCCCACATGGCATCATCATTTGCTGGCTTTGTGGCTTTCATACCTTGTTTCTGTATGCTTCTATCACTTTCATAACAAGTTGAATCTTTTTTCCCAAGTCGTTTAAAGCTTTTGGTCTCTCTTCATGTTCCATGTACCTCATCTGAATAGGCTGGCCATATTTCTATTAAGAAATTTTTTTAAAAGAAAAAAGTTATTAACAGAAAACAATTTTTAACAGAAGACAACTTTTATGGGCCTTTACATGCAGATGAATAGGAAAGAAAGCTGGCCAGATCAAAATATGCCTCCTCTGTTTCCCTACGTGACGGTAAATTCCGGCGGCTACGTCCTTATGCAATCCTACACAGACATGCTTGACTAATGTTTGAGGTCTTTCTCTCATTTATTAAGATCACCTCTTGATTCCTCTCAAATCCAAAGGCAACACTTTTTAATTCCTTCAAAGTTAGGTGTTAAAAGTTTACAGAACTGTTAAATGAGAAGACCGTAAGGACAATACTCCATGCAGAATTCATGTATTTGAAACTTGGTTTCAAGTATTTCTGTGTATAACTCTGTAAACAACATGATTACTGGAATTTCTGGATATTCATTATCTATTGAATATTATTTATGTTTATTAATTTGATGGAAATTCTGGATCTATGAGTATAGCACTTAAAAAAACAAAACAAAACCAAAAAAAAACAAACCTTTGGCCCCTTACCCTAAGTGCCTGGAATGGGGACTTTCTAAATGTTAAAATAATAGCCTTTATAACTTTGAGAAGGGGGATGCATTAGAAGAATGAATACCTATTTTCTTTTATATTCTTTATACACTTAAAATGTATTTTAGAGTAATTTTAGATTTTCAGATAAATTATAAAGGAAATAATAGAGCATCAAGTATCTCTCATTGCTATCCTCTAATGTTAACATCTTATACCACCATAGAACATACAACTTGTTAAAACTAAGAAACCAACACTAGTGCATTACTATTAACTGAACTCCAGACCTCATGTGGATTTCATAATTTTCTGTTCCAGGATACCATATTGCATTTAGTCTATTTACATCACATTTTTTATTGAAAAAAATTTTTTTAAGATTTTATTTATTTGCGGGGCACCTGGGTGGCTCAGTCGTTAAGCGTCTGCCTTCGGCTCAGGTCATGATCCCAGGGTCCTGGGATCCAGCCCCTCATCAGGCTCCCTGCTCAGCGGGAGGCCTGCTTCTCCCTCTCCCACTCCCCCTGCTTGTGTTCCCTTTCTCGCTGTGTCTCTATCAAACAAATAAAATATTAAAGAAAAATATTTTATTTATTTGAGAGAGAGGACATGCACGAGTGTGAGAGAGTGCATGAGCAGGGGAGAAGCAGAGAGAGAGAGCGCAAATGGAGGGGGAGGAGGAGGAGCAGAGGGAGAAGTAGACACCCCACTGAGCAGGGAACCCCTGGGATCATGACCTGAGCCAAAGACAGATGTTAACCAAGTGAGCCCCCCAGGTGCCCCTTATTGTAAATGTTTTTGAAAAGAGGACCAAGTACTGTATTTTTAACAGCCAACTCAAAAAAAAAAAAAAAAGCATACTAAGGCCTGTGAAAACTTCTATAACGTTCATTTCTATGGTTACTTATATATTTGGGGTAAAATAATTCTTCTTGAGGGCTGCTTGGCCTTTCAGTTATTTCTACTACCCTCAGATGCCTGGCTGCTCCTACTACCCAAAATATACACATTCTCTTAGGGAGATGGGGAGTAATACCACCATCAAGATAAAAATGTGATAAAGCCTAGTTTTGCTACCATAAGCTTAGGTTTTCTAGTTGCTTTCTAATTATTCTATCTGGAAGTAATTTACTGGCATGAAGACAATTCTAACTTTTTCAAAATATTAACTTTTGCTTTTAAGTAACTTCTCTTACACTCCCCACCTCCCCAGTCCTAAAGGGCTGCCTTTTCCCATAGTCTAGGAATCATTATCAATGTCATCTATGTTTTTCCCTTGCTACTCAGAGTGGCTCAGTGACCAGCACCATCATAATTTCTTGGAAGTTTGTTAAAAACAGAGAATCATGGGCCCACCACCTCAGATATATACTGAATCACAGTCTGCATTTAGTAAGAGCCCCTGGTAATTATGTGAACATTAAAGTATTGCTATGATCCACACTTGGAAGAAAAGACAAATTTCCTATCATCCTTGTAATCTGAACTTAAAACTATTTCTTTTTTTCAGGGTAGGGTAGACAAGCAGAAAGGAGTAATAGTGGTCTTTTCTTAAAATCATACCACTGGACCTAGAAAAGGGAGACCTGGTGGCCACATCTCCTTATTTCTTTGTGGAATGACATTCAAGAGCAGGAGCACTATTTTCGAATTTCTTCACTGGCCAGGTGTCCACATCAGTTGCAATGTGAAAATACAAAAGGGCAGTATATTACTGCTCTAAATCATGGCAGTGAAGGGGGAGAGAAGCAGAGAAAGGGTGTATCCTCCAATGGCTAAGAAGGGAGCAGGTTCACAAATCTCATCTTAATGACATCTCAGAAATAGATGGCTAATATAAAAGTGGTAACACTGCAATCATCTGCTACATATTTATACCTGAAAATCATAACAAATATAATTATACATTACTTGAATTCAATTATCATGTAGCATTACTGCCCTCTAAAAATGCTTTTAAGATTAGACAACATTTCTTCCTACATGTATCTTGCTTTAGTATTTTCTAATATATTTATTAAAAATAGACGGTGTTTTACAGCATAATTTTTAGGAAGACTTAATGTTCTATTCAAAACTAACAAGGACTTTAAAAAATTTACCTTAAGTTCTTGAAGCTTATCCACATAAATTTGTTTAGGTTGGTCTTCTCCTTCTTCATAAAGCCAATTTTCTGTGTCTTCCAATATTGCAGACAGTTTATTCAAGTCCTAGTTATACATTTAAAAGACACTGACTGAAAATGCATTCCTCAGAAATAAAAGTTATCAAAGAAGGACAGAATGTTTTTCAAGTATAAAAGATTAAATTTCAGATTTCTCGGGCTTTTTATTCATAAACATGTTTTTCACCATACTTCTGCAATTGGGATAAATAACTATGAACCATTCCTAAACATGGCTCAAGGAGATTGACAACAGTAACACATTTGGTATGTTTATTTACAAAATTCGTATTAACACTGTCAAACAAATAATTTTTTTTAAAGATTTATTTTAGGGAGAAAGTGTGAATGAGCAAGAGCGCATGCGAGCGCAAGTGGAGGGAGGGGTGGGGGGAGAGAGAGAGCAGACTCCACACTGAGCGTGGAGCCCAACATGAGGCTCAATCTCACGACCCTGAGATCATGACCTGAGCTGAAATCAAGAGTCAGATGCTTAACCAACTGAGCCACACACCCAGGTGCCCCTCAAACAAATAGTTCCAATAAAAAATTTTAAAATATAGACTTACTTCTTGAGTGATGAATTTTTCATAGACTGTGCCCAGCTTGTCTCTAAAATCATATACATATTCTTCAACGGCATTCTTAGCATCATTTCTTTCTTTCTCTAATTTATCTTGCATTATCATCTTCCCCTATTCAAAATGTTTAGATTAGTTGCTATTAAGAATATGCAGGAGAGTCATCAGGGAAATGCATATCAAAACCACAATAATCTATCATCTAATACCTGTCAGAATGGCTAGAATCAAAAAGACAAGAAATAACAAGTGTCGCTGAAGGTATGGAGAAAAAGGAATCCTCATGCAGTGTTGGTGGGAATGTAAATTGGTGCAGCAACTGTGGAAAACAGTATGGAGGTTCCTCAAAAAATTAAAAATAGAAGTACCATAAGATCCAGTAATTCCACTATTGGGTATTTACCCAAAGAAAACAAAAATAATTAGATGTATGCACCCCTCTGTTTATTGCAGCATTATTTACAATACAAAGATACAGAAGCAGCCCGTGTCCATTGATAGATGAATAGATAAAGAAGGTGTGGGCTCTGTGTGTGAGTGTGCGTAATAGAGTATTACTCGGCCATTAAAAAAGGACGAAATCTTGCTATTTGCAACAACATAAATGGACCTATGCTAAGTGAAACAAGTCAGACAAAACCAAATACCATATTATTTCACTTATATGTGGAATCTAAAAAACAAAACAAATGAATAACAAAGTAGAAACAGTCCCATAAATAGAACTGATGGTTGCCAGAGGGGAGATAGGTGGGGGGGGGGATGGGCAAAATGGGTGAAAGGGAGTGGAGATACAGGCTTCCAGTTATGGAATGAGTAAGTCATGGGGCTAAATGGTACAACACAGGGAATACAGTCAATAGTATAATAATAGTGTATAGTGAGAGATGATGTATAGACTGGTTTATCACTATGCTATATACCTGAAACTAAAGTAACACTGTTTACAAACTAGACTTCAATTAAAAAAAAAAAAAGAATATGCATCAGGGAAATGCAAATCAAAACCCTTTCATACCTACTAGAATGACTATAATCAAAGAAATGGATTATAAGAAATGGACAGTGTTGGTGAGGATGTGGAGAATTTTTAACCCTTGCATATTGCTACTGGGAATGTAAAATGCTGCAGCTGTTATGTAAAACAGTTTGGTGGTTCCTCAAAAGGCTAAACAAAGAATTACAATAGGACAGCAATTTCACTCCTAAGTATAGAACCAAAGGAACTGAAAACAGGAACTCAAAACAGGTATTTGGTATTTGTATGCCCACTACAGCATTATTCACAATAGCCAAAAGGTGGAAACAACTCAGTTGTCCATTAACAAATGAATGGATAAATAAAATGTACAGATATCTCCAATGAAATATTATTCTATTATAAAAAGGTATAAAGTTCTGATACATGTTACAACACGGATGAACTCTGAAAACATGCTAAGTGTATTAAACCAGACACAAAAAGACAAATATTGTATGATTATATTCATATGATTTTTTTTTTTTTTTTAAAGATTTTATTTATTTATGTCAGAGAGAGAGAGCATAAGCAGGGGTAGCGGCAGGCAGAGCCGGCATAGGAGGCAGAAGGAGAAGCAGGCTCCCCGCTGAGCAGGGAGCCCGATGCGGGACTCAATCCCAGGACACTGGGATCATGACCTGAGCCGAAAGCAGACGCTTAACTGACTGAGCCACCCAGGTGTCCCTATATTCGTATGATTTATCTAGAATAGACAAATCCAGAGACAGAAAGTGGCTAGAGTTTATTGGGGGTTGGGGGAAGAAAGGAATGGTGAGTTATTAATGATTACAGACTTTCTGGGGTCATGAAAAAGTTTTGGAAATAGGCAGTGGTGACAATTGACAAAATTGTGAATGTAACAATGCCACTGAATAGTTGTACATTTAGTCAAAATGGCAAATTTTATGTGATATACATTTTACTACAGTTTAAAAGATTAGTAATGTGTAATATTCCAAAAGCTACCAAATGGTACACTTTAAATGGGTGAACTGTATGGTATGTGAATTATATCTCAATAAAGCTATTTAGAAAACCCCACAAAGACTATGTCATTGTACATACTCGGGTTCAATTCCTTGGCTCCCCATTTACTAGCTTTGAGATCACAGGAAGGTCACTGAACCTCTCTAAGCCTCAGTTTTCTTATCCGAAAACAGAGAGAATACAACTATCTGTCTGTTAGGGCTGTTAGTAAGACTGACATGATTCACATAAAATTTTAGAACAGTGCCTAGCACATAACTCAAATGTTAGCTCTGGAAGGGGATATGGTATAGTGGTTGTGATCTTGAGCTCTGGAGACAGACTATCCAGATCCAACTCGAAGGTTACTCTCTGGCCTTGTATGATTTAGTCTACCTGTTCCTGTTTCTTCATCTGTAAAACATAAATCTCTAACAGTACTTCACAGGTTTGTTTTGAGGATTAAATACGATATCAACGTGTTTTAAGAGGTTAGCAAATATGATTATTGTTATAATTAAAGGCAAATATGATTACTGTTATAATTAAAGCAAAGAAAGAATCTGAGGATTGTATACCTGAACCAAATTTTCACTTTAATAGAAATATAGTATTTTAAACAGAAGACTACAGTGCACTGACATTTGGAATTTAAAATAGTGAGACATTTAAAACTTTAAGAAAAATTGTATACACAAAATTTGCCACGGCAGCACTTGCTTACAATTTATTCCTTTGCAAAAACTAATTTGTCTCAAAACAAATTCTGAATTACTCATGGTCTCCAGGAATGCTTGCTTGACCTAAAATGCAGCTTTTAATAGTTAGTGAATAGACAATATAGGTAGGAACTAAAAAGAGCAAGCATTGTAAAGTCAAAATCTCTTGAAGAAATTCCGAAAATAATGTGCACCAATGGCAGTATGGGGCGCTTCAAAGAAAACTGACCTTCTCTAACACTAGCCAAGCCTGTAGAAATTACCACTACTTAAATAAAAGTTTTAAAAATAAAATTACTTCTTACACAACTGCTAGTCAAGAAACAAAACTCTTTTCCTCAAGAGACTGTAAAATTAGACACAAAGACATGTAAAGAAAATTTCAGGAATGACAATAGATCTTAAGAAGTAGTAAAGGGAAGTCAGAAAACATTTTGAAAAGCGCCTTATCTTTAAGAACAACACATTAGAAGAGCGGAGCTGCTAATACTTCCCTACATGATGTCTGCCGTGTGTTAATGTTAAAGACAGAGTAGTGGAAAAAGAATCCTTAGTATTAGAGTGGTCTTTCTTTATAGTGGAGACAACGCATGGCATGTTTTTCACATAACTCTGATGAAAGCTACACTGTACATGACATTAATATAGCTCAGTATTTTGTCTAAAAGTAGTTCAATGATTTACTAATTCCTTAGGAGTTATGGACTAGGTCCCCAAATTGGGGGGGAGATAATAATCACTGACTTCTACAAAAATTTCAGCATATACTACCAGTTATTTCAACACCAACTTAAGATTTATATACCTCATTTTCAATGTAGCTGTTGAGAAGATCTTGGCCCAATTGTCTACACAGGCTACTCTGTATAGGCAGATCAATACTCTTGACTTTTCCTTTTTTAATAGTCTGGTTTAATCGATCTTGTTTGTCTGAGGGAGCTGACTGCAAAGAGAAATGCGAGAGAAGTATAAATCTCCTAAACCAGCTTAAATATAGATTTAAAAGTGATTTCAGATGAAACAAAAAAAAAATAAAAACTTTTACCATCTACTATACTTAATACTACCTTTAATATGGAAAATATTTTATACTCTGTGTACATAAATCTTTCTACATAAAAAATACCAGGATGGAAATGCAAATTAAAGCCACAATGAGATGCCACTTCACACTCACTAGGGACAACTATAATGAAAAAAAGGAAAATAACAAGAATTGGTAAGGATGTGGAGAAACTGGAACCCTCAGACATTGCTAACAAGATTATAAAATATTGAAACCATTCTGGAAAAAGTTGGGCAGTTCCTGGGTGATGAAAACGCTGTAAAAATGACTGTAGTACTAGTTGCAAAACTCTGTGAGTGTATTATAAACCAATGAATTGTACACTTAAATGGGTGGATATACGGTATGTAAACTATACGGTATGTAATCTCAAGCTGTTAAACAATTAAAGCAAAAAATATCAAGTAAAATTAAAAAATCTAGAAAAATAGGTTTCAGGTTTATTTATTTATTTGACAGAGAGAGACACAGCGAGACAGGGAACACAAGCAGGGGAAGTGGGAGAGGGAGAAGCAGGCCTCCCTCAGAGCAGGGAGCCCGATGCGGGGCTCGATCCCAGGACCCTGGGATCACGACCTGAGCCAAAGGCAGACACTTAACGACTGAGCCACCCAGGCGCCCCAATAGGTTTCAGTTTTTAAACTATTGGAGAGCCTATGATTTCAAACAGAATCTTTATAACCTCTGAAAAAAAATCTATACAACTAACCAATATAGATTCTGTTCAGGTTAGAAAACCTGTTGAAGATGGTATTTAAAACTCAGCCACATTCATCTGGGTGACTGGGTTGGGGTCTCTCCCTTTTATTGGCAATGACTGTCTCAGTAAAATAATGACTTTCAATAAAAGAGTTATCCTTTAAAGTTTTACCCACAAAAATATTTACTTTTGCACAAAGGAAAATATTTTATGATATGCAGAGATGTGATGTTACTGCCAATTTAAGTTTTCTACATTTAGCTTATTGCATTTCCTATTTTTCTGGGATTATATGGTTTTTAATGAGACAAAAGATTACTGAAAAATGCATCTTCTTTTTCCTATCAAAGAAATAATTTTACTTATATTGTTAGGGGTTCATTCTTTTAAAAATCCTCTATTATAGCTAATCGAATTGTATTTATTCTGGTTATATGCTTCCATACTTTCCCAGAGTACTAAGATTTAAAATATCAAGTGTATTAAAAGCATGCAATAAAAAGTAAGTACATTACTCAAAATACCAATCTTAAAGAGTCACAACCTCAAAAATAGTAAAACACACCTTTGTTTTGGTTCCTGTATGATCGATTTCCTCTTCTGGGGTGTGTTCAGCATGACATTTTTGATGCCCTCCTTCTTCTTGGTCAACTTGCATTTTATCCTGGATAGAAAATATATAATTGGTAACATGAGTGTCTTCCTTATTCTATTTTTTTTAATAAACACCATATTAGTGTTCAAAACTGCTTTGTAATATGTGAACATTGTAAAGTAGAAGGTTGTTTTTCAAATGAGAGTAACTACAAATAGATTAATACGTAAAAGAAAAAGCTCTATTTGATGCTACAGTGAATAAGCGGTTTCATTCCGCTGTGGTCAAATAACTGCAAAAGAAATAGAAAACTGTTCTCAAGTTAAATTCACGAATCAAAATCCACAAACATAAGCTTACAAAAAAGAGAACATTAAACTTGACTTGAAAAATGTTTATAAAGAACTTAATGTGGGAAAATGAGAAAGATACAAAATATGTGTATTACGTAAGTTCATTATATTTTTTAAATGTAGTAAAATACTCAACACATCAAAACTGTCAAAGTAGATGTCTCCAAATTATTACAATGTAAACTTCAAAGATTTTTTAATGTCTAAAGGACAAACTTTTAACCAATAAGACTGTAAAAATAGACTCTACTTGGTGAACAGTCACAAGTAATAGATTTTTGTGGTCTTAACCTTATTTATGACCATCCTCCTAAAAAGAAAGTTTGGAATTCAGGAATCAGTATAATTTAAGTCTTCTTATACATTTGGAGTTAAGCAAATGTAAAATACCCAGAAGGCTATCATGAATAAATGCTTATCGGTGCCAAAGAGAAAAATAAGATCATTTACACCAGTGTTCTTTGTAGTTAAAAGGTCAATTATCTCTGGGGCGCCTGGGTGGTACAGTGGAGTAAGCGGCTGACTCTTGCTTTTGGCTCAGGTCATGATCTCAGGGTCCTGGTGATCAAGTCCCATTTGGGAAGTCTGCTTGCGGATTCTGGCTGTCTCTCTCCCTCTGCCCCTCCCCCTGTGCTCTAATAAATAAATCTTTAAAAAAATTTTTTTAAAAAGCCAATTATTTCTGATATTTCCATCCCGCACCCCCCTAGCCAACTTCCAACTGTACAATTTCCCCCACCAACTGAAAAAAGGTGAAAAAAGTGATATAGTGGTGAGTTGGTGTAATGTAGGAAGACACAAATACACGTAACTATTTCATATAAAACTAAGAAAAAAATCTTGCCAATTAAGTGGCCAAATGCTTGATCAGTTAGCATTTTTACTTGATACTTACTGAAAGAGCTCTTCTAACATGTATAATATTTATATTTCTAAGAGATAAATCATATAAAGTGGTTAAGGTAGTTCTAAAACTTCACATTCAGAATCCAACTCTTCTGAATTAGTTAATTCAGCTAAGTGGTTTTCTACACAATATTGTCCTCTGTGCCATCTAAAGCATCAGTAACCCAGCATTTGTTTAAAAATTGTTCCAGTATATAGGTCTCAATATTTTCTTATAAGCCACTGATAAAGTTATGATGGTGTTTTCTTTATCATACCCAAAGGAGTCAGTAGATTGTTTTCAGACAACCAGGACTTGAATTCCTTCCATGAATAGTCTTTAAAACAATTTGTTGATGGAAATGTCAAGGGGATGCAATTGCCTAGTCATGCCACCGGGAATAGCAACCAAATTCACACATGTACAGATGATGAGAACGGTATCAGGATTATTGCCATTGGCAACAATAAGTATGATCATTTGCAAGACCTACCCCAATTTCAGATATAATAGAAAAGTGGAAAATTGTATAGCTTACAACTGATTTGAGAGTAATATGTTAACCTTTTGAAATGATTTGAGAAAGTTCATACAAATATTATCCATAGTGGGGAAATTAAAAGAAGTGCTTCTAGACTCTGGCTTCTCTAATAGATTTTATTTATTTATTTTTTTAAAGATTTTATTTGACAGAGACACAGCAAGAGAGGGAACACAAGCAGGGGGAGAGGAAGAAGGAGAAGCAGGTTTCTCGCTGAGCAGGGAGCCTGATGTGGGACTCGATCCCAGGACCCTGGGACCATGACCTGAGCCGAAGGCAGACGCTTAATGACTGAGCCACGCAGGCGCCCTCTAATAGATTTTAAATTGCATGAGGGTTGAGATCATTTTTCTGTTCCCTGCTATATCCAAACACACATTCTAGTGCTTCTAGTTATTTGCTGAATAAAAAGCACTTAGGAATAAAATCCTGGGGCGCCTGGGTGGTGCAGCTGGGTAAGCATCCAACTCTTGGTTTTCAGCTCAGGTCATGATCTCAGGGTCATGAGATCGAACCCCGCGTCAGGCTCCATGCTCAGTGCAGAGTCTGCTTGAGATTCTCTCCCTCTGCCCCTCTAGCTTGTGCTCTCTAAAATAAGTAAATCTTAAAAAAAAAAGAAAAAAAAATCTAGAATCATTATCATGAACTATATAAAGGTTTTACCAGATTTGTCCCTTGATCTACCTTAATTTTTTTTCTTGCCACTCTCCCCACCTTCTCCACTCCTATATCTCATATATTAGCTACCCTTGCATTTGTTACAACAAAAAGAGCTTTCTGCCTCAGTGGCTCTATACTTGTTACTCACTCTGCCCAGACACCTACCCATACCTTACCTTCAAACTGCTTTTTCATCTTTCAGGCTGGCTTACCTATTCCTTCCTCACAGGTGGCTTTCCTCATCACTATCACATAGTTAATTTCCACTACACATCTCCCTCTCCCATTAATTTCCTTTATATTTATATGGTATCTTGTTGCTTTCAGCTTGTCCTTTCCCATTAGAATGTAAGTTACAGATAGATGGGGACCTTTTCTTCCTTGCTTACCACTGTTTCCTCAGTGCCTAAAACAGTGCCTGGTACATACAGGAAATCAGATATTTTGGGGGGTTTTTTTTGTTTTGTTTTTTAAAGATTTTATTCATTTGAGAGAGAGAGACAGAGAGAGAGCACAAGCAGGGGGAGAGGCAGAGGCAGAGGGAGAAGCAGGCTCCCCGCTGAGCCAGCCGGGAGCCTGATGTGGGGCTCGATCCCAGGACCTTCAGATCATGACCTGAGCTGAAGGCAGACGCCTAACCATCTGAACCACCCAGGTACCCTGGAAATCAGATATTTTGAAAAAAATGGCCAAAAATTGGGGAACAGTAAAATCAAATTAGTACAATAAATAGCATATAGTCTTTCTGACCTCTGGTTTTGTGATAAAGCCTAAGCTGTAATAACTTCTTAGTATCACCATATATTAATATATACCTAGAAATATTCAACTTAATTTTGAGACATCTTTATATTGAAGAAAAATCAGCAATCTGTTATGATTTTCTCAGGAAAATCAAAGCTATCTTAATTTTTACTGGGAAAAAAAAAAAGAGGTCCATAATAAAATAATCTTTCATAAATTGACTCACACAAAAGCCAAAAAAAAAAAAAGACTCCTGCTACTTACTGGGTTTATGTCAGAGGCAACAGTGTCAGCAGGCAGGGAAGAGTAAAATGAACTTATTACCATCTAAATTTCTCCTCTAAAATTGAAACAATTATTCCAAAGTCTACTCTGATTTGGTTCACATTTTTTGGGAGGAAGGGAGAAACGACTTTATAATGGTACGTAGCCTTAGCTTTTAAACTTCTGGATACAGAATTAAAGAAAAAAATCCTAGAGAAAACCATTAAGAAATACAGCATACAGGATGTTTTCTACACAGGATACTCAACCATCATCCCTTGTTAGCAATGATTTGGAAATAAACTACAATTTATTCAACACCTATTATATCCAGCTATGGTAGGGATTTAAAAGGAGATAATGGGGCGCCTGGGTGGCTCAGTCATTGAGCGTCTGCCTTCGGGTCAGGTCATGATCCCAGGGTCCTGGGATCGAGCCCCGCATCGGGCTCCCTGCTCGGCGGGAAGCCTGCTTCTCCCTCTCCCACTCCCCCTACTTGTGTTCCTGCTCTCGCTCTCTGTCAAATAAATAAATAAAATCTTTAAAAAAAAAAATGTGCTTGCCAAAAATGCCAAGGATATGATCCATAATTTTAACTTTTCTTTTTCTCTTGATTATATATGTTGTAGAAAGAATATTTAGTAACATCTTACTTATCTAGAAGAAATCCCTCATATGGGAACATCAACTACTTGGAAATGTTCCTGTAAGCCAAAACACTCTTAGTAGGCAAGTAAGTCTCTTGAATGGCCAAAGCAGATGTCATAACTTTTATTTATGTCATACCCTTTATTCACAGGTGAATCCTTTAAGTCCACATCCCGATCATTCTTTCAAGCCCACAGACAAAATAAAAGCAGCAAATAAATGCTAGAGGTGGGAGAAAAATGGGTGCCATATTATTGTTTTTAGTGCCTAGGATTCGCTATACAGAGAAAACTAAAGGTCTCAGCAGAGACTTTTAAGAAAAAGAGGTGAAGAAAACTGAAATGGTTATGAAAAATTCATCCTAAAGGCATACAGAGTGCTCTCAATTTTAGTAAAAATAAATCTTAATGGATTAAATTTACATGTCTGACTTAAATTATTGTGAACTCCAACTAAGAAAACTAACTTTTCAAAAAAAAAAAAAAAAGGAAAATTTTTCACCTATTATTCTTACTCTTTACTAACAGATTAGGACATTTCTTTTCTCAATTCAAGGAAGGATGTAATAGCAAAATAATACACGGGAAAAAGAATGAAAGAAAATGCTGTGATCATTAAATGGGTACTTTAAAAAGCAGGAGAATTCTGATCACTGTGGAAGATTTTAGAGTAATTATTAATAAAAACAGACAAAAAGATAAACTTTCAGTCTTGAACTTTAACAAAACAAAATCCATTTTGTTTTTAAAGCTTTATTCTTCTATTTGAGAGAGAGAGAGAGCACATGAGCAGGAGGGGCAGAGAGAGAGAGAATCTCAAGCATACTCCCCGACACAGGGCTTGATCTCACAACCCTGAGATCACAACCTGAGCTGAAATCAAGAGTTGGATGCCCAACAAACCATGTCACCCAGGCACCCCCAAAATCCATTCTTGATATACACGAATACACAAAAAATCTAGGCCAGATCTCCAATTATGATTGGAACAAAAATAACCTAATATGCCATTAAAAATAACTTATAAAAGGTATACATATAAAAAGATGAAACCTCTGTGGAATGGAATATATCATGTTCTCCTGTGATTCCTGCATCTATAATATACCAAGAGTAAACACAGTGTTAGAGTCATGTAACTCTTTCCTAAGGAAATAAACTGTCTAAAATCTGTATTAACGTTACTGAACGTACAGCACACTTTTTTTTTTTTAAAGATTTTATTTATTTGAGAGAGAGAATGAGAGAGAGAGAGAGCATGAGAGGGGGGAGGGTCAGAGGGAGCAGCAGACTCCCTGCCGAGCAGGGAGCCCGATGCGGGACTCGATCCTGTGACTCCAGGATCATGACCTGAGCCGAAGACAGTCGCTTAACCAACTGAGCCACCCAGGCGCCCTGTACAGCACACTCTTATGTTCAAATGCCACAGATATCCCCTTAGCCCAGAAAAATTCTTTATTAAGCACATACTTTATCTAAAAAAAGGGTACATGTATAGTTCAAAATGTATCAATCTGAATGGTTTTATCTGTAAGCTAAAAAGCTAGCCATAATACATGTTTTTAATGGAAATAAAGAAGAATTTAGGAAAGATGACTCCAAACACACACGAGTTTCATATAAGGCTATTAAAGATGCAAAACCTCTGAAGAGTTTAAAATGTGAAAGATGTACAGCATTTAAAATTATCCTTAAAAAAATCATTCTTTGCTTTCATATAAAAAAGTTTATATTGATTCCTACAATAAAATCTCAGAGATTAATATTTTCAACTATTAAGGTATCAGTTATGATTAAGAAATTAAATATTTATTAAAGGAACCTTGCAATAGGTTTTCTACATACCACATCATCTTTGCTTTCATTCTTGAATGAAGTTTCTGTCTCCATAGGAGCATCACTGTGATCCCCTTCCACATTTTGCTTCTCAATTACCGATGCACTGGCCACACTGAAGATTCCATGGATGTTAACACGAACTTTAACCTTCACTTTGGAACTATCACCATCAGACTGAGGAAAAACATTCTGAATAGTGAAGCTCCCTTAAGGAAAAAAGAGCTTCCATCAGTACATGGGCCTCCAATTAACCTATTCATTCAATAATTTTGACTGTTATCTTTCAGATGATGGCAAATAATCATAAATTATATCCAGAATAATTACTGTGGAAAATGCACTAACCCTAGATCACCTTTTTTTTATATCTTAATAAACCTAATATTAAGATTTAGAAGGGTTAAGCAGCCTGCCCCAAATCATCAATACTAGGACAAAGGTAAATTGGAATTTCAACAAAGGACAATTTGACCCAAGGCAATATAGCTTTTAAGTATTTTATAATACTGCTATCCTAAAACCAAAATAACAAAATCCAATTTCTGGGTTTGGAAACAAAATGGACATTATCCTTTTGCTGTAAGTCTTGCAAACCATAACCATCTTGGTAATTCACGAATAAAGCAATTTTTAAAAAATTTCACCCTATAACAAAATTGCTAAGTTACTCAGTTACTAATACCTACAGAGATGTTAACTTCTCACTTTAAGAAACTATTTTATTTTTATTATTTTTTTTAAAGATCTTATTTTTAGGTAATCTCTACACCTAACGTGGGGTTTGAACTCAACCCCTAGATTAAGATTCACACACTCTTCCAACTGAGCCAGCCAGGTGCCCCTCTGCTGTTTTATTTTTAAAAACCCATAATATATAATGATATCCATAGTAGAGAGAGGATACTAGGCAGAAAAACTGGTAAGTAAAAAATTTGGTTGACCTTTGTTATAGGTTGAATTGAGACCTCACCCTCAAATTAATATGAAGTCTTACTCTCAAGTACCTCAGAAGGTGACCTTATTTGAAGAGTCTTAGCAGAGGTAATCAGGTTAAGATGAGGTTATCAGGGTGGGCTCTAATCCAATGACTGGTGTCCTTATTTGGAGACAGATACACATACAGGGAGAATGTCATGTGAACATGAAGATGGCCATCTACCAACCAAGGACAGAAGCGTGGAAGAGATCCTTTCCTCAAAGCCCTCAGAAGGAATCCTGTCAACACTTTGATTTCGTACTTTTAGCTTCTAGAACTGGAGACAACAAATTCTCTTTAAGCCACTCAGTTGGTGGTACTTTGTTACAGAAGCCCTGGCAAACTAATTCCACCTTCCTTAACTTATTTCTACTGCTTTAAATAACGTATTTGAGATATTCATATTGTTCCCTTTTTAGTCTATCAATAAAAGCAATACAAATAGAAATTTAAAGAATTATAAATTATTCTTTCTCTTAAATGTTATAAAAATCGTACTTTGTTTTATATCTCTAAAAAAGATTACTCAGCTAAAACAGTTATTACAGTCCCCAATTCTCACTTTTGTATTAATCCAATGACATGAATTCTAGTTGTTGCCAGGGAACCTAAGTTTCAAGTCAGGATATATACGGTCAGTCTGGCAGCACAATTTCAACTTACTGATTAAGGAGTTTTTCCATAAAAAATGACCCTCACCCAAACCTTTCAGGCAAATTACAGAGCATTTTAAATAGAGAAGTCAGAATGAATTAAAAATACTCAAACCTGTTACTTCAGGATAAACTGTGAGCACTAAAAGTGCATGTTTAGAAAAAAATGTATTGCTTTCAGTGCTAGCTTAGCTCGAATATCAATTTATTTCCTTGATTCAAATATTAATAATTTACAAAAGGCAAAAGTTTGTGAAATTTTTTTCTTGAGTTCTCTTACCAATTCTTGGATCAGGATAAGGCACTTCATGTAAATTAGTATAAAACGCTTCTAGTTCAAATGGTTCCTTCTTGTGGAAAGTAATGACTTTTGAAAATGGGGCAGGATGGTTCTTACAGAATACTTCACATTCCCTAAAATGGAGTGGGAAAACAGTTCAAAACAAATAGAAAGTTTTCTATGAATCTAATTAAAGAATCCATGTCATTCCTAATTCAAAAGCAGCAACTGTAAAAACCTCTACCCACAAATGTAAAGAAAAAGAATTACTGGTTTTGCTATGAACATGCAATTTGATAGGTTTATGGCTCAAAGTTTTTAGAAAGTCTGTCATCGTAACAGACAATTCTATCTTAAGAAAGAAAGAAAAATTAACTGCAATTAGGTATATTTTGAGGCTAATATACAGGAATTAGTTTTTTGTTCACATATGTGGACCAAATCCTACCCCTTAGTTTCCAAAATAAATACTTGTCATATGTAACCCTTTTTATTCTAGCTCCCTTAAAAAAAACTTTTATTTGAAACTAATTTCAAACTTACAGAAAGGAGCAAAAATAAAAACAGCACAAGGAAGGAACACCTGTATATCTTTTACCTAGATTTACTGTCAGCATTTTATTCTATTTGTTTCATCACTTAAGTGCATACTCCGTGTACATGTGTATCTTTTTCCGAACCAGTGGAGGTTGTTACATACATTATAGCTCTTTACCCCTAAGTACTTCAATGTGTATTTCCTAACAGCGATATTCTCTACTATAACCACAGTACAGCTGTCAACTATAAATTTACACTGATACTTTAACATGTAATCCATATTCCAATTTTTTCAACTGATGTAATAATGTCCTAGTATTTCCTCCTCTCCAGTAGAGGAAGTTTTAAAACCTACATAACAATTCCCACTCTTAAATAGTTTAACAGAAATGGCTTATAACTATTGTTTATAGTGGCCCAGAAACTCACTCTATAATACTATACCATCACCCTATTCATTATGCAAGGTTTGCAAATCTCATATCCATGGATCTTTCCCTCTATCCTAGTTTTCAAGAACCTACATTATCTTTTACTTTCTTATTGTAATCACTAGGATAGGTTTACTTTTCAATGTAACTCCCCATATGCTTCTTATAATTTTTTTCTGCATCACTATCTTTAACTGAAATTAACTTTAATTATCTTTTTAAATTTATTTAGGGCCACCTGGGTGGCTCAGTTGGTTAAGTGTCTGTCTTCAGCTCAGGTCATGATCCCAGGGTCCTGGGATCAAGTCCTGTGTTGGGCTCTTTGCTCAGTGGGGAGTCTGCTTCTCCCTCTGCCCCTCACCCTGCTCATGCTCACTCTCATTCTCTCTCTAATAAATAAAATCTTAAAAAAAAAATAAAGTTTAATCTCTTACGCCCAACATGGGGCTCAAGCTCACAACCCCAAGATCAAGAGTTGCATGCTCTTCCAACTGAGCCAGCCAGTTAACCTCTGAAGTTAACTCTTTTAAAGAACACCATTTCTTGCCTCAAAATTGACATTAGGACATGCCATTTAAATGCTCTGCAAAACATTCAGATCAGACTGATAATCCATATTTTCAGAATTTGTGCGAAAATTTTAGTTTCTTGGGGGTGTAGATGTATAGAGCACAGAACAAAATATTAAAAGCAACGTCAAAACCTAAATACAGGTTTACCTTATTGTACAAATTATAAGCTCTGAAAAGTAGTCAAATACATTATTTGAAACACAAGTTTTTATTTTGGTAGGGAAGCGAAGCTATTTAAATCTTAAGTAGTTCATGGAAAAGGAAATGTAAATGTCAATAAAAGCATGAAAAGACTGTGGCTCATAATAGTCAGAAATGCAAATCTAATAACAAAGTACTTATTTGCACTTTCAGAATGTTATCTTTAAAAGCATAGAAGAAAATGAGCTACAACAGATAATTCAGCAATGTTAAAAGGAATATAAATTAGTATAATCCTTTTGGTGAATAATGTGGCAATACTGATTATAATAATGCTCATATCCTTTGGGTCAATTTCAGTCCTATATAGTTAACTTACAGATATCCTAAACACAACTAAACAAGAAGATGTGTACAAGGATGTTCCTAATAGCACTGCTTGAATCAGAAAAAAATAGGATTTTAGAGTGTACTGGTTAAATTAATTATGGCACACACAATTGCTGAGAAAATAGTCACTGTCTGTGACATATTTAAAATGACAGACATTTTAAAAAGCAAGTTGCACTGGAGACACTCAGGTAATTTAGAAAGAACAGCTTTTATTTTTGGATATTCAAAAAAATGGACAGATATAAACATACCTGTTAACAATGATTAACTTTGTAAAATGGGCTAAGTAGGAGTTGGGGTATGGCAGATGCAGGTTTTTTAAGTTTTTATATTGCCATATTGCGATTTTATTTGAAAATATGATTTTAAAAAATACTAATTAAAAATATGCCATCATGATTTACAGATTATATAATATAGTTCATTTTCTCTAACATCTTATTTAAAAGTATTTGAGAGTTTTAGAAGCGTAAATTCCTCTAGTTCAGAAAGTAGGTTCAATTGGTTATTTACAACAAGCTCTCTAACCAAGGCTTTAAAAGTAACTTACCCAGTTCCATCTTCAAAAGAGGTCTTCCATCTTAATGTGATTGAATAGGGAACAAGGTCTGTTATAGAAAATTCACGCACTTTAAATGCTGGTGAGAGAATCGCACACTGAAAATAAGATGTATACCATATTTAAATCAACAAACACAAAACATACTATAGGTTACCCTGATTGAACTGCTTAATAAAGCCCTTGCAATAAAATTGTTACATCCTAAAAATTACTGTTTTTGGTTACAGCTGAAGTGTCAAGAGTATTTTTATGACCTTACAAAAATATATTTTTAAATCTGAAAAAAGAATTTTAAATGGGAATAATTACAAGAATTCATAAAAGTAAATGTTCTTTCCCTACAGTACACACATATTGTCCCATGACAGTTTAAAAACAAATTGGAAAGACACAAGACTTATCTTTCAGGAATAATTTTAATTTATTTTAGCCTATTGACAAGTGGTTTGAACAGATAATATTAAAAGGTCCCTTTAGGCCTATCACCATTTTTCTGGCAAAATATACTCTGTAAAAAAAAAAAAAAAAAAGGAAAAATACCTGTAATGCACATCCTCGTGCAACAGCTTCATCAGCATTTAATGTGGTACTTATGTCTTTAAGAAAAAATTTAGTGATTTGTTCTTTCACTGCAGGAATTCGAGTTGCTCCCCCTACAATTTCTATACTACTTATGTCTTCACGTTGCAAGTCTGTAAAACAAAATATTTTTTTTTTTTAATTTTATTTATTTGCGAGAGAGAGAATGAGAGACAGAGAACATGAGAGGGAGGAGGGTCAGAGGGAGAAGCAGACTCCCCGCTGAGCAGGGAGCCCGATGTGGGACTCGATCCCGGGACTCCAGGATCATGACCTGAGCCGAAGGCAGTCGCTTAACCAACTGAGCCACCCAGGCGCCCCCAAAATATTTTTAATTGAGAAAAATAAGATAGTCTTTATAAAAATGTGAACAAAAGACCTTGGAAAGTACTTTTTTAAAAAAATGGATTTTGTTTTTGCTCAAAACAAGACTAAATAGAAAGAAGATAAAAACAAATTTTGGAGAAATGCAAAACTTAATAAATATTAACTATCTATGTGTCAGGCACTGCACTTGGACCAGATGACAGAGTGACAATAAGAACAGACAAGTACCTCATGGGCTCTTCAGAGTCCTTCAATTTTCTAACTTTCACCTCACAAATACCCATAGAAAGTAATGATTACCAAAAATCTTAACAAAAAGCAATCATGTCCCATTTCTACTTTATTTTCATCTTAGACTTTACTTACATATAAACACCTCCAAATATAACTAGTGTTAGTTTTACAATGTAAACAATAACACGAGCCAGGAGTTGTTCTCATAAACCCAGATTCATAGTGCCCTTACTCTTATGAATGAAATTATAATCTCCCTCTCTAAAATGAGAAGTACAAATCTTCAAAAAACAAATAGAAGTTTTTATTGCTTTTACCATTTCCTACCCCATTCAAGTGAGTTAACGCCATGATACAATTTTGATGGTTAGTCTAGTAATTTACACTTACTAGCTTGTTCCATTACTGCTTTTAATGGTGGCTCAACCCTGGTGAAGAGGGAAGCACATAATTGTTCAAATTGGGCCCTGTGGGAAAATGAAATAAAATTCATCATTTTGGGATATAAAACTCAAGTATATCTTCTAAACAGAATGAAAAAAATCAGACATGATCTAAACATAAAATAAGCCAACACTTCTTAAACTGAAAACATACACTGTACCTGTTCATTTTACTAGAAACATCAAGGTCATTCATGAAACACTCAATGTTCAGTGGAAGATCTGATGCATTTGCACTCATTAGCTTCTTCAGTTTTTCACATTCCTGATATAAACGCAACAAGGCCCGAGAATTTTCTTTCACATTTATCTTGTATTTGGTCTTGAACTCCTCACAGAAGTAGTCTACTAAAGCCTCATCAAAGTTCCTGCCACCCAAATATGGATCAAAGGTGGTAGCCAAGACCTGTTTAACCAAAAAACCAGAACTGAATTTTCAGAAATATAAATGCTTTCAAAAAGACAAAAACCAAAAAAAAAAAAAAACCTTTTAAAATTAAAGTCAAAGCCAAAGAACTTGTGAAAAATCACAGGGGTGTCAAAGCTTGCTATTGCTGATATCAATTATCACTTATATTTAGCCAACATACTTACCCATTCTGAATTATCTGTTTTGGGATGCAGATCCATATATAATTAAAATTAATTCATTTCTGAAATAACTGAGTTACAACAATTAAAACTTCACTATCTCATATCCATTGGTTCTACAATAGCACTGAAGAGGTAGGCCAAAAACCAAGTTCAGGGAGTAAGTCCTAAGTATGTAAACAAAACAAAACAACCAAGAAAAGCCAATCCGAAGATTACAGGTCCGAAATTAGGCCTTCTGACTACTATTAAAAAAAAAAAAGTGAAGAGGAGAGACAAGAATATAATAAACTTGTTGAGCAATGAGCCCCAGCCAGTGGATGGACGGAAGAGGAGTAGACAAGTCATAGAACTTCAACACTAAACCTCTTGAAAATGCAGGAGCAAGATATCTAGTCTCTCTCCAAGGAGAGCACAAATTACTACTTACACTAGTCACTTAAAAAATAGAACCCCACCGTTGGTGTGGCTCATCAGGTTTTTTTCACAAGGATATGTGATGGAACAATAGTAAGCCCTATAGAAAGCTGTAAACTAATGTGATGGGATGTCATCCCAAGACTCGTATGGAGAATTCATGGATCGACTTCTTGCTAGGACCAGTACTACCCAAAATTAAATGCAAAATTGTGTTGGTATGTGACTAGTGCAAACATGCATCCTTCTGGACAGAAGGGCCACAGATATGGTTACTCTAAGGTATCTACTAAAAAGGAAGGAAGGAAAATGTTCTTAAGTTAAAATTCAAGACTAAATAGCAAAGATTAAAACAATTTACAAAAAACTACCCTATATTCACTATGAGTCATTTCCTTTGAGTTTTCTGATTACAAGGATGTTACTATAAACTGTGAGACAAAAGGCTCTAAAAGGTCCACTGGATAACCGAAAGTATTTCATCTTCTAAGTAACTTCTACACATGTGACTAATGGAGGGGGAGAGGGGGAGAGAGAGAGAGAGAGAGAGAGAGAGAGAACGTAAGTATGGATATGATGATCAATATAAAAATGAATATAAAATCCAATACAAACTATTAAGATGAGCACACAGAACTAAATGATGCCACATTATAGAAAATTCTGATTAGGACTCCTGGATAAGGAAAGTTTATAAAACAAAGGGAATCATTTTACAAAATGTTTCCTAAGTATATTTATGGATAGTAATGTACTTAATGTTCCCTGATAGGTGACCTAACATCTTGACAATAATAAAAATAGCTAATACATATTACAGTATAAGGCATTCCAAGCATTTTATATACCTTAACTCATTTGTCCTCAAAAATTCTGAGGTAATTACTGATATTATCTTCAAGTGGGGAGCCTGAGATTTAAGGAGGTTATGTAACTTGCTCAAGGTCATAGTTTTTAAGTGGCAGAGCACTTAAGTTCTCTATATTGTCTTACATGCTCTTAACCATTAAACTTATATATAGCAAATCATTTATTTACTTACTTTAAGTTTTCCTTTGTTAAAAGCACAAACTGAGACCTGGTAAGCAGAATGTCCCATATCAATAAATATTACATTTCTTGGTTTCTCATCTAATGGGGGAAGATCCTGTTTATAAATTCCATATGCTAGCGCGACTGTGTAAGAACAAAGAAATCACGTTACTATCAGGATAGCAATCACGTGGAAAACAAAAGATAAGTCATTTTGATACTGCACTTTAATAGAGAGTAATATAAATTATTAGTTTCAAAGTAAATAACTTTTTATAATTTGGTTGTTTTTAATTTTTTCTCTATCCATCTATAACATAAATGATTCTTACAGCAAATGTAAGACATGTTTAACTTCTAGCAAAATACTGTACTACAAAAACCAAAGGTTACAAGAGCCAGTACATAATGAGTTTAAAAAAAGATAAATGCTTTATATTAATTGGAAAAAAAAACCCCAAAATCTAGAACAGTTTTTCTGACAGTGATTTTCAAATTGCAAAGTGCTCACCTGCAGTAGTTTCATTCATCAACCTCAAACAATTTAAACCTGCAACCTGGGCTGCAGCCATCACAGATCTTCTCTCAGCATCAGTGAAAAAGCTAGGAATCTGGTATTTTAAAACAGTAATTAAATATATTGGTTTGATGTACTATATTTTAAACATTTCATCAATTAAAAATGTAAAATAACTGCTCTAAAACTTATGTAGGGCTTGAGGCAAAGAATGGTGTTCTAATAAAATAAACAAGAAAAAAAATACTAGTTTTTTACTTTCTGGCAATTTCTATACCATAAAGTGTTGACCTAAGTATGAACACAAATTTAAAGCAATTAATAAGATGGAATAATATTTCAGGATTTCCAAAATATGTTCATCTAAATCCTTCTTGTGTTGGGTCTGCTCTATGGAAAAAAAATGTTTGTTCATCTTTGATAATGAAAAATTGAAAGCCCAAGACTGTTAAAATGAGATTAAATATATCTTGGTATATTTGTATAATGGAATCTTATGTAGCTGTTAGAATCAGGCAGATCTGAATGGTCATGGAACAGTATCTATATTGCATCAGAAAAAAGGACATGTGTAGCATGATTTTTGTGTAGGTATATGTTACCCAGGAGAATATAGTACCCAAAGGTTTACAGTGGCTATTATCTCAAAGCGAGGCAGGAACTATATTGCAGAGGACTTATGAGGAGCATTGTGCTTCTTTTAAAATCACCAAAAAAACATTAAATGTTTAATTAATGTTAATTAAAGACTTTATCAAAAGATAAACTGAGACTTAAACTTATAGTTAAGATTTACATACACTTCATTCTGTCAAACTAAGAAGCACTTTGATTTGTGTCTACAGACAGATTTCTGAAAAGAGAATTAAGTAGGAGCGCCTGGGTGGCTCAGTCGGTTAAGCATCTGACTTAGGCTCAGGTCATGATCTCAGGGTCCTGGGATAGAGCCCTGCTGAGGGCTCTGTGCTCAGCAGGGAGTCAGCTTCTTCCCCTGTCTCTCACCCTACTCGTGCCCCTCCCCCTGCATGTGAGCCTTGTGTGCTGTGTACGTGTGTGCTCTCTCAATAAATAAAATCTTTAAAAAAAAAGCTAATTAAGTATATTCATGTACAAAATGACTTGGGCTCTTCCAATTTAAGTAAGTTGTCTCCAATTTTATTGCTTTTTGAAGCTAGAATTTTTTTTTTTTTTTAAAGATTTTATTTATTTGAGAGAGAGAGCGAGCATGAGAGGGGGGAGGGTCAGAGGGAGAAGCAGACTCCCTGCTGAGCAGGGAGCCCGATGCGGGACTCGATCCCGGGACTCCAGGATCATGACCTAGCCAAAGGCAGTCGCTCAACCAACTGAGCCACCCAGGTGCCCTGAAGCTAGAAATTTCATTTAACAGATTTTTTTTTTTTTTTTTTTAAGATTTTATCCATTTGACAGAGAGAGACACAGCGAGAGAGGGAACACAAGCAGGGGGAGTGGGAGAGGGAGAAGCAGGCTTCCCTCGGAGCAGGGAGCCCGATGCGGGGCTCGATCCCAGGACCGAGACCATGACCCGAGCCGAAAGCAGATGCCTAACGACCGACCCACTCAGGCGCCCCATCATTTAACAGATATTAACAACAGGAAAAGAACTTGAATTTTGATAAACCTGTTTATCCTGATTTTGGTATTATCCTTCTGACAAAAATCTAAATTATAATATAGACTTTATTTAGTACTCATTGAGCACTTATGTACCAGGTACTTTTCTAACCACTTAGGGATATAATAGTGCATAAAACAGAGAGGGGCGCCTGGGTGGCTCAGACGGTTAAGCGTCTGCCTTCGGCTCAGGTCATGATCTCAGCATTCTGTGATCGAGCCCCGCATCGGGCTCCCTGCTCCAGCAGGGAGTCTGCTTCTCCCGCTCTCTCTGCTGTTCCCCCTGCTTGTGCTGTCAAAAATAATTAAAATCTTTTAAAAAAATAAAAATAAAAAATAAAACAGAGAAAATACTTCCCCTATATAGCTCACAATGGGTCTATCACACTAACTACACAAAGTAAATAATGGCCAAGAAGTTCACAATGTTCTCTTCTGACAATTTCTGATGTGAAATTACTATCAAGTATGGTTAATAGGGATGGATTTGAATTTAAGATGGATTTTAAAACCAAACCCTATTTGATGTATACTTTCAAGTGGCAGTACAATGGAAGAGTTATAAGCAGAGGCTTGGGAATGAACTACGGGGTGTGATTTCTGGCTTACAACTTATTAGCTCTGTTGATTTTGGGCAAGTTATTTAACTTCTGTGTGTCTGTTTTTTAATCTATAAAACTGGAGTTAAAAATATCCTACCTTCATAGGGTGATTCTGAGGATTAAATGAGTTAGTACATATCAAATGCCTATAACAGTGCCCGGCCAAAGGTAAACTCTATTATTTGCTTTTTTTTTTTTTAAAGATTTTATTTGACAGAGAGAGACACAGCAAGAGAGGGAACACAAGCAGGGGGAGAGGGAGAAGCAGGCTTCCCGCTGAGCAGGGAGCTCCATACAGGGCTCAATCCCAGGACCCTGGGATCATGACCTGAGCCGAAGGCAGATGCTTAACGACTGAGCTACCCAGGCGCCCCTATTATTTGCTATTATTAAATGGTCAGAATATAAAATATTAAAGCTCTATTACTTTTCTCTCATTTAAAAAATTCTAAATACCTATAAAAATCTAATTACTAAATTCCACTGGAGTTCATAATCTGATTCTATTTTTCTGAGGACATGAGACTCTCGAACTTAGGGAAGTTTAATAGTATTAGAAATATACTCACATTTAAGTGGACAACATGTAACTTCAAAAAGTTATCAGTATATAATGGGATCTCAAGAGATAGAGGAAATGATGGAATGTTCTAAGAATCCTTAAAGACAGACTTTTTCTTTCTGAAAAATACTGCATGATCTCACTTATATGTGGAATCTACAAAAGTTGAATTCATAGAAGCAGAGAGTAGAGTAGTGGTTACCAGGGGCAAGGAGGTGGGGGAAATGGGGAGATACTGGCCAAAGATTACAAAGTTTCAGTTATGTAAGATGAATAAATTCTAGAAATCTAATGTATAGCATATGGTATCTGAAGTTAGTAATACTGTATTGGATATTGGAAATTTGCTAAGAAAGTAGATCTCAGGTGTTCTTGCCACCAAAAAAAAAAAGTACACGAGGAGATGCATATGTTAGTTAGCTCAACTGCAGTAATCATTATCATTTCACTATGTATATCAAAGTGTCATGATGCACACCTTATACGTAAACAATTTTTACTTTAAAGGAGGCACAATGGGTGGGCGGTGCCTGGGTGGCTCAGTTGGTTAAGCGACTCCCTTCCGCTCAGGTCATGATCCTGGAGTCCTGGGATCGAGTCCCGCATCGGGCTCCCGGCTCAGCGGGGAGCCTGCTTCTCCCTCTGACCCTCTCCCCTCTCATGCTGTTTCTTACTCTCTCTCTCTCAAATAAATAAAATCTTAAAAAAAAAAAAATAGGCACAATGGGATTCTGGGAGGGTGATAAATATGTAATATTGATAATGATTGATAGTTGTGTGTAAGCATGTCAAAATTTCTGGAAGTATAACATGTTAAATATATCCAATTTTTCATTTTAAAAAAGATTTTTTTCTGATACAGAATATATGAATATACATAATCTCAAATTCCCAAATGGGAATTTTCAACTTTGCCATAAAATGTTAAGGTCCCTATAAGTGGGAAGTTAAGGGCAACCAGGAAAGATTCTTAGATAACTGGAACATATAGCAGTCACTAATCATATACATTGGTTTTTTAAGATTCACGGATTATCACAACTGACTTTATGGGAAACTAACTTAATCCTAAACTTTACCAAATAAGGTGGGTTTTTTAAAAAAAAATAAATAAAAAAAAATAAAAATGGATTTAGATTATTTACTAAATTAGATCAGAAAGAATAAAGAGAAGAAATATATTTCAATAGAATATTAATATACTGGAAGGTGTGATTTAAAAGTACTGAAGTAAAACTTACTGAAATCACACAGTCGGCCACTGGTTTCTTCAAAGCATTTTCTGAAGTCTCTTTAAGTTTAGCCAACAGCATTCCAGTTACTTGCTCAATTGCAAAAGGTCTCTCTTCTTCTAGGTACCGCACCTAAAACCAAAAGTTGAGATATTTATTAAGAGTCATTTATTCATCCAATATGTATTTTGTGAGGATCTACTCTATACATGGTAGATAGACAACAGTGAAAAAGACAAGTTTTTGCTCGAGAAGTTATATTCTGAAAAGATTATTCTAGTATTACAACCTCTCATTTCTAAAGTTCAAGTGCCTTACACATAGTAATATAACCAAATTGTTCTCAAAAATGTCTTCCTGCATTAGCTCTCTGCCTTTCACAAAAGTAATTTTTTTTTTTTTAAAGATTTTATTTATTTTTTGACAGAGAGAGACACAGTGAGAGAGGGAACACAAGCAAGGGGAGTGGGAGAGGGAGAAGCAGGCTTCCTGCGGAGCAAGGAGCCCGATGCGGGGTTCAATCCCAGGACCCTGGGATCACGACCTGAGCTGAAGGCAGACGCTTAACGACTGAGCCACCCAGGCACCCCCACAATAATTTTTTAAAAAGATTTTTATTTAAGAAAGAGAGAGAGTGCACGCGTGCACATGAACGGGGGGAAGAGGAGGTGGAGAGGGGCAGAAGCAAGCTCCCCGCTGAGCAGGAAGGCCGATGGGGGCTCGATCCTAGGACCCTGAGATCATGACCTGAGTTGAAGGCAGATGCTTAACTGACTGAGCCACCCAGGTGCCTCTCACAAAAGCAATTTTTATCATTCACTTTCCAGGCACATAATGAAGGAGAAAAAGATCAAATAATCTTTCTTTTGAAAGTTAGAACTCTTCTGGGTTTAAAATAAAAGCTTTAGTCATACAGTTCTAGGAAAAGGAAATGCGAACATCAGGAAAGAAAATTTCTTATTAAAAAAAAAAGAGGTATAGGGCGCCTGGGTGGCTCAGGTGTTAAGCATCTGCCTTCGGCTCAGGTCATGATCCCAGGGACCTGGGATCGAGCCCCACGTCGGGCTCCCTGCTCAGCGGGAAGCCTGCTTCTCCCTCTCCCACTCCCCCTGCTTGTGTTCCCTCTCTGTCTCTATCAAATAAATAAATAAAATCTTTAAAAAAAAAAAAAGAGGTATAGTATGTATTATTCCAAGGTTTCTGGGAATAATCATAAATTAAATATTAGAGATGTATATATGAAATTTCAAAATTATGTTTTTTAGACCAAATAACCACCTCATCTTATACACAGGTTTAAGAGTAGGTTGCATTTAAGCACACAAAAGGAAACTTTACAATGCTTCTTGACAAAGGAATACTGGAAGATGTGTGCTTTAAGTAATCAAACCCTATTATAATAACCAATAAATTTACGAGCAATACAAAGTTACCTTGGAACCCATATAATAATTACATTTAATTTACTGAAGAAAAAGTTATGTCTTACTTCTGTGTCCTCAGTGAACATAATTTTGTTCTCTAACACTAAACTTCGGAAGAGCTTCTCTCAAGCAGCACAACATATGTGCATGTAAGTGTATATATGTATATTTATGTGGCCATGCTTATCCGGGTGAAGTACATATCAGTACTTCACTCCAGTTTATGGCTAAATAGTATTCCATTGTATAGGTACCACATTTCATTTATCCACTTAACAGCTAATGAACACCTGGACTGTTCCTACTTTTTGGCTATTATGAACAATGTTACTACGAACAATCATGTACAAGTTTTTGTGTACATATATCATTCAATTCTCTGGTGTATATAAATAAGAGTGAATCTGCTGGGTCAAAAGGTAACTATGTTTTGAGGTATTCTGTTAGTTTCTGAAGAATCAACAAACATGGTTTTGTTAACTAATCTACAACTTACTGTCTCAGGATGTAGAATTAAAAATCAAGAATCAATCTCTTACTTGGAAGTAGAGTTTGCTTTAATATAGCAATTAATATACTTATGGGGTCTATTTTTCTAAATCACTTATGGCTCTGCCTTTATTGCTTGAAAACTGTTCACCTCTAAAAGTTCTTCAAATAATTTTTCCTTGACAATAAAAGTATTGTTTGGAGTTTAAAAATTATCTAATTAGAATTTTTTTACACTCACTAAAGCTTACTACAAAAACTGAATCTTGGTACATATGTACTGCGTCCAGAGGAAAAAAGTTAAATTACAAACAGGCAATATTATATTTGGTTTCTTGAATTTAAATATGTTTGTACTCTGAGAAGCTTACCTTAACTCCTGCACTTCCATTAGGCATCTTCTGCAGTTCATAAGGAAGCCTGATCCTCTCGGTTTGCACAATGGGATCATCAAATGATCGCCCGTGAAGCTTTTTGAAGCCATGAATTGTATTTCTTACATTCGTGACTATCTGTTGGCAGTAAACACTTTTATTTATCAATATTTAATGAATGCAAAATAAACACTATGTTAATACTTAATACCACCAAGTCTCTTTATCCTACACATTTAAATTTAGAATTAGACACAATCATTTGTCTGGCTTCCAGCTGACAGTAAAATTATACAATAAGAATGTATGCATCATATCTATTGCCCCCCAAATTCTCTTCCTATCCTAAGAATGTAGACTCAAAATTAATGTTTTCAAAAAAGAAAGAACAAAAATGTAAAACTTTTCAAGTAATACAGTGAAAATCTATCTATAACTTATCTCTTTGTTTTTCCTCAACCTTTTGCTTTAGTGAATTAGGTTGAAGTTCTCTTCCTTCCACATTCATTACTGTGTTTTTACTGAAACACTTTTCCATATTGCGCCCCCCTTTTTTTCCTCTTAATATCTAGTTCTTTGGGAAACTTCTCATGCAGCAAGAATGCAATTCCTCACTGTAGAGAAGTGCTCCTAGGCTAGTAAATTTAAACTCCTTCTGTGTAGCATGATGCAAAAATTAAAGTGTCTTAATTTGCAAATGGCTTGTATTTTAGCAAAGTAATTTTTTCTTTAACTAGAACATGTAGTTCACACTATAGAATAATACTGAGATCCAGTTGCTGCCCTCTTAGTTAAAGCCAAATAGATCTTGCTCTTCAATTACGAGATGAAAGCTACTGGGATGCTGAATTACCACAGTGGTCTCTTTAAGAGGAGTAATTTTAGTTTGCTTTCTTCAGAGACTCTGTTATCTATGATATGCTTAGAAGATCACACAGAATATGAGATGTAAACTTTAGTGAAGAAGTCATTTTGGCACAAACACATTTGTTTATGTACAATATGAAAGTGTAGGAGATCTCTCACATTTTCATATATAGGCCAATTAGAAGACAACCTTGATAAAGTCTTAAGCAAAAATTCCTAGATAAATGAGTCAATTATCCTTATAAAGTCAGGAGGGAAATAAAGCCCCATTAAACAAAGTTATTTTATGAGGAAAAGAAGACTCAGGTACACATTAAAATGTAAGAAGTAATTGTTAAGGGCTTTTGGTTCAGGGAAATAAAGTCTGAGGAAAATGAACTTCTAACAAAGAATGTTAAAAGTAAACGTTCTACTTATAAGCACTTCAGAAGCCTAGAAATATGAATACTTAAACAGATTCCATGTAAAGTAGCTACACTGGGTTACTGTGGAAATTAGTTCTTCCATCTTTCCCACCTTCTTTTACAAAGACATTGCTTACTTGTTGAAGTGTATATTCTAGATAGGATACCTCTTAGAAAAGTGACCATACAGGGGAAAAAGTGGTGTCATATGGTAGCAACACCCTAACTTCAAAACTAAAAAGACTTTAAAAAAAAATAAAATATAAGAAATATTTTGCAACCCCCAAAGCAAAATATATCTATTAAAATACAAAGATACTCGGGTCTGTCAAATTTCCTTCTCTTTTCTCACTCTTAACTATGTAAAGTGGGAGCTTAGTTACCAAGATTCCATTAAATTCTTCCTGTAAGTCAAAACATCTACATTAACAATTTACCTGGCTCTTAGCTGCATTTCCAATGGCTCGAGTTCTTGATCCCAAAGATATACAGGCCCTAAACAAGCGAAAAACACAAAGTTTGTTCCCATGGTATGTTTAAATTGATATGCCATCATTCTGCCTCTCCTTATGAAAAAAATGAGTTAAATGGATTAACATAATCAGGTATATTCTAAAAATAGGTTAATGGACATCAGAACTTTCCATATTTTGGTTTCATAAGTAATGGAATAGTGGTCAGAATGTTAGAATTCTTAGAATAAATGTTGCTAATAGCTGGCAATGCTCTGTTTTTCAAATTCTATTGGTCTATGACCTCCTAAAAAAACTAACTGTGTTCAGTAAGGCCAGGTTGCATGGATCTAAATCCAGGTTCTGTAATCTTGTAGAAATTACTTAACCATTATTTGTCTCAGTTTCCCATCTGGAAGATAGTGCTGATAATAGTACCTACTCACAGGTTTGTGTGAGGATTAAATGAGTGAATATGGGTAAATGCTTTGAACACTATGATTGCTCTTTTTTTAAATTTCTGCATTTAGATGTAATTCTGCTTATAAAAGCAAGTGTGGAGCAACATTTTCATCAAAATATCATTTCATGTTATAATTTAAGAAAGTGTTTCCATGATTTTAGTTGTAACTACAGGTATCATTCATATCAACCACTAACTATGAGCACTGTGTGTATACTAGCTACAATCACTGTTGTTGGAGAATTTATAGTCTACAGAAAAAAATCAACATACAGGACTATGACCATACGGATTATGAATACTAGTGACAAAGAATAATCACTTCTATATAAGGCTTAGGAAAAGCAAGCGGAAGAGGTGATTTCTGAATTAAGATCTGAAAGAAGAGAAAAAAATTTAATACACATCTGTTTTGTTCAAAAGGACATTGCCAGTATGTAGGGATATATCTATTCTCAATATGATAACCATAGTGATCCTCTTCAAGACTAAGGTCATGAAACTCCCCCTCCAATGGTGTCTTGTCTCACAAAGCAAAGCAAAAGCTTAAGTCTCCCCAACAGCCAATAAAACCCTTCGTGGTCTGGTCCTTGGCTGCTCTACCCTGTAACTTCAATCTAGGCACACTGGTCTCCTTGCTATTTCTAGAATAATGCAAGCACACTTCTTACTCAGGGCCTTTGTACATGCTATTCTCTATCTCTGGAACACTACTAAATATATCCATCCACATGGCTTACACACCTCTCTCATTTTTTTTTCATGTCTGCTCAAATGTCAGTTTATCATCAACACCTTTTCTATCTTATATAAACATTTTCTGCTCCTTCCCAACATATACATCTCCTACTGTTTACCTAATTTCATTCTCCTGCATAATGTATCACCATCTGATACAATTTATTTACTGACTGTATCTCCACACCAGGGCATGAACTCCATGAGGGCAGATAACGTGTGCTCCATTCCCTTGATCTGCACTACCCAATCTGGTAGCCACTAGCCACACGTGGCTAATAAAATTTAGCCAAAATAAAAAATTCAGTTCCTCAGAATTATTCACATTTTAAGTGCTCAACAGCCAACTTTCAAGGGCTTAACAGCCGTATGTGGCCAGTGAGTATACAGAGAACAGAATATACACAGAACAGGGGTGCCTAGGTGGCTCAGTCCCTGTTAAGTGTCTGCTTTCGGCTCAGGTCATGATCCCAGGGTCCTGGGATCGAGCCCACACTGGGCTCCCTGCTCAGCGGGAAGGCTGCTTCTCCCTCTCCCACTCCCCCTGCTTGTGTTCCCTCTCTCGCCGCCTCTGTCAAATAAATAAATAAAATTAAAAAAATATATATATACACACACAGAACAGAAGAGATAATACATAGAACAGAAGAGATATACAGAATAGAAAGTTCTACTGGACAGTACTGGCCTAGATCATTATCTGGTAATATAGTAAAGGTACTTATTGAATGAATAGAAAGATGGCTCCTAAGCGTAATGCTTATTTGGAGAGTAGGAAGAATACAACTTGGCTAATTTCATTTGACATTTTGATAGTATTGGGGTCAGATTATACAGGGCCTCAAATGACAGGTTATAAATTTAACATTTATTTCAGTAGGTAAAGGGAACTTATTAAAGGCTTTTGGATAAAGAAGAGAACATTTCATGCTTATATAGAAGATGAACTGAAGAGGAAAGATCCCAGAACAATGCCCCCCCCCCCCGCCTTTTTTTAGTAGGCTCCATACCCAACGTGGAGCCCAACATGGGGTCTGAACTCAAAACCTGAAGATCAAGACCTGAGCTGAGATCAAGAGTCTGACGCTTAACTGACTGAGCCAACCCAGGTGCCTCCCCCAGCCCTCCCCCGCTGTCCCCAGAACAGTGCTTTTTAAGGGTTGAACAAGACACTTTTATACTGGGGGCCACAGCATTTTCAGGAAGGGCAAGCAGTTAAATTCATTTAGTTAACAGATTTTGGTTGAGTAATTTATGTCTGGCACTCTGTTAGTTACTAGAGATACAGTGAGGGGAAAAAGACATGGTTTTGGCTCTCTTGGAACTTACAGTGCTCACACACCTGAAAGTAAACTAGGTGCTACAATAGAGAGTATACCTGATGCTAGATGAGTAGATAACAGAATTGACCTAGAGGAGGAGGATCCGGAAAGGCTCACCCGAGGAAGTGATGAGATTTTACGGAAGAGTAAATGATGATGGGGGTGGAATTAAAGGAGATTTGGCAGAGATCATTTTGACCAGTGAGAACTGATGGGAGGAAGGCTAGAAGTTTTCAGTAATCTATACCAGGATGATGGCAGCTGAGAGGGGAAGAAGGAATTAAGAGATATTTAGGAGGTAAGACTCAAAGGACTTAGTGACAGACTAGATCTTCACTGTCTAATATGGTAGCCACCAGCCATATGTGATGATCAAGCACATGAAATGTGGCTAGTATGAATTGAGATGTATTCATTTTAAGTGTGAAACATACTCCGGACTTTGAAAATTTAATATTTAAAAAGGAATATAAAATATCTCACTGATTTAAAAATAATGGAAATAAGATTTTCGATATGTTGAATTAAATCAAATACATAAAATTAATTTCACCTGTTTCTTATCTTTTTGGTGTAACTACTAGAACATTTATGCATGTTGCTAACATATTTTTACTGAACAGGGCTGGAATAGATAAGAGGAAGAGGCAAGTATCACGACTAATGTCTAGGTTTCCCATTTGCATAAGAGGGTAGAGTGGTGTCATTTAATGAGACACAAAACACTGTAAGAGGGACAGGTTTGAGGATGGACCATCGCAGTGCTAACGTGGACATGCTGAGACTGAGGTATGTTTGAGACATCCAAGCAGATGATCTCTTCCAAGTAACTCCTTGATTCAACATAGTCCCTGCCAGAGCAGAGTATTTGCATATCTAATATGGTTATCTATGTGGATGGTTGGCATTCCATCCTAAAGTTCATCAGAGAAAATATGGATTTGCGACCTCTTAGTCTACTTTATTATAATCTGTCCTTTTCTCAACTCCATTATTTGGACACACATAAGAATACTTTTAATTTTTTAATACTAGGCTACCATCACTTCAGTACATAGATAATCTTATTCTTAGGTTGATTCTCTAGAAGTTCACTTCTCTTAGAACACAGGAGCCAAATAATAATAATAATAATAATATTGATTCAAGTATCAATTATTAAGTACTAGATTCTTTGAAACGTGCTGCACACAATTTAGTGTTATAGCTTGGAAATACCCAGTTTCAATACACAGAAAACCTTCCTCACATAACTAAAAAAGTGCTTCAAACTCCTTCCTTTAATTTTCTTTCAAAAAGATTCTGGAATACAACCATTAAATGAATACTTGCTAAGTATTTTCAGAAAAATCAAAATACCTAGCATCTCTCAAAACTTTTACCTGACTTTACTAACACCAAGGGAAATAAACACATTATACCATACTTTAGAGGCTGACACAGAAGTTTTTATAGAAAGGATATTCAGTTTACCCAAATGTATACTGCATAATCCATTGATATTATACTTTCTATACTTTATTTCAACTGCTCTTTAGAAATTCCATCTTATACCTAAAAACAAACAAAACAAAGGGTTTACAATGCAGCTTAAATCTATAATTTCCAATCTGATATTGCCACCACAGTGGTAATCCCAGATTCTCAGAGAATGCCACAAAATTCTAAACAAACAAAACTTCTAAATGTCCTATGTCACTTTTGGTAGAGGAGGGGCATGAAAATCAAATGTCAGGTGTTAATTTAAGAAAGCTGTATTTTGGGGCATCTGGGTGGCTCAGTCTGTTAAACATCCTACTCTTGATTTTGGCTCAGGTCGTAATCTCAGGGTTGTGAGATCAAGCACCATGTTGGGCTCCACCCTCAGTGGACTGTCTGCTTGAGATTCTCTCTCTCCCTCTACCTCTGACCGCCCCCCACCTCCATATGCACGCTATCTCAGATAGATAAATCTTTTAAAAAAAAAAAAAAGCTGTATTTGTATTTTCCCTTAAAACTTAAAATTAATTTTCTTTCTGTCTTATAAAGCCTATTAAGGCCAAGCACAACCAGACTGGAGAAAACACGTACTGCCAAAGACTATGAGATTCCTCACCTAAGAGGACAGTACTCTTTTTTTTTAAAGATTTTATTTATTTTTTAGAGAGCGAGCGAGCGAGAAACAGCATGAGAGGGGAGAGGGTCAGAGGGAGAAGCAGGCTCTCCGCTGAGCCAGGAGCCCAATGTGGGACTCGATCCCAGGACCCTGGGATCATGACCTGAGCCGAAGACAGACGCTTAACCATCTGAGCCACCCAGGCGCCCGAGGTCAGTACTCTTTAAATTTGCTCACTTTGTCAGTCTCCACTAAGGATTCAAAGACTCTTTTGATTTTACCACTTTCATTTTAAAAATAACCCTATTTTAAAAATTGTCAGCTTTCCCTTGCCAGTTTCCATAAGATCACAATTACTATTTATAGCCTCTTCTGTTATCAAGTACATATTAAGAAAACAATAACTGAATGAATGATGATATGAAAGGGCCATCAATTGGTTTAAATCAGGGGGTCAACTCCTGAGATGCCAGAAGCACTCCCCCCAACGCCTCACACCCAGAGTGTCAACCAAAAATGTATCTTCATATAATTGTCAGATGTGCCCTAATGGGCAAAATTTCCAACTGAGAACCACTGCCTTATAGCACCATTTTCCAAATATTGCTCTGTGGAATGTAATTCCCTTGGAGGTTCAAATAAGTTGGGGAAAATATTCTTTCCTGGGAGTTTCAATGCCTATAAACAAATTAACGGACCTGAGAAGTTCTGCAGTAAAGAAAATATATGGTTATTACTTCTCAAGGTTAACTATCTGGAAAAAAATTGCCCTAGAAGGAAGTGGGGGAGGAATATTCTCAAAAAGACTTAGGGTTGGGGCACCTGGGTTGCTCAGATGGTTAAGCCTCTGCTTTTTGGCTCAGGTCATGAACCCAGGGTCCTGGGATCGAGTCCCACATCCGGCTCCCTGCTCAGCGGAGAGCCTACTTCTCCCTCTCCCTCTACACCTCCCCCTGCTCATGCTCTATCTCTCTGTCTCAAATGAATAAATAAAAAAAAATAGACTTATGGCTGCCATTTGCTTTCTAGCTTGCTACTTAGAAAAATAAGATGACTTTTTTTTTTTTTTTTAAAAGATCTGAGAGAGAGAGAGAGAGTGTGAGCATGCATGCATGCATGCATGGAGGTGGGGGGGCAGAGAGAGAATCCTCAAGCAGACTCCCAGCTGAGAGTGGAGTCCAACAGGGGGCTCCATCCCAGGACCCTGAGATCATGACCTGAGCCGAAATCAAGTCGGCTGCTTAACCAAATGAGCCACCCAGGTGTCCCCAAAAATAAGATTTCTTTTAGGCATATATGATTTAGTAATAACAAAAACTTTCCAGTCTTTCAGTATGGATAATGGATAAAACTTAACATATAAAAAATAAAAATTTAAGAGTTTCTAAATGCTTTTTTTTTTTTTTTTTTTAAGATTTTATTTATTTGACAGAGAGAGACACAGCAAGAGAGGTAACACAAGCAGGGGGAGTGGGAGAGGGAGAAGCAGGCTCTTGGCTGGGCAGGGAGCCCGATGTGGGACTCAAACCTGGAACTCCAGGATCATGACCTGAGCCAAAGGCAGACGCTTAACGACTGAGCCACCCAGGCACCCTCCATGTATAATTTTTAACTTCCCACATAACTACTAATGGCCTACTGCTGACCAGAAGCCTTACTGATAAGTTAACACATATTTTGTTATATATATTATACACTGTGTTCTTATATTAAGCTAGAGAAAAAGAAATGTTAAGAAAATTATATGAGAAAATACATTCACAGTAGTGTATTGTATTTATCAAAAAAAAAAAAGTCCACATATAAGTGGACCTGCACAGTTCAAACCCATGTTGTTCAAGGGTCAACTGTACTTAGGTAGACATATTTAAAAAGCTGATTAGTTATATTAAATTAGATGTATTTAACTGTTAGATACATTATTTGAAAAACTGATCATCTTAAAATTTGACAGGTCAAATTTCAATAGCAATGCACTATAATTTTAAAGTTCTTTTGATTATGACTGACTAGACAAGGGGTTTGCAAATTACCATTTGCCACCTATTTTTGTAAATAAAGCTTCATCAGAACACAGTTATGCTGATTAATTTGTATTGTAGTGACCACATACGAAAGACTACCATAGCATGTTAAACACCTTAAACTCACGATAGATAGTATATAATTTGTACTTATCCTTCCTTGCCTTCTAGAAACTTTTCAGAATTTCTCACCCACAAATTCAAGGCAGTAACTAAAGATTCATTTTGTTTTATCATAGAAAATATTCATATTGAAAGATTTTATAGTCCTAGCTTTGGCCATGCTAATGTGTGAGCCATCTGCCTTTCCACTCCACTTAGCACAATTAAAAAAAAAAAAAAAGGCACTCATTGAATTTTTGTCAATAGCAAAATAATAATTTGAAACATCCACTAATAGTAGTGCATCTATCAATGGAATACTGTACAGCCCATTTAAATAAACAAGGTAAATTAGGTCAAAATGGTAGAATCAACAACACAAGAAACAGATGTTGGCAAGGATGTGGAAAGGGGAACCCTCTTGCACTGTTGGTGGGATTGCAAACTGGTGCAGCCACTCCAAAAAACAGTATGGAGGCTCCTCAAAAAGCCAAAAATAGAACTACCCTATGATCCAGCAATTGCACTACAAGATATTTACCCAAAGGATCTAGAGAGTATTATGCTAAGCAAAATAAGTCAGAGAAAGACATGTACCATATGATTTCACTCGTGGAATTTAAGAAACAAAACAAGCGAGCATAGGGTAAAGAAGAGCGAGGCAAACCAAGAAACAGATTCTGAACTATAGAGAACTAATGGTTACCAGAGGGGAGGTGGGTGGGGGATGGGTGAAATAGGTGATGGGGACTAAGGAATGCAGTTGTGATGAGCACTGGGTGTTGTATGGAAGGTTGAATCACTAAATTGTACACCTGAAACTAATATTACACTGTGTGTTAACCGAAATTAAAAACTTAAAAAAAATAAAAAATTTAGGGTGTCTGGGTGGCTCAGTCGTTAAGCGTCTGCCTTCGGCTCAGGTCATGATCCCAGGGTCCTGGGATCGAGCCCCGCATCGGGCTCCCTGCTCCGCAGGAAGTCTGCTTCTCCCTCTCCCACTCCCCCTGCTTGTGTTCCCTCTCTCGCTGTGTCTCTCTCTGTCGAATAAATAAATACAATCTTTAAAAATAAATAAATTTAAAAATGAGGTAAATTAGCACTATACACACAAGTTTGAGATGTTCACAATATATGTTGAGAAAAAGTTGCAAAATACATACCATGTAATTCTACTTTTGTGAAAAAGCAAATAGAAAAACATCCCATTATGTACACATACACTTGCATAAAACTAAAAACATACATATTAAAGTTTACTGGGTGGTTGGGAAGGGTTGGAGATTTACTTTCTCGTTTGTATTTAAAATATTTTAAATCAAAGTTAACATAAGCTCAGAGTAAGATACACAAAGCCAATTCATATGGTACAAAGAATATTTAAATAAAATGTAAAAGCCTCCCCTCACCTCCCCAACTCTATCACCAAGAAAAGTCCTCCTCCTTCCCAACTATAGCTACTATTAACCTCTGGAGTCTGGCATTTCCTATGTATAAAAATGTTTATTTTTAATAACCCAAAGTGGTGATTTCTACCTGTGTGCACTGAAGAGGACTTCTCAAAGTAACGTATAAATAATATATTCCCGTATTTCCAGATTATTCATACACTGGTAAAGAAATAGGGAAAAAGGAAGACAGAAAACCAGAGAACTGAATACTAAGTCTGATCATACAGAATTTTGATAAAATACACCTAACAAAGATCTCCTGAAATACTTTCGCTTAAATAATCAGTTTTACTTATTGTAAAATATGTTCAGAAAAATTCAAAACATTACAGACTATGTATTAAAAGCACGCCCTCCATAATTCTACCCACAAGAAATAAGCAGTTTGTAGTTTACAGTCTTCCACATTGCTTTCCTCCATATACCAACCTATTTTGTGTTGGTACGCATTTTAATGAATTTTTCAAACAAAATAAGATCTTCTACATGTTCTTAAAATAACTTAAAACCATTTTAAAACAGTAGTTCTTAGAAACTAGTCAGAAACAGATGAATTTATTGATACTAGAGCAAAGATGCTTCTCAGCCAGATAATTTGTTCCTTTGACTGTTATATCCTCATTAACCTGGATATACCATCCTTATGCCAATGGATAATGGAAGGACACTGAGGTTCTGGGGGTAAAAGAGGCCTGAAACTGAATCAGTTTCATTGCTTATAAGTTCTTGGCCAAAACAGTTAAGTTTGCTTTAAGGTTATGAAAAAAGCTAGTACTATCAAACTCAAAAAATTGATGTAATATGTATAACAATAGAAGCACAATGCCTGTCACATAGCAATCATTATTATCAACAAAAGCAGCATGTTTTAGCTGATCACATGCTTTCGTCTAATATTGAATGAAGGTCCTTGGCTACAGTTTTCTTTTCCCATGTATGAAACTAATCACTTTGATATAATTAAGCCTGGGATGGAAATTCCAATCCCCACATCTATGCTTAATTGAACAATACAAACTTATCCAAAAATGTGCATACTCAGTTATTCTAAGAATTTATTTGAAAAAATTATAAGGGTCAAACATTTAGTTACAAAGATAGTTATTGCAGTATGGCTTATAAAAAAAATATAAACAACCTCACTGTCCAAAAAGGGGTGGATTAAAGAAAGGATTATACAAACACTGAAACTAACGGTATAGAGAAGCATGTATTACATAGAGGTTACCAGACTATAAAGTATAATCTATCCTTGAAACACAGAGAAAACCATCTGGAAGTTTTATTTCTGGGTGGAGGAATTAAATTTTTACTTTCACTTTTTAATGTGCCTACATCTCTACAATGAACATGTACTCTTTGTGTGACAATTGTTTTAAATAAGAAAATGTTCTGAAATTAATTTTTTCCTCTTCAACTTATGCATGTTAATTTCCTTCTCCCTCTTCAATTTATCCATGAGAGAAGAGCAGCTAGTACAGCCCTCCAACTTTACAGAAGGGGAATCTGAAGACTAAGTTAAATTACTTGTTCTTGGTCCCTTAACTGTAGGCCAAAACTTAAGCAATTATCTTTTCCATTAAACTGCCCTTGGTTTATACACCGGACCTTCCCATGTATACATAATCAAGTATGTTAAAGAATGAAACAAATGTTAAAAAGCATAAATGCCAAAACCAACTAAATGGAACATTTCCTTCCTCTTTCCACAAGGTCCTTTTGCAATGTATTTGGAAATACCTATGTCTTACTACCTTAGTGGCAGTGAGTGGAACAGGGGAAAAAAGTTTTCGAAAGGTAGTTTATCTATATCATTAAATACTGTGGTGTATTAGAAAATTTACAGGTTCTCTAATAGTTATGCTTTTTGCAAGATATGTATTCAATAAACAAAGGTGCAGGGATCTGGAAAAGCTAGGTTTTCACTCAATAATTTAAGCTCCACAGAGTAAATATAGAGTTAAGAACAGACTACAGTCAAGTATTAGTTCAGTAACAATAAAAGATCCTGAGGTAAATAACAGTACACAGCCATGAAAAGAAGGGCAGAGTTGCTGATGCAAGCTAAGAATACTTCCACCTTAGCAATTTTCTAGTTTGGATTAGGTTCATTAAATCTAGGTATTAGTGACTCTTACACACTGATCAGAAATATCATATTAAATCTCAGCCATGCAGAATTAGCCAATGTGCCTAAGAATAGTAGCAAAGAGACTTCTAGAACATGAAAATAAGCAGCCTAATTTTTAAAGAACTCTCTGTAAGTCTGGCCAGGTTCTTTAAAGAGTCATGGCACTACTAAGACTTCTGAGCCGTAAATGTAGTATCGGTCTTACAGTTTTGGTTTCTGATCTTTTAGGATAAGGCTTTAAGGATTAGAGGAATGTCCATCCTATACCCCTCACTTTTTCTCCATGAAGCTAAGTCCCTGAAGCCAGAGACTGCCCTCATTAACCTCTATTCTGCTGAAAGAGGACAATGGAATTACTGGTTCTTTTCTGGCAGCCCGTATCTGTTGTGGCTTAAAACAAGATCTTGCAGACATAAAGTCATAAAACAGCTCACAATTACTGCTTCAGCCTCTCATTGTGCACAAAGGCTGGAAAAAGCCGTAAAAGGAAGCAAAACTTGTAACAGTACTATGAAGATTAACTGATCTATGGTCATATTTGAGAATTTAAACATGAAAAATTTCAATAGAATATAATGTATATATCTAGAAAAACGTGGTATAAAACCTTCCAGAATATTCTTTGAAAGAAACCAAAGCACAGACTGCCTCAAGTAGGCTACTCTTCAACATCTCCTCGACATATTTTTAAATTATTCATAAAATCATAGTAATTTTATCATTTAAAGGCTTAGCTTAACACTGATCTTAAAATTAATCTATATTTATATAATTATATTTTGGGTCATCTTAAAGCGTCAAATCAAGATGTTTAGCTACTTTTCCACAGAAAGTAAGACAGGAACAGTTGGTTTGTTCACAAAATTACCAGTAACAGGAGCTGACAATAAAAGCCTAGTTTTTCATAGACCTGTCTCTTAATTATTCTTTGTCTAATTATCCTTTGCCAACAAACTTCGCAGACCAGAGAAACAATGGAACGTGTGGAAACATGTTTCCGTGACATAATGCCACTCCTAAGTCTTTCATTAAGTGTTCATAAACGAATCATTCCACAATCCTGTTTAGACAGGACAGCCGCCTCTGGTTCTTCTGTTCATTCTGTAGACATTCGCTTTTGATAGGTTCTAGCCGCACTGCTTTCCATTAATGGACATATATTACCAATACAATACAGGAGGCCAACAACTCCCATCCCCGATTCCCTCCCTATTAATGCATCATTAATATACGCCACTAGAAACCAGCCCGATTACCTCGAATTTTCAAGGGCACTGGGGTAAAACCTCGAACACCTCAACAACTTATCAAAAAAAAAAAAGGGGGGGGGCTTTCTGGGCCAGATGAACCTGCAACTCACCTTCTGGTGTGTGCAGTCTAAGCTTTCATCTCTTACTTTTCTGAAAAGCTCTCACTCAGAGATGGGGGAAAGAAGGAAGGGCAGAATGAAGAATTCTTTACTCAGCTAATGGGAGATACCCGCCCGCGGCCGATAATCCCACGCAAGCCGTGCTAGAGGTAACCAGACATCTTTTCAGAGATCTGTTCGGGATGTCGAGGTGGTTCTGCACCACCCCCCGAAAACCAAAGCAGGCCCGCTGGGGAGCAGAGGCCGGGGTGGTGATGTGGGCGTGAGTGGGCACAGAAAGGAGATGCGCCAACTATTAGAGTGAAGTCCCTCGTCCCTTAAGGAAAAGCAGCTTTGCAGCGAGACGGAGTCCGACTCCCACCTGGGCCCGCCGACCAGCGGTCTCCAGAGACTGCAGTTGATGGACCGCACCTGTCATCACAAGGTTCGGCGCGCAGAAGAAACCAGCCAGCAGGACCAACGCAGGGTCGGCAGAAAACGTTCGTTAGGGTCGGGGTTACGATCGAGCCAAGACACTTACGGGGTACACCTGTCGCTGTACTCATTGGCGATGGTCTCGATGCCGCCACTCCTTGCTACAGCGATGTAGCAGTTGAGAAAGCCCAGGTCAATGCCAACCACGGACATCCCGCCGCCCAATGGTCGGGGCGCTGGTGCTGAAGCCTCCTGTGCGGGAACCGCGTCCTCTTCCGAGCTGTTGCTCGAATAACTGTGACTCCTACGAGAAGCAAAGGAGAGATGACCCGAAGTCGCTACGCATTAAATCTAGGGCAGCGCGTCCGGGACCAGAGGAGGAAACAGAGGCCTCCAGCACCGCTGGCTCCGCCGCCTCGGTCTCTCGCCACTGCGGTTCGGCCGCCTCCAACCGGCAGTTACAGAGGTCTGCGCCTGCGCGCTCGGCCGCCGGGGAGGTGCGCGAGCTGCCGCTCTACGCCCGAGGCTGCTCCACGCCTCCACTTCGGCCCCTTCCGTCAGTACTCGGGCAACGGCTGCCCGAGAAGCTGAGGGTTCGAGAAAGATCTGGAAAATGGAGGCGGCTGAGCCAGCTGAGGGTGGGAGGGAGAAGGCGGAGCGGGGAGGATCAGGGAGGAGAGGACGCAAAGCGAAGGTAGTTTGCTCGCCATCGCGCGGCAGCTGGGAGAACTGCGAGTGGGTTAGGTGAGAGGCAGCCGGCCGGCCGCGCGCTTAGCCAACGTGTTTTGAAGCATCCCTTTTGGGTGGTTTGTGGCAACGAGAGGCACGCCTGTCACAGCGGCTGGATACTGCCGAGGCTTGCCCGAAGTGGGACGCGCAGGCCGGCAGAGGCTGGCCTGCGCCCACCGCTCACTCTTTCCCGACGAAGGGCCGCCCGCAGCCAGAGTACCCACCCGCCGGCCTCGCCGCCCCGAGGGGCCCATGTGCCGCCAGCCGGAGCGCTCGCAGTCTGACCGCGCGGTCCTGCCGCGCGCCCGCCGCGCCCCTGCCGCGCGCCCGCCGCGCCCGCCGCGCCCCTGCCCGCCGCGCCCGGCTCTGTGAGGTGGCGCCCATTGTGCCGCATGGCGGCAGCCTCGCCTGCCTGCAGGGGCGCCGCCGCTCCCGGGGAAAGGAATCCTTTTCATTGCGCTCGCGGCAGTCTTGTGTGAAAGCCAACGGAACAAATTTAAGGGTTTTGTTTTTCCTTACCAGGGCCTGAAATGCCAAAAAACAAACTTCTGCCAGGAAACAAGAGCACACTGACAACTTTCCCTTCATGTAACTTCCTTTACACCGTTATAAAGATGCAGTCTCCTCCACTAACCCTTACCTCTGAAAACCAGTTTTACATAAAACTGATCTTAAGTCTTTCTGTCACTATGACACCAGGCAAGCCAGTGCATTGCTTCCAGACTGTGCCCTTTGATGCGCAGAAATGGAGCCTAGTGTGGTCCAGTTGTCTGCCTTCATTTGATCGTCATCTGCTGTCTAGCGGAAATTTAAGCAAATTATACTTTACACTTACAAAATTTGGCTGTCTTGTTTCTCCTCGTTCACTTCTTCGTGGGATTCCTGTTCCTTCTCTCCCAATTCTTCTTGTGTTTCCTGTTTCTTCTTACCCAATTGTTTGTGTGTTTCCTGTTTCCTATTTGTTTCCGTCTTGAAATAGATTTTTTTACTCCTCTCATCGTCCCTACTTGCTCTCTTCTTAAGAGAACTTAGACTTTTTACTACTATCAATGCTGCAACAGCTGCAGCAGCAAGTGTGACTACAGCCCCTGCTGCTGTTGCTATGAGTAACATGAAGTCCATTTTCAAGGGTAATACTAAGGAAACTGGAAGGTATGGTGGTGTTTTGACTCCAGCATTTCTATATTAAAGAATCCCATCTCTCTCCCATGCCACGAGCACACAGGAAGCCGGGTCGCTCCTGGCTGACCCTGTGGTCCTCTTGGATGTGGCTAGACTGGGTGGAGGGGTCTCCCAAGAGGCAGTGCGTCAGCAGAGCGGGGATTGGGCACTGCCGCCCCCAGCAGAACCCTGGGCCCCCGGTCCTACTGGGCATCTCATGGCCTCCAGCTTTCCTCCTCAGGTGCCTCTTTAGCCATCATCCTTTTGAGCCTGCCACCATCTAGATTTTTTTTCCAGAATTATCCTGAAACTCTCCTAGGACCATTTATTTATCCATGCTTTCTGTCTAAAATTTGAAGGTGTGAGAATGATTGTTCCATTGAAGAACACTTAAACTATTAGAGTAAAAAGAAACAGTTGAGGTCAGGAGCAAGGGATTACCACCACATTCTTTACATAATTACGGGGAGGAAATCATAGAATCTAGTGGCTAAAAGCATGACAAGCTGTGGGGTCACATAGACTTGAGCTGAATATGCTTTAAAAAATGCCTGTTGCTAGAACATAGGAATTATATTGATTTACTTACATTGATCCATGTATACAGCAACTGTGCTGTACTCTCATAAATTCTAGTATTTGTAGAGTTTCTTGAATTTTCTGTGTATAGAACAATATGGTCTGAGAAATAACTAATTTTTTCTTCATTTTTAATCCTTCTACTTCTCGTTTTTTGTTGCCTAAACTCTCTGATGTTGAATATGAGCAGTAATGATGAGCATCTTTGTCTTGTGCCTAACGTGAAATACTTGTGTTTATGATGTAAGAAACTAAAATTATCCTCTTTTCCTAGTTTGCTAAATTTTTCTCATAAGTGGACATTTTGAACTTAACAAATGTTATTTATCTATTGGTATGACCTTTTTTTTCTCCCGTAATCTATTAATGAGGTGAATATTAATAGATTTTTCTAATATCTTTGTGTTCCTGGGATAAGCTAGTGAGGCCATGACATTCTGATTATTTTTAGATATATTGGATTTGGCTTGTGATTATTTTATTTAGAATGTTTGCATTTATATGTAAGATTAAATTTTCCTTTCTTTACTCATCTTGTTGATATCAGGATTATACTGGCCTCATAGAAGGTGAGAGGTTTCCTCTCTTTTTTCTTTTCTTTGACAAAGTTTTGGTAAAGTAAGTCTGTAAACATCTTGACCTGGAATTTAGGAGATTGATGACCACTGGTTAAGTTTCGCTAGTGGTTATATTCTATGTTTTCTATTATTTCTTGAATCAATATTGATTTATATTTTTATTGACAATTTACCATTCCATCTAAGTTTTCACATGTGTAGGCATAAAGTTGATTATTCACTTCTGAGTTTTGAAACTCTCTTCTGTAGTTATATATCCACTTTTTCATTCTTAGTATTATTTTAATCCTTTTTTTCATGGTTCTTATTACTACTGCTTTGTAAGAAGAACCAGCTTTTGGTTTTCTTGCCTTCTTTATTACGTCTTTGTTTTCTATTTCATCTGCTCTTTATTATTTCCTTCTATATTTTTATGTTTACTTTGTTCTTCTCCTAATCTGAGTTTAACACTTAGATCATTAGTTTTCAGTCTTTCTTGTTTTCTAATATGTATATTTGTAGCTACAAATTTCCTTCTAGATACCATTTTAGCTGAATATCTCAATTTTTGAACAACTGAGAAGAGTAGGCAATGGAGATAAAAATATCAGCATTATTACTGATAAAACTGGTATTATAGAAATGCATGTGTCTTACAGGCTTGGAATTATCAAACCCCAGAATTAGGCAGACTTACCTATCTAGTTATAAAAAACACCTAGTTCCACATTGAGGCCTGTCCCTGTAAAAATCCAAGAAAGAATGGACCAGAATGTGTGTAGGCTCCCAAGATAATTGAGACCAAGGCTAAATTATTCCCAAATTCACCAAGTTACGTCACTTTCCCCACCAAAGTCTTCTAGCCAGTGCTTATTTAGGTTTACCAATTTGTTTGTTGCTTATTTCATCCCACTCCTTCTTTCTGGGTTCAGTTTTCTTTCAGTAATTTTTTTTTTTTTTTTTTTTAAGATTTTACTTATTTGAGAGAGAGAGCACAGGAAGAGGGAGAAGCAGGGTCCCCGCTGAGCAGGGTGCCCCTTGTGGGGCTTGATCCCGGGACTCCGGGATCATGACCCAAGCTGAAGGCAGACCCTCAACCAGTTGAGCCATCCAGGTGCCCCTTAGTAATTCTTTAAATAAAGGTCTCTGAATGGTGAACTGGTTTTTTGTTCTCTGAAAAATTTTTTCTTACCTTAATTTTTGATTAATAATTTAGCTGTGTGTAGAATTCTTGAGAGTTACCTTCCCTTATCTTTGGGCATCCATTACTAAATACTGTTCCTTTAAAAGTCATGAGTTTGTCTTTTTTTTTTTCCCTTTGATATTGGTAGCTTAATTATGATGTGTCTAGGTGTGGATTTCTAAAAATTTATTCAGAGACTTTTGTTAACCTGAGGATGAATGGTTTTGGGTTTTTGTGTGTGTGTGTGTGTTCTTTTGGTTCTGGAGTAGTCTCAGACATTCCCTTGATTATCGCTTCTCACCCTTTCTTTCCAGTTTCTTTTGGATCTCCTATTAGAATGTGTAGATCTCTTTATTCTAACCTCTATGACTCTTAGCCTCTTTTTGTCATGTTTTTAATCTCAAGCACTCTACCAATTTTATTTTTTTAAGATTTTATTTATTCATTTGACAGAGAGAGACACAGTGAGAGAGGGAACACAAGTAGGGGGAGTGGGAGAGGGAGAAGCTGGCCTCCAGCAGAGCAGGGAGCCCGATGTAGGGCTCGATCCCAGGACGCTGGGATCATGACCTGAGCCAAAGGCAGATGCGTAATGACTGAGCCACCCAGGCGCCCCAGCACTCTACCAATTTTAGATGTTCATTTTCAAACTTGTCTGTTCTTTCATACTGTTTTCATTATTTCTCCTTTAAAAAATCTATTAATCATTTTAAACGTTCTAATTTTATAGTTATCTTTTAGAGTATTTTTACCACATTTTTAGTTCTTGAGGGCTAATTCTGATTATCTACCAACTCTGCCACAACATACTTTCTTACTTCCTCATAAAATTTAAATATTTTGACCATTAATTCATCTTCACTAAGGCTACTTTTACTGTGGGATCTTTGTGTACCCTGGGTCATAGAAGTGTCCCAGAGATGTTTTATATTTGTCAGAACCCTGAGGAGTCTCACTGGTCCTAGAACAGTTTTAATTTTTCAGTTTGGAGTTCACATACCATACATATAGTGTTTATATATATATACAGTTGACCCTTGAACAACATGGATTTGAACTGCACAGGTCCACTTATATCTGGATTTTTTTTTTTTGGTTAACTACAGTACAGTATTATAAATATACTCTTCCTTATGATTTTCTCAGTAAGATTTTTTTTCTCTAGCTTTATTGTAAGAATACAGCATATAACGTGAAAAATACGTGTTGTTTATGTTATCAGTAAGGATTCTAGTCAACAGTAGGCTATTAAGTTTTTGGGAAATCAAAAATTATACATGGATTTTCGACTATGCAGGGGGTTGGCACCACTAGCTCCCATGTTTGTTCAGGGGTCAACTGTACTTTGTTCTGGCACAAGCCTAGGTGTTTTGATTTCTCAGAGATGACTTTTTTCCTACTCACTGCTTTGAGATGGTTGTCAATCCTCTTGTCTACTATGGTTTGGTGCCTCTTTTCCTAGTCTCTCTTCTTAAAAATAGGACTCTCTCACTCATATGTGGAATTTAAGAAACAAAACAGATGAACACAGGGGGGAAAAACAGAGGGGCAAACCATAAAAAAGACTCTTTAAATATAGAGAACAAACAGGATTGCTGGAGGGGAGGTGGGCAGGTGGATGGGTTAAATGGGTGGTGGGTATTAAAGAGGGCACTTGTGATAAGAACTGGGTGTTATATATAAGTGATGAATCCCTAAATCCTATTCTTGAAACTAATATTACACTATATTTTAACTAGAATTTAAAAATTGAAACAAAAAAGAAAGCATATGGGAATAGCCGTATGCTTAACTCTTCAAAAAAAAAAAGAAAAAACTCTCCTTCCAAGCTTTCAGTACACATGATGTGTTCAGTTTCAGTCCCCTTACCTTACCAGGGCCCAAGCTCATAATTCCTATCTCCATGTGGGTGTTGAAAGCACCCTTAAGGTCTGTATATGTTTCTGAATCCTCTGAGATGCTATACATTATTAGCTCCCAGCAGTGTTCCTAGCCTTGAGAATCTTTGTTGCAGACATCTGGTATTTCCCTTTTTACTAAAAAAAAAAAAAAAAACCAAAACCCCTTTGGATATATTTTATCCAATATGTTCATTGTTTGTGGGGAAGGGTATCTGTGTGAATTCAATCTGCCATATTGCCAGATATTTAGCTTATATACTTGCAGTAAATATTTGATCCAGAATCTCTATTTCCACTGGATTATTGCTGTAATTTGCTTCCTGGTCTCTCTACATTGTCTTTTCCCTATTAACAGTGTCAAGCTGTCTTCTTAAAGCTTTGCTTTGACTTTGTTATTCACCTGTTCAACAAATTCGTGATGGTTCTTCACTGTGTAAATTCTTCACTCTGGCATTCAAAGCCTTTCACAGTTTGACCCACAATTTACTTTTCCAACTCTATTTCCTACCACTTTTCTACATCAACTGTTTTATCCTAGCCAGCTTGACCACTTACTGTTGTTCAAATATGACAAGTTTCTCCACCAAGTTCTTGTGCCACTGTCTTTCTCTGGGATATAGCTCAAATTTTACATGCTTATTAAAATCTTCAATATTGTTTGAAGGTATCATGAGGCCTCCCAAGACTGCCTCAAGTTGACTTTGTTTCTTGCCTTTGCTACCACTTTGTACCTTTCTTTCTTATGATATTTTTCACATTCTGTTCTCCACCAGTTATTTGTTTTGTCCGTTTTACTAGATTATAACCTTTGCAAGATTATGAGGGCATGGAATGTACGTTTTTGTATACTTCAAAATTAGTCAAGGCGTTGAACTAAAGAGTATACAATAGTTGTGAAATAACTAGAAAATTCACCCTAATAATAAATGGTATGGTAGAGATTTGCATTGAAGTCTAGAAGCTTCTGTGTTTGAAGGGCTAGAAATGGGACACCTGTCTGAAGGGAGGGATCCTATGAGGCAGGAAGAGCTCAGAGGAGGCAACTTGAGAATTATGCTTTAAAAAATGAATAACTTTCAAGGTAGATAATGAAAAGGAAGGAGCTAATGGGTAGAAAGAAAAAAAGTACAGAAAAGATAAATGACATTGAAAAAGAAGGTCCAATGGCATCAAAAAGCATATTGTATTTGGGGGATCAGAAGTTACTGGTAAGCCTACAATGCCTAGAAGGACAGATATGATGTACAGCTGAAGTCTAGAGCTAGAACACAAAGGATATTGTATGCCAAAGTAAGAATAAGAAGTCTTTCATTTATCCTGCAGGCTAGCCATTTACCTTTTTAAGAATGAAGACATATTTTTAATGTACAAAAAACTAAGCCTCCCAAAGTAACTTTTTTTTTTTTTTTAAAAAGATTTTATTTGACAGAGAGAGACACAGTGAGAGAGGGAACACAAGCAGGAGGAGTGGGAGAGGGAGAAGCAGGCTTCCCGCCGAGCAGGGAGCCCAATGCAGGACTCGATCCCAGGACCCTGGGACCATGACCTGAGCCAAAGGCAGACGCTTAACAACTGAGCCACCCAGGCGCCCCCAAGTAACTTCTTTTAAGCTTTTATTGAAATAGGATGTCCATGTACTACCATGAGTTTAAGAACATTTCAATACAATCCTGTATTTTGCTAATCCCCTAAGCTTGTACATATATGAACAAAATTGCTACATATACGTAAAATCCTACTTTAAAATTCAATTTTCATTTTTAATTGGCATATGGACTCCTAAATTACTTGCAAAAACTGCCCCTCAAACTCGCCCAATCCTGATGACCTACAAGTCAGGAAGTACTACTATATTTAGAACACTGAAATAGATGGAGACTGACATGATCAGATTGAGAGTTTAAAAAATACTTTGGTGGCAGTGTTAAGAATTGATTAGAGCAAGGTGAGAATGGATACAAAAGTGTCACTTAGGAGACTGTGGCAGACTACTAGCTGTCTTTCAAAATCTATTATTTTGTCTTGTACACATGGCTGCTCAAAGGCAGACTATATTTCCCATCCTCTTTATAACTAAGTATGGCCACGTGACTAAAGTCTCACCAATGTGTATATTCAACATGTGCAACTTCCACCTTGCCTGGTTAAAATCCCTTCCACCTGCTGTGATTTATTTTTCCCTTTTCCTATCAGTGGGAACACAGATTAGCCAGAGACCCAACTTTGACTATGCAAATGAGTACAATGTTCTAGGACAAGGGTTCTTTACCCAGGGGGTCCCCATGTCCCTAAGGGATCCATAGACAGAATTAAGGGGCGTTGTCTTGAACTAACCTTTAACTAAAATTTAACATTTCTTTCAATTATGAATATAGACACAAATCACAGTAGTATTTTTTAAATGATTTTATTTATTTTGAGAGAGAGAGACACACACAAACACACACAGTGTGAGTGGAGGGAGGGGCATAGAGAGAAGCTCAAGCAAACTCTGAGTGTGAAGCCTGACGCTGGGCTCCATCCCACAACCATGAGATCATGACCTGAGCCAAAATCAAGAGTTGGACACTTAACCTACTGAGCCACCCAGGCACCCCACAAATCACAGTAGTATTAATAGTATGTGATTTTTTTCCCACCAATAGAAATCAGATATTTTCATACCACATTATAATTATTGGATATATATTATTAATTTGTTGTTGCTTTTTTGTCTTTTTTTTTTTCCCTAGCAAACCTTGCCGTGAGAAAACAATGTAAAATTCACCAAAACAGATGTATACTTATACTTTTGCCGCTGTGCACCAGGAAGTTCACCTACTCTATTTCTGCACATTCACAGCCTCCACAATCTCTATAGTTTATCCCCTCTAGCTTAACATTCCTTTACTTGCTAAAATGTTAAAATCTTGGGGATTTCAAATGTACTATCTTCTACAACATTTCTGAAAAACAAGACAGACTCTTGTATAAAACCTTGGAAACCCTGTTTTCTGTCTTTAAGTCAGTTCCAAATTCTGACAAAAAATTTGTTACTCTCTGCTTATTAATGAAGTTAGAATCAAGGAAAAAAACCTCATATATAACAGTTTTAAGCTTTATTATCAATACAGAGACACAAACTAATTCTCAAAGGTATATTTTTTGTTCCAAGATATACTCACATCAGCCAAATTTTATTTTAAAGATAAAAGCAGACACACCATTTTATATCTTTTCTTTTCCATCTACATGTTTATAGTGTCATAAAGTCATCAATTTTTTATGAACAGATCTAGAATCTGTGCTTATAACAGGTATATGATAAAATAAACTATACATAGTAATACCTGAGCTGTCTTAATAGAGATGTTGTAGAAGAAAGTTTACTTCTGCCCATAAATATGATGCCATCTCCTGATAAGCTTTTAAGAAATATTTGTCATATCATATGATTTTAAAAGATGAGAAGACAGTTATATTAAGAGAAGAGCATTTAAAAAGAATATGCTTTCATTTCTTAGATTTTAGTATTATACATTTTAATTTTTCATCACAAAAGAAAAAGATTTTAAACTAATAGAAATAACACATACTACTTATAAGTCAAATGTCTCATTAAAGTTTGAGTCTAAGTAGGAAGGAAACCCACATTTATCTGATTTTTAGTATTTAAAATCCTTGAAAAATCATATGCTTTATTGCAGAATTAAGATTCTAAAAAATATTGACAGTAATAACACTCTATCAAATTGTATATAAATGGCAGCTATATAATTTGTATGTTTAACAAGTTAAATACATGTATTTCTTAATCTCCTGATGAACTACCTCCAATATCAATATTAAGGAATTCTTTAATTTTATCATATAGTACCAACACCAAAGCACCCCCTGTACCACGAAGGATATTGGAGAAGGCACCACGAAAAAATGCATTGATTCCCTCATGTTGGTATATCTTCACAAAGCAGTCTAAAGTTCCTTTATATTGCCGTTCAGCCTCACCACTCTATACAAGGGAAGACAAATAGTTTGCCATTATTTTAATATCTTTCATCTTAAGATAGATTTTTTCCAGCACTAAGGACAGATAAAATTAATACTCTGTTGAATAAGTATGTTGCATTAATAGGCATATATTGAATATTGCACCCAGTGGTTGAAGAATACTCATACTTCTCTGGCCCACTTGAAAAATGATTATAAGGCTTAACAAATTTCAAAAGATGGTCATCACATGCTATGATTTACCCTCTCACTACATTGCAATTAAGTGAGAAACTGACAACAAAAAAGACAACTAGAAAACTATCAACTGTTTGGATACTAAGAAAAACACATCTTAGAAGATATTTAAAACCTAATAATAACCATGAAACTCCTTAACTAAATTTGTAGGATGCAGCGTGAGTGGTAACTTATAAGGAAATTAATGACTTTGAAATATTAGAAAGGGGGGGCGCCTGAGTGGCTCAGTTGGTTGAGCGACTGCCTTCGGCTCAGGTCATGATCCTGGAGTCCCTGGATCGAGTCCCGCATCGGGCTCCCTGCTCGGCAGGGAGTCTGCTTCTCCCTCTGACCCTCCCGACCCTCCCCTCTCTCATGCTCTCTCTCTGTCTCTCTCTCTCAAAAAAAAAAAAAAAAATTAGAAAGGAAAAGCTGAAAATTAATAAGCAACCTAAACATTTTTAAACCTAAAGAAAGTTGAAATAAGAAAGTAGCCAGCAGAAATTATGGAATTAAGGAAATAGGAAATAAATACAACAGAAAGCATACAAAGTCAAAGTTAGTTATTTGAAATACAGTTTACTGACAAATTTCTAGAAACACTGTTTGAGGAAAAACGAGAAAAGTCTCCAAAACTATTAGAAACATCAAAGGTATCATCACTGCTAATGATCCAGAGATTAAGAAAAAAGCAAGATAATAGTACAAGCAACTTCATGAAACCTATTTTGAAAACTCAGAAGAAATGGACAAATTCCTAAAAAAGTATAATTTACCAACAGAATAAAAAATAAAACATTAGAGTAATATATGAAATTCACTAAAGTAATCTAATCAGTTGTTGAAAATCCTCTTAAACTATGGGTCCAGATGGCTTTATATGTGATCCCTACTAAATATTCAATGAACATTTAATTCCAATCTTACAGAAGTTATTCTAGAGAAGAGAAAAAGTGGAAGACTCCCCCATATATTTTATAAGGTTGGCATAACCTTGATATCAAAATTAGACTAGGACAATACAGGAAGGAAAAATTACAAACCAAAGTCAATGAAACAATGCAAAACTTCTGAACAAAAACTAGGAAATCAAACCCAGCTAAAAATATAAAATACAATATATAATGACCAAGCTGGGTTTATACTAGACATATACGGTTGGTTTAGCTCTGGAAAACAGATTAATGTAATATATTAACATATGAAAAAAGAAAAATGAAATCATCTCAACAGATATAGAAAAATGAAATTATCTCAACAGATACAGAAAATCATCTCAACAGATATAGAATTACCAATCATGATTAAAAACTGTTGTAACCCGGGAGGGGGGAAAGATGGCGGAGGAGTAGGGGACCTTATCTCAACTGGTCCCTGGAATTGAGCTGGATATCCACCAGACCACTCTGAGCACCCACGAAACCAGCCTGAGATGTAAGAAGATCTGGATCTCTACAAACAATATCGCAGACGGTTGGTTTTGAGGTACTAAGCGGGGAGCAATGATTCCGCGGCAGATTATTGGAGGATAAACGGCAGCGGGAGGGTGCCTGGCCGTGGGGATCCTACACCGCCGGTGAGCGACAGCGTCGCGTGATGTGGACGGGGCACACACTCGCAGACCGGTAGCAGCAGGGAAAGGACTCTACGGCAGCCGGGGCAGAAACCCGGAGCAGCGGGGTGATGCGCGGGCACAAACTGGGAGCGGCTGGCGGTTTTAGAAGCACAAAGGGCAGAGATGTGCCCCGACCTGGAGGCAGGACTGGGAGCGCTGCGGAGGGGCGCACAACCCAGGACGCTGCAGTTTATAGCAGCACGGACAGAAACGACAAACGACACGGTGTGGCCTGGAGAGCTCACTGAAGAACAGACTGCGGTCTCTCTGCTCTGAGGCAGAGGGTTGGAAATGGTCTCTTCTGCTCTGACTCGCAGAAGAGACGCGGAAAGCCGCCAGGGAAAGCCGCCAGAGAACAAAAGCCCCCCAAACTGATTCCCGCTGAGCCCATCCCCTGCCACAGGGGGGCAGGGCAACTCCGCCCAAACAGGGTTGCCTGAGTAACAGCGCGGCAGGCCCCTCCCACAGAAGACAGGCTGGGAAAACAAGAGGCCAGCAACCCTAAGGTCCCAAGAAAACAGGTGCATCTTGCTTGGGTTCTGGTCAATCATTTGGACTCTACATATTCCCTCAAACACCCATCAACAGAATGACTAGGAGGAGGAGCCCCCAAAATAGAAAAGACTCAGAGATTATGACTTGTGCTGCAGATTTACAAATGGATGCAGATATAACCAAGATGTCGGAGATGGAATTCAGGCTAGCAATTGTGAAGACAATGGCTAGAATGGAGAAATCAATTAATGGCAACATAGAGTCTCTAAGGGCAGAAATGAAAGCTGAATTGGCAGACCTTAAAAATGTTATCAATGAGATCCAATCCAATCTAGATAATCTAACAGCTAGGGTAACTGAGGCAGAAGAACGAATAAGCAACCTGGAGGACAATATAATAGATAAAAAGGGAAAAGAGGAGGCCAGGGAAAAACAACTCAGAATCCATGAAAATAGAATCAGAGAAATAAGTGACACCACGAAGCGTTCCAATGTCAGAATAATTGGAATCCGGCGGGAGTGGAGAGAGAGAGAGGACTAGAAGATGTATTTGAGCAAATCGTAGCTGAGAACTTCCCTAATCTGGGGAATGAAACAAACATTTGCATCCTAGAGGCAGAGAGGACCCCTCCCAAGATCAAGGAAAACAGGCCAACACCCCGGCATGTAATAGTAAAACTCGCAAATCTTAGAACCAAGGAAACCACCTTAAGGGCAGTTAGGGGGAAGAGATTCCTTAAGTACAGAGAGAGGAACATCAGAATAACGTCAGACCTATCCACAAAGACCTGGCATGCCAGAAAGGGCTGGCAAGACATATTCAGGGTACTAAATGAGAAGAACATGCAGCCAAGAATACTTTATCCGGCAAGGCTTTCATTTAGAATGGATGGAGAGATGCAGAGCTTCCACGACTGGCAGAAGCTGAAAGAATATGTGACCACTAAGCCGGCCCTGCAAGAAATATTAAGGGGGGTTCTATAAAAGGAGAAAGACCCCAAGAGTGATATACAACAGAAATTTACAGGGACAATCTATAAAAACAACATCTTCACAGGCAACATGATGACAATTAATTCATATCTTTCAATGATCACTCTCAATGTGAATGGCCTAAACGCTCCCATAAAACGGCACAGGGTTGCAGATTGGATAAAAAGACAGGACTCATCCATATGCTGTCTACAAGAGACTCATTTTGAACCTAAAGATACATCCAGACTAAAAGTAAAGGGATGGAGATCCATCTTCCATGCCACCGGACCTCAAAAGAAAGCTGGGGTAGCAATTCTTGTATCAGATAAATTAGATTTTAAACTAAAGTCTGTAATAAGAGACACAGAAGGACACTATATCATTCTTAAAGGGTCTATCCAACAAGAAGATCTAACAATTGTAAATATCTATGCCCCCAACATGGGAGCAGCCATCTACACAAGCCAACTGTTAACCAAAATAAAGAGTCATATTGATAACAATACGTTAATTGTAGGAGACCTCAATACTCCACTCTCAGCAATGGACAGATCATCTAAGCAGAAAATCAACAAGGAAACAAGAGCTTTGACTGATACATTGGACCAGATGGACCTCATATTTATAGAACTTTCCACCCTAAAACAACAGAATACTCATTCTTCTCGAACGCGCATGGAACTTTCTCCAGAATAGACCATGTACTGGGCCACAAATCAGGTCTCAACTGATACCAAAAGACTGAGATTATTCCCTGCATATTCTCAGACCACAATGCTCTAAAACTGGAACTCAATCACAAGAAAAAATCTGGCAGAAATTCAGACACTTGGAAGCTAAAGACCACTCTGCTCAAGAATGTTTGGGTCAACCAGGAAATCAAAGAAGAACTTAAACAATTCATGGAAATCAATGAGAATGAAAACACATCGGTCCAAAACCTATGGGATACTGCAAAGGCGGTCCTAAGGGGGAAATACATAGCCATCCAAGCCTCACTCAAAAAAAAACAGAAAAATCCCGAATTCACCAACTAACTCTACACCTTAAAGAACTAGAGAAAAAGCAACAAATGATGGCTAAGCCACTCACTAGAAGAGAAATAATTAAAATTAGAGCAGAAATCAATGAATTAGAAACCAGAAACAATGAATTAGAAACCAGAAACAATTAGATCAGATCAATGAAACTAGAAGTTGGTTCTTTGAAAGAATTAATAAGATTGATAAACCACTGGCCAGACTTATCCAAAAGAAAAAAGAAAGGACCCAAATTAATAAAATTATGAATGAAAGGGAAGAGATCACAACTAACACCAAGGAAATATAAACAATTATTAGAAATTATTATCAACAACTCTATGCCAATAAATTGAGCAATCTGGATGAAATGGAGGCCTTCCTGGAAACCTATAAGCTGCCAAGACTGAAGCAGGAGGAAATTGACAACCTGAATAGGCCAATAACCAGTAACGAGATTGAAGCAGTGATCAAAAACCTCCCAAAAAACAAGAGTCCAGGGCCTGATGGATTCCCTGGGGAATTCTACCATTCAAAGAAGAAATAATATCTACTGAAGCTGTTTCAAAAAATAGAAACAGAAGGAAAACTTCCAAACTCATTCTATGAGGCCAGCATTACCTTAATCCCCAAACCAGGCAAAACCCCATCAAAAAGGAGAATTTCAGACCAATATCCCTGATGAATATGGATTCCAAAATCCTCAACAAAATCCTAGCTAATAGGATCTAACAATACATTAAAAGGATCATCCACCATGACCAAGTGGGATTTATCCCCGGGATGCAAGGGTGGTTCAACATTCGCAAATCAATCAATGTGATAGAACACATTAATAAGAGGAGGGAGAAGAACCATATGGTCAAATAATCTTTGACAAAGCAGGAAAAAACATGCAATGGAAAAAAGACAGTCTCTTCAATAAATGGTGCTGGGAAAATTGGACAGCCACATGCAGAAGAATGAAACTCGACCATTCTCTAACACCATTCACAAAGATAAACTCAAAGTGGATGAAAGACCTCAATGTGTGACAGGAATCCATCAAAATGCTAGAGGAAAACATAAGCAGTAACCTCTTTGACATCGGCCACAGCAACTTCTTTCAAGATACACTTCTAAAAGCTAGTGAAACAAAAGCAAAAATGAACTTTGGGACTTCATCAAGATAAAAAGCTTCTGCACAGCAAAGGAAACAGTCAATAAAACAAAGAGGAAACCCACAGAATGGGAGAAGATATTTGCAAATGACACTACATATAAAGGGCTGGTATCCAAGATCTATAAAGAACTTCTCAAACTCAACACCCAAAAAACAAATAATCAAGTCAAAAAGTGGGCAGAAGATATGAACACACTTCTCTGAAGAAGACATACAAATGGCTAACAGACACATGAAAAAATGTTCATCATCATTGGCCATCATGGAAATCCAAATGAAAACCACACTGAGATACCACCTTACACCAGTTAGAATGGCAAAAATGGACAGGGAAAGAAACAACAAATGTTGGAGAGGTTGTGGAGAAAGGGGAACCCTCTTACACTGTTGGTGGGAATGCAAGTTGGTACAGCCACTTTGGAAAACAGTGTGGAGGTTCCTCAAAAATTTAAAAATAGAGCTACCCTATGACCCAGCAATTGCACTCCCGGGTATTTACCCCAAAGACACAGATGTAGTGAAAAGAACGGCCATATGCACCCCAATGTGCATAACAGCAATGTCCACAATAGCCAAACTGTGGAAAGAGCCGAGATGCCCTTCAACAGATGAATGGATAAAGAAGATGTGGTTCATATATACAATGGAATATTACTCAGCCATCAGAAAGGATGAATACCCAACTTTTACATCAATATGGGTGAGACTGGAGGAGATTATGCTAAGTGAAATAAGTCAAGCAGAGAAAGTCAATTATCATATGGTTTCATTTATTTGTGGAACATAAGGAATAACATGGAGGACATTAGGAGAAGGAAGGGAAAAATGGGGAGGGGGAATTGGAGGGAGAGATGAACCATGAGAGACTATGGACTCTGAGAAACAAACAGGGTTTTAGAGGGGAGGGGGCAGGGGGGATTGGTTAGCCCGGTGATGGGTATTAAGGAGGGCACGTACTGCATGGAGCACTGGGTGTTATACGAAAACAATGGATCGTGGATCACCACATCAAAAACCAATAATGTATTGTATGGTGACTAACATAACATAATAAAAAAAAATAATAATAAAAACTGTTGTAACCCAAAACAGAAAGGAACAGCCATAATATGATGAAGGATACCTACAACAACCCCACAGCTAACATTAATTTATGTAACTTTGAAGGTATTCCTATAAGATTCGCAAAAAAGACATGTTGTTAATTATTACTTCTTTTTTTAAAAAAAATTATTTAAATTTTTTTTTTGTTTTCTTTTTTTTCTTATGTTAATCCCCATACATTACATCATTAGTTTTAGATGTAGTGTTCCATGATTCATTGTTTGTGCATAACACCCAGTGCTGCATACAGAATGTGCCCTCCTCAATACCCATCACCAGGCTAACCCATCCTCCCACCCCCCTCCCCTCTAGAACCCTCAGTTTGTTTTTCAGAGTCCATCATCTCTCATGGTTCGTCTACCCCTCCGATTTCCGCCCCCTTCATTCTTCCCCTCCTGCTACCTTCTTCTTCTTTTTTTCTTCTTAACATGTATTGCATTATTTGTTTCAGAGGTACAGATCTGAGATTCAACAGTCTCGCACAATTCACAGCGCTCACCAGAGCACATACCCTCCCCAGTGTCTATCACCCAGTCACCCCATCCCTCCCACCCCACCCCCCACTCCAGCAACCCTCAGTTTGTTTCCTGAGATTAAGAATTCCTCATATCAATGAGGTCATATGATACATGTCTTTCTCTGTTTGACTTATTTCGCTCAACATAATACCCTCCAGTTCCATCCACGTCGTTGCAAATGGCAAGATCTCATTCCTTTTGATGGCTGCATAATATTCCATTGTATATATATACCACTTCTTCTTTATCCATTCATCTGTCGATGGACATCTTGGCTCTTTCCACAGTTTGGCTAATGTGGACATTGCTGCTATAAACATCGGGGTGCACGTACCCCTTCAAATCCCTACTTTTGTATCTTTGGGGTAAATACCCAGTAGTGCAATTGCTGGATCATATGGTAGCTCTATTTTTAACTTTTTGAGGAACCTCCATACTGTTTTCCAGGGTGGCTGCACCAGCTTGCATTCCCACCAACAATGTAGGAGGGTTCCCCTTTCTCCGCACCCCCGCCAACATCTGTTGTTTCCTGACTTGTTAATTTTAGCCATTCTGATTGGTGTGAGGTGGTATCTCACTGAGGTTTTGATTTGGATTTCCCTGATGCCGAGCGATATTGAGCACTTTTTCATGTGTCTGTTGGCCATTTGGATGTCTTCTTTGGAAAAATGTCCATGTCTTCTGCCCATTTCTTGATTGGATTCTTTGTTCTTTGGGTGTTGAGTTTGATGAGTTCTTTATAGATTTTGGATACTAGCCCTTTATCTGATATGTCATTTCAAATATCTTCTCCCATTTGTCGGTTGTCTTTTGGTTTTGTTGACTGTTTCCTTTGCTGTGCAAAAGCTTTTTATCTTGATGAAGTCCCAATAGTTCATTTTTGCCCTTGCTTCCCTTGCCTTTGGCAATGTTTCTAGGAAGAAGTTGCTTCGGCTGAGGTCAAAGAGGTTTCTGCCTGTGTTCTCCTTTAGGATTTAGATGGACTCCTGTCTCACATTGAGGTCTTTCAACCATTTGGAGTCTATTTTTGTGTGTGGTGTAAGGAAATGGTCCAGTTTCATTCTTCTGCATGTGGCTATCCAATTTTCCCAACATCATTTGTTGAAGAGACTGTCTTTTTTCCATTGGACATTCTTCCCTGCTTTGTCAAAGATGAGTTGACCATAGAGTTGAGGGTCCATTTCTGGGCTCTCTATTCTGTTCCATTGATCTACGTGTCTGTTTTTGTGCCAGTACCATACTGTCTTGATGATGACAGCTTTGTAATAGAGCTGGAAGTCCGGAATTGTGATGCCACCAGCTTTGTTTTTTTTTTTTCAACATTCCTCTGGCTATGCGGGGTCTTTCCTGGTTCCATACAAATTTTAGGATGATTTGTTCCATTTCTTTGAAAAAAGTGGATGGTATTTTGATGGGGATTGCATTGAATGTGTAGATTGCTCTAGGTAGCATTGACATCTTCACAATATTTGTTCTTCCAATCCATGAGCATGGAACGTTTTTCCATTTCTTTGTGTCTTCCTCAATTTCTTTCATGAGTATTTTATAGTTTTCTGAGTCCAGATCCTTTGTCTCTTTGGTTAGATTTATTCCTAGGTATCTTATGGTTTTGGGTGCAATTGTAAATGGGATCGACTCCTTAATTTCTCTTTCTTCTGTCTTGTTGTAGGTGTATAGGAATGCCAGTGATTTCTGTGCATTGATTTTATATCCTGCCACTTTACTGAATTCCTGATTATGAGTTCTAGCAGTTTTGGGGTGGAGTCTTTTGGATTTTCCACATAAAGTATCATATCATCTGCAAAGAGTGAGAGTTTGACTTCTTCTTTGCCAATTTGGATGACTTTGATTTCTTTTTGTTGTCTTGATTGCTGTGGCTAGGACTTCCAATACTATGTTGATGCAGTGGTGATAGTGGACATCCCTGCCGCGTTCTTGACCTTAGGGGGAAAGCTCTCAGTTTTTCCCCATTGAGAATGATATTTGCTGTAGGTTTTTCATAGATGGCTTTTATGATATTGAGGTATGTACCCTCGATCCCTATACTCTGAAGAGTTTTGATCAAGAAAGGATGCTGTACTTTGTCAAATGCTTTTTCTGCATCTATTGAGAGGATCATATGATTCTTGTTCTTTCTTTTGTTAATGTATTGTATCACATTGATTGATTTGGGGATGTTGAACCAACCTTGCAGCCCAGGGATAAATCCCACTTGGTCATGGTGAATAATCCTTTTAATGTACTGTTGGATCTTATTGGCTAGTATTTTGGTGAGAATTTTTGCATCCATGTTCATCAGGGATATTGGTCTGTAATTCTCCTTTTTGATGGGGTCTTTGTCTGGTTTTGGGATCAAGGTAATGCTGGCCTCATAAAATAAGTTTGGAAGTTTTCCTTCCATTTCTATTTTTTGGAACAGTTTCAGAAGAATAGGTATTAATTCTTCTTGAAATGTTTGGTAGAATTCCCCTGGGAAGCCATCTGGCCCTGGGCTTTTGTTTGTTGGGAGATTTTTGATGACTGCTTCAATTTCCTTAGTGGTTATAGGTCTGTTCAGGTTTTCTATTTCATCCTGGTTCAGTTTTGGTAGTTGATACATCTCTAGGAATGCCTCCATTTCTCCCAGGTTATCTAATTCGCTGGCATAGAGTTGCTCATAATATGTTCTTATAATTGTTTGTATTTCTTTGGTGTTGGTTGTGATCTCTCCTCTTTCATTCATGATTTTGTTGATTTGGGTCTTTTCTCTTCTCTTTTTGATAAGTCTGGCCAGGGGTTTATCAATCTTGTTAATTCTTTCAAAGAACCAGCTCCTAGTTTCGTTGATCTGTTCTACTGTTCTTTTAGTTTCTATTTCATTGATTTCTGCTCTGATCTTTATGATTTCTCTTCTCCTGCTGGGTTTAGTCTTTATTTGCTGTTCTTTCTGCAGCTCCTTTAGGTGTAGGGTTAGGTTGTGTACTTGAGACCTTTCTTGTTTCTTGAGAAAGGCTTGTATTGCTATATACTTTCCTCTTAGGACTGCCTTTGCTGCATCCCAAAGATTTTGAATAGTTGTGTTTTCATTTTCATTGGTTTCCATGTATTTTTTTAATTCTTCTTTAATTTCCTGGTTGACCCATTCATTCTTCAGTAGGATGCTCTTTAGCCTCCATGTATTTGAGTTCTTTCTGACTTTCCTCTAGTGACTGAGTTCTAGTTTCAAAGCATTGTGGTCTGAAAATAGGCAGGGAATGATCCCAATCTTTTGGTACTGGTTGATACCTGATTTATGACCTAGGATGTGATCTATTCTGAAGAATGTTCCATGGGCACTAGAGAAGAATGTGTATTCCGTTGCTTTGGGATGGAATGTTCTGAATATGTCTGTGAAGTCCATTTGTTCCAGTGTGTCCTTTAAAGTCTTTATTTCCTTGTTGATCTTTTGCTTAGACGATCTGTCCATTTCAGTGAGGGGGGTGTTAAGGTCCCCCACTTTTATTGTATTGTTGTCGATGTGTTTCTTTGCTTTTGTTATTAATTGGCTTATATAATTGCCTGCTCCCATGTTAGGGGCATAGATATTTACAATTGTTAGATCTTCTTGTTGGATAGACCCTTTAAGTAGGATGTAATGTCATTCCTCATCTCTTATTACAGTCTTTGGTTTAAAATCTAATTTGTCTGATATAAGGATTGCCACCCCAGCTTTCTTTTGGTGTCCATTAGCATGGTAAATGGTTTTCCACCCCCTCACTTTCAATCTGGGGGTGGCTTTGGTTCTAAAATGAGTCTCTTGCAGACAGCATATTGATGGGTCTTGTTTTTTAATCCAGTCTGATAGCCTGTGTCTTTTGATTGGGGCATTTAGCCCATTTACGTTCAGGGTAACTATTGAAAGATAAGAATTTAGTGCCATTGTATTGCCTGGGAGGTGACTGTTACCGTATATTGTCTGTGTTCCTTTCTGGTCTATGTTGCTTTTAGGGTCTCTCTTTGCTTAGAGGACCCCTTTCAAGATTTCCTGTAGCGCTGGTTTTGTGTTTCCAAATTCCTTTAGTTTTTGTTTGTCCTGGAAGGTTTTTATCTCTCCTTCAAATTTCAGTGACAGCCTAGCTGGATACAGTATTCTTGGCTGCATATTTTTCTCATTTAGTGCTCTGAATATATCCTGCCAGTCCTTTCTGGCCTGCCAGGTCTCTGTGGATAGGTCTGTTGCCAATCTAATGTTTCTACCATTGTAGGTTACATATCTCTTCTCCCGAGCTGCTTTCAGGGTTTTCTCTTTGTCTATGAGACTCGTAAGTTGTACTGTTAGATGTCGGGTTGTTGACCTATTTTTATTGATTTTGAGAGGGGTTCTCTGTGCCTCTTGGATTTTGATGCCTGTTTCCTTCCCCAAATTAGGGAAGTTCTCTGCTATAATTTGCTCCAGTATATCTTCTGCCCCTCTCTCTCTTTCTTCTTCTTCTGGGATCCCAATTATTCTAATGTTGTTTAGTCTTATGGTATCGCTTATCTCTCGAATTCTGCCCTCGTGGTCCAGTAGTTGTTTATCTCTCTTTTTCTCAGCTTCTTTATTTTCCATCATTTGGTCTTCTATATTACTGATTCTCTCTTCTGCCTCATTTATCCTAGCAGTTAGCGCCCCCATTTTTGATTGCACCTCATTAATAGCCTTTTTGATTTCTACTTGGTTAGATTTTAGTTCTTTTACTTCTCCAGAAAGGGTTTCTCTAATAACTTCCATATTTTTTTCAAGTCCAGCTAGTATCTTTAAAGTGAGATTCTGAACTCTAGATCTGACATCATACTAATGTCCGTATTGAGTAGGTCCCTGGCAGTCGGTACTACCTCTTGTTCTTTTTGTTGAGGTGATTTTTTTTCCATCTCGTCATTTTGTGCAGAGGAGAATAGATTAATGAGAGAACAAAATGATAGCAGAGTAACAACGTTCCCAGAAAATATACTCTAAACAAATCAGAAAAGACCTGAAGCAGTGGAAAAAGAAACGGAAAGAGAGAAAAAAGAAAAAGAAGAAAAAGAAAAAGATAAAGATAAAAACAAAGAAAAACAAACAAAACAAAACAACAACAAAAACCAGAATGTGATCAAATATGATCAGGCTGGTATATAGATCAGTGCCACACACTAGATTTGGGGTGTATTTTGGTCTTTTAGAAGAAAGTGCCTCCCAAAATTTTAAAGAAACAAAACTTATATATGTACAAAAATAAGGGTTGATATGATGAAGGGATGGAGTATGATTGTAAAGGTGGAAATTATAAAAAATTTTATAAAAGGAATTGATAAGAAGTTGTTTGGAAAAAGAAAGAGGAGGATTTAAAAAAAAAAAAAGGGAGAGAATGTGATCAGGCAGAGGAGTAGAAAAAACCATATGCTAGAGATTTAGGGTATATTTTAATCTGTTAGAAGAAACTATCTCAAAATTTTAAAGAGAGAATAACTTATACATATATGCCAAAAATACGGGTAACTACTATAAAGGGATAGAATATGACTCTAAAAATGAAAAATAAAAATGTTTTTTAAAAAAAGGGATTGATAAGATGTTGGTTGAAAAAGGGAAAAAGAAAAATTCAAAAAAAAAAAAAGACAGTTAAAAAAAAATTAACTTTGAAAGACAAAAGAATCATGGTAAAAAAGCCATGAATTCTATGTACAGTATTCCCCTAGCGTGGGAGTTTTGCCGTTCTCATTGATCGGTAAACTTGGTCTTGGCTGGCTGCTCTCGCTGATCTTCTGGGGGAGGGGCCTGTTGCCGTGATTTCCAAATGTCTTTGCCGGAGGCGGAATTGCCTCACCCTTGCCTGGTCCGGGCTAAGTAATCTGCTCGGGTTGCTTTCCAGAGCTTTTGTTCCCTGCGAGCTTTCCGTACAGCTTTGGAGGCGGAGAGTGAAAATGACGGCCTCCCAATCTCCACCCCAGAGGAGCCGAGAACTTGGGGCCCCTCTCCTCAGTGCGCCCCAGAGAAAAGCAGTCAGTCACTCCCATCTCCCCGGTCTCCGGCCGCACTCTGTGCTCACCCGGCCTGTGACCGCGCGTTTCTATCTCTGGCACCCGACCCCGGGTGGAGTCTCCAAACCCAGCAGATCCCTGCGGTGCACTCCCACGCGGCTCCTCCTGGGGGGAGGAAGGCGAGTCTCCCCGGATCTGCTGCTTGTTGGGTCCCTGCTGGAGGAGCAGTGGCCCGACTGTGCTGCGGATCACGGTTTATGGCCACCCCGAGCTGAGGGCCTGCGCCTGGGCTCTGCCTCTGCAGCCGGCTTCCCTGCTCCGTTACCTGGGAGCTCTGCCACACTCAGGCACCCCTGGTCTTTCTGTGACCCCAAGGGTCCTGAGACCACACTGTCCCGGAGGGTTCCACCCCCCGCTTAGCCACCAGAATGATGTCCCTCAGCGGAGCAGACTTTTAAAAGTTCCGATTTTGTGCTCTGTGGTTCTATCACTTGCCAGAAGCGGCCGACGGAGACCCCTCCCCCGCCGTCTATCCTCCCGAATAGCGCCTTGGATTCACTTCTCCGCACGTCCTACCTTCCAGAAAGTGGTCGCTTTTCTGATGAGAGAGTTGTTGCTATTCTTTTCTTTGATCTCCTGTTGAGTTTGTAGGTGTTCAGAATGGTTTGATCGCTATCCGGCTGAATTCCTGAGAGGAGACGAAATCCAGGTCTCTTATTCCTCCGCCATCTTGCTCCGCCCCCTTTATTTTATTTATTTGACAGTGAGATAGAAAGCACAAGTAGGCAGAGAGGCAGGCAGAGGTAAAGGGAGAAGCAGGCTCTCTGCTGAGCAGGGAGCCTGATGCGGGGCTCGATCCCAGGACCCTGGGATCATGACCTGAGCTGAAGGCAGCTGCTTAACCAACTGAGACACCCAGGTGCCCCTAATTATTACTTCTTTAATAACACTGAATCAGAGGTCTCAGTCAGTGCAGAAAGGCAAGAAAAGGAAATAAAAGGTACAAGAATTGATAAGGGGAAGAAACCTAGCATTAATCACAGATTATATACCTGTGTGTGTAAAACAACAAAAAATACCCCACACAACTTCAGAGTGTACATACAGATTAGCATTTGTAATAGGGTTTAACAAAGTTGTTGGATATAAAATGAAAATATAAAAATTAAAGTACTATTAATGGGTTTGCATTGTGTCTCCCCAAAATTCATATATTGAAGTCCCAATCCCCAATACCTCAGAATGTTACTATATTTGGAGACAGGTTATGTATGTATGTATGTATTTATAATGTATTATTTGTTTCAGGGGTACAGGTCTGTGATTCATCAGTCTTACATAATACCTAGGGCTCATTACAACACATACCCTCCCCAGTGTCCATCACCCAGTTACCACCCCACTCCCCTCCAACCCTCAGTTTGTTTCCTATGATTAAGAGTCTCTTATGGTTTGTCTCCCTTTCTGGTTTTGTCTTGTTTCATTTTTTCCTCTCTTCCCCTATGATCCTCTGCCTTGTTTCTTAAATTTTCATAAATATCAGTGAGATCATCTGATAACTGTCTTTCTCTGATTGACTTATTTCACTTAGCATAATACCCTCCAGTTCCATCCACATTGTTGTAAATGGCAAGATTTCATTTTTTGATGGCTGTGTAATATTCCATTGTGTGTGTGTGTATATATATATATATATATATATATATATATATATACACACACACCACATCTTCTTTATCCATTCATCAGACAGCGTCTTTATAAAGGTAATTAAGATTAAATGAGCTTGTTAGGGAGGCCCTAATCCAATTTGGCTATCTTTATAAGAAGAGAAACAGAAAGAGGACCATGGGAAGACACAAGGAGAAAGACAGCTATGTACAAGCCAAGGAGAGAAGCCATCAGAAGAAATCAACCCTGCTGGACACCTTGACTCAGACTTCTAGCCTCTAGAACTGTGAGAAAAAAATTTCTGTTGCTGAGGCCACCCAGTCTCTGGTGCTTTGTTTATGGCAGTGCTAGTAACACACACCTATATCTAAAGCCCCATACACTCACAATTTTTTAAAAATTATTTTGATGGTAAGTTGCAGATTATCATGTTCCTTACCTTTAAACACTTCCGTGTGAATTTTCTAAAAATAAGAATATTTTCTTGCAAACCCAAAGTACAGTTAGCAAAATCAGAAAATGTAACATCAATACAGTATCGTTTACCTAATCCACAGCCTGTATACAAATTAATTTTCCACTTAAAAAGGTTTTTCAATGTATTAAACTAGAGCTACATATAGATCAAGAGGAAACACACACGTAAAAGGAGTAACTTTAAAAATAGTCTATTAGTGAATAATAATATGTACGTTTTACCTTTTCAGGTGGCCTACAGGGTTCTCCCAGGACCAATTTGTAGACATAAAATGAGGATGAGGATAATGATAGTAACTACACCTCACAGCATTGTTTTGAGAATTAAGTGAGTTAAACTGCAAAATGCTTAGGACAATATCTGGAATACAATAAGCATTATATAACTATTCTAGCTTTCTGGCCTCATTATTTTATTTTCAATTGCCCTCATGAACCTTATCATCTAGGTACACTGAACTACTACTACTCCTTAAGCCATACCTCTACGTATGTTTTTTCCCCTCTGCTTAGAATGTTCTCTCACTATCTGGAGGGAAAAAATCTATTTACAGAGATTTAGCTCTCCAAGGGGCTACATCTGATCACTTTAAGCATTTAGGTATCCTTCTTCTATTGCATTCCTGGAACCTATGCACATTTCTATTTAAACCATTAACTGTATGCATTCAATGATATGCTATGAATTTGGAAACAGGTTCTACCTTATTTTATTTGTGTTGCTGTAATCTAGCATAGATTAGGCATTCAAATATTTGCTGAATAAATGAATGTAACAAGTAACATCAATGAAGACTGTACCAAAATTCTGATTTGGAGATTTATATTTATTTATGTATTTATTTTTAGGGATTTTATTTATTTGAGAGAGAGAAAGCATGGAGCAGGGGCAGAGGGAGAGAGAGAGTCTTAAGCCCAACACAGAGCTCAAGCTCACGACCCTGAGACCATGACCTGAGCAGAAATGAAGAGTCAGACGCTTAACCGACTGTGCCACCCAGGGGCCCCAGAGATTTATACTTAGAGCACATCATTTTAAACAAGTTTTCATCCTTGGAGTTAAAAATTATTTACTTTTATTAAAACGTATTACAACAAATAATGACATATGTCAGTGGCTTGTGACAGGATTTATTCTACTTAACCTAATATTCATTTAGGATAGACATACTCATCCAATCCCTGCCACCCCTCTCCACCTTTCAAACAATATGTTACAGGAGTGGAAGGCATTTCTATTCTAATAACAGAAGAGGAAGAAACTTTTGCTGGATGATGGCTGTTTTGGGATAGGAAAGGATATAAGACAGAGCACATCATGCATTTATTTTAGTAAGTAAAACAGATGACCTGCCTTTCAGCCAAAATTTCTCTAATATTTGAATAAATTATATCTGAATATCAAAGATACTGGAAAATTCAATTAAACTCGCAAATAATAATATAAAATACCTGCATCATCATGCGTCTTCTAACTGTGTCAAATGGATAAGAGAGAATTCCAGAGCATGTGGTCACAACTTGAGCAATGAAAAAGGAGACAAGAAATGGGGTTTCCTTTGGTTTTGGTAATAAGCCCTAGAAAAGAAAAACATGTCAAATAACCATCTAAATTTCCCAAATATCTTAAATTCTTAAGTCAAAGTATAACTTCCTATAATGAAAGAGGGTTCAATTATACTTAAAATGCAATAAAACACAGTTGGATGTGGAAAGATTAAAATAGTATCAGGAGATGAATAAGAAAGAAATACGCCACACGTGGCTTTACTTTAAAAGCATTCCTGAAAAAAGAAAGCATACTTGCTATTACCAGAGATTTGTTATTAATGGCAAACACTAGGGGAGATAGCTGCCAGTGACCAAAAAAGTTTTTAGCTTTCTTCAGAGTTGAAAAAAAATTAAATAATGCCTGACATTATCATCAATAGGTATTTGATAAGCATCTTTAAAGCTCTAAGCTAGTGAAGAAACACTCCTAAATTTCATAACTACTACAGGTGATAATAGAGAAAAACAGAGGGAGAGCATACATAAAGTTTTCCATGACTAAATAAACATACATAAGAACTTGTTAATTTCCATTAACTTAATCTGTCTAAAAAATACACAAGAAACTGAAAGTAACATGTCCAGACCACAATAAAAATGACCTTCAATTACATTTATACTAATGAGGGAAGGCCAAGACAATATGTAAAACATATAAAATTTCCCTCAAGTTTTAATCTTATTTATAAACAACACTAATATTAATTTCACTCCTTCCTCTTGGAAGTGACTGAGAGCATGGGATTTTTGTTTGCCACTTAACACAAATTGCTTAACTATTCCTAGGTTGTTTATCTTTAAAAAGGGAGATATTAAAAGCTATCCTAGGTTATTGCAGGGACTTAACAAAGTTCCTAGAACTAAGTAGTAACTCAAAATATGGTAGCCATTATTACAATCTTCCTCTTTCCTACTTTATGGAAATTCTGTATGGAAAATCTGAAATGAAAAAACAAATTGCAGAACCTGGAGAATACAATACAGAATCTAACAGTACCCAATAGATAACTGAGCTGTAGTAGCATTTATTACATTTAACTAATTAGTTATGCCTTGCCTACTTTCTAAAATGATGAGATAGTAAGCTGATTATCTGCATGTAAGAAAGTGATAATAAAATGAATGTAAAATCAGAAAAACTGTTAGAAGATGCCTTTCTATATGCTAAAGATTTGATTTGATTATGATGTAAGCCTAATTAGCATGTTTTCTATTTGCAACATGATGTATAGTGAGTCTTTCAGTTGCAAACAGCACAAAAACTTAATGTTTGGGTTTATGCTTTATATCTAAAGTCAGATCCATAATAGAGTTATAATTCAATAAGGTTATGGCAAAGTCACAATTAAACAGGATTCTATGTCTCTTATTTCATCATTAATTTTGATTTCTATAATTAAAAGCAAAAGTTCATATCTGCTGAACAAACTACTAATTAAAACAATAAAAAGAAACAAACCATGTATTCAATATATATCAGTTAAAGCCCCAAATTACCTTAACTGTGTCATATGCTCCAAAATAGGAGGCTCGGTACACAATGATACCCTGAACTGAAACACCAAATCCTTGGTACAAACCAACAATTCCGTCTGATTTTGCTATTTTTATAATACAGTCACCTAAACCCTTGAATTGTCGCTCTTCAGGACCTAAAATAAAGCCATTTAAAACGTATTAGCAACATTATATATCAGATAAACACTTTAATCAAAGTAAATTAATCTTACAGATTTAAAATATCTGAAACTGCCATTTAGAAATTTTTCTAATAAAAAAGGACACAAATCAAAATCCTCCCATTTCTTTAAAGAGAATTAAGGTTTCAAATAATATCTTAAAAGATTTTAACTCAAAATATTAATCTTATAAAAACAATCTAATTCAAGCAATTTGACTGGCTTAAAACATTTCAATAAAATTACCAGAAGCTACTAATTGGAGTTCAGAAAATGGGAATGAAAAATTCTATGACTTGCTTCAGTTGAAAGGCAGAAAGACAGATACAGTAAAAAGACAAAGTTAAAAACCAGCAACTTTAAGGATCATTAACATTTTAGATGAGTTATATTTTTCTAGTGTTTGCTGGTTTCGATTTTATTTTCCCTTCACCTAGAACTCTTTGACAATATTTTAAAAATATTGTATGTAGAATATAGTTTTCAAAATAAACTAAATTCTCCCAATCCTGAGAGAATAGAAAATTATAGAACTGAACTAAAAACAAGATATAGGAGTTTTTGTCACTTTCTTAACAATAACAAGAATATTTGAACTGCCAGTTATACATGTTAGATGGAACTCATTATTTACATCTTTGCTCAAACTGCTACCCTTTCTGAGGCATTTTCTCTAATCACTCATCTAAAATTGATGTCACTCCCTGCTCCTAAATATCTTTGCATGTCATTTATTGCTAAATCACAGTATATTTTGGTCATTCATTTTTTTATTACTTGTGTCTTCCCCTAAACCATAAGGTACATGAGCATGAGCTCCATGTTTTATATGGGGTGTCTATGTGTATGTCTCTCATCTTATATCTGAGGCAGGGTCTGGGTCCCAGCAAGCACTCATTAAGTATTTGTTGAATAAATCTCTGCTTTCTTAAGAAATTCCACTAAAATGGTAATAAAAGAACAAAACAAGTTTAAAGCCATATAGGCAAGAACAGTACATGACAGAGGATGAAATCCACAAATTTTAGCAAGATGGAAAGCAGATGGAGGAGTGGTAAGTCAGAGCAGAAAAAAGCTGAAACCTACGTTCTTGCAGAAGGAAAAGCAACCCATTTTACCCCAATAACCTCAGAAAGACTTAGAAATTAGACGAAACAAGTATTGTTCTTATAGTGAACGCAAAGTAGCATCTGGATGCTCAAAACCTCATCCTTGAGCAGCCAAGTGACTTACTCCTCTGCCATCCTCAGAACTGAACACAAGGCTCCAGACTGAAAGGGGCCAAGTGAGTTACTTCCACAATTGCTGAAAAAAGCCTCACAAGATATATCATTGTGAAACGTCAAAACCATCAGGTACATAAAGTAATTAAAAAGAAAAAAAGTCATACACAAAAGTTAGGAGATCAGTTACTTAAGAGCAATATTAGAACAAGAATCCAGAGAAATGCTTTCAAAATTGTGAAACAAAGTAACTTTGAAGTAGAATTTTACATATGGCCAAATAGTAAGTAAAAGGGTAAAACAGAGACATTTTTAGACATGCAAGATCTCAATGTATCTCCTATCCACTCTTCTCAAAAAGCTTAGAAAGCTATTAAAGAATATCTACCAAAACAAGAATATAACAACAACACAGGAAGATGTGATAAATAAAATAAGGAAGGAGATAGGAAAAGGGAATCTCTAGGATGAGAGCTGTACATGTAACCTAGAGAGGAGCCATAGTTGAATACGGAATAACAGGAATAAGTTCATGGAGGGATAGAAGAGGTGGCTCTCTAGGAAAAAACTAGAAGTAAGTTACAAGAAGTCTTTGTATTTGCTCTTTTGTTACTACAGTGTTGGCCTTCCCCTTCCTTCTTTTGAGGGAAAAGAAAAACGTAGTAATCTTTAGGCCCAAGACTCTACCATTTGGTTGCGGGTAAGATTTTTAGAATGTATTTCAAGCTGTCATTATAGCATAACTACAATAAATAATGCTTCACTCAAAACACGAAGGGAGAGTTAGTATTTTTGAAAATGCTATACCTTTTCCAATATCAGCACCTAATCGGGTTCGGGCAAAGTCTAGCGGATAAACTACACATAAGGATGTTGCTCCAGCAGCTCCACCAGAAGCCAGGTTTGCCAAAAACCACCTCCAGAACTGAAACATATTAATTAAAAAGTGGTTACTATAGAATCTGTTTAAAATTCTTAATTTTATAAAGGTTAAGAAGCCAGATTCAAACTGCTTTTATAAAGTAAACATTTATAATAATGTATATTATCCAAAATATTTCCCTTCATGTCCATGAAGGCTTTGTTTCTTTCCAGGCAGTCTGGGAGATAGAGTTTAAATGCTGATATACAGAAATTCTAAGATATTTTAACTGCCTCCAGCAAAAGTAGCCCAAATTAGCAAATGAGGCCACATAAGATAATCAACTCTTTAGGCTATATAAATTTTTTGTTAATACTCATGTTAGTTAGTTAAAACATCAGACATCTATGGAGGCTTTAGTTGTACCCTTTTTTTGGTATGGGGGGCAATAATACTTCATGCCATATTTTCACTTTGCAATTTTAGTAGATATTTAAACAGCTCAAAAAATATATTATTTTCAACTGCTGACATGAAAATTGGCAGAAATCAATTATAATATATTTGAGCAGCATGTAACTTAGGCCTTACTGATCTACTACTGGTTCACATGGGCTGTTGAGGTTCTTTTTGATAAATATTTAAAATGTGCCCTACTTAGGTCCAGTAAACTGCTTTTCAATATCTAGAGCTTACTGGAGAAGAAAGGAATATTTGAATTGGAGTGGTTATAGAAAATCTAGGGTACAAGGCCACTGTAACCATTTAAAATACATGAAAATGAATAATATTCTGGTCAAGTTCAGTTTCTCGCTTTATTCTCTAAGTCTCAGCTTTGGAACTCTCAATTTTCTCTTGGCCTAGAAGGGCTTTCCTATCTTTTTTAAACAAAAAGTTACTGATTTATAATCTAATTCAAATTCAACTTCTTCCATGACACCTCTGATCTCTAAACCTATCCAAAACTGTGTGTAATCATCTCTCTCCATAACTACTTCAGATCTCAGAGAATTAAAGGTGAATCCTGTGACCAATATGTAAAATATGTCAACATGTTTCAGATTCTCATTTAAATAGTACTTACAATCACTTTCTACTTTCAGTTTATAAGTATTTGTATACGTTTTATCTTACCTCATAAGGACTATAAATTTCTTAAAGTCAGGATTATTGTTATTTAAGAGTTTTACTGAGATATATTTATACACCATACAATTTACCAATGTAAATTCACCATACAATTCAATGGATTGTTAGTATATTCAGACTGTGCAACCATCACCAGTTTCAGAACATTTTCATCACTTCCCCCAAAAAAGCCCTATACCCACTGGAGTGACCAGAAGTCACACAACATCCTCCCCATCCCCCTGAGTCCTAAGTAACCATTAAGCCACTTTCTGTCCCTAGAGATTTGCCTATTATGGACATTTCCTACACATGGAATAACACAGTATGTATCTTTTGTGAATGGCTTCTTTTCATTTAACATAATGTTTTCAAGGCATATCCATGTGGTAGCAGGATTAGCATTTCATTCTTTTGTATTGCCAAATAATATTCCATTATATGGATTTACCACATGTTATTTACCCATTCATCAGTTCATGGACATTTTGGTTGTTTGCAATTTTTTGAGGCCCAGATTCTTAATTCATCTGTTTATTTCACAAAACAAGTCATGGGCCTTGCCCAGAATAATAGTAATGCATTCAATAAATACCTGTTTAATGAGGTACTAGTAATCCCACGTACTGTCCTCAGACTCTCATGGCTCCTTTTCAGTGAAACTCCTAGGTTTTGTATGGGTACCCATGTTTCATAATCACCCAGAGATAATTAGATCAGGAGATTGCATCTGACCCCAAGGTAGCTAATCCATAATCTAGTAGATAATCTGTAACTTGGTAGAAAAAGATGAGCAGGACCAGAGTCTATTTCTTAGGAATTTGACTCTAAAATTCTATGCCAATTAACAGGAAGGACAGAAATGGAAAAGATACTAAATAACTATTTTTAGGTCTCAGTCCTCTTTGAAATTGTTGTAAGCAATAGAACCTCCTCCAATAAAAATCACATATGTATAAACACTTTTAGTGGTTTAAGGTATTCCTCAAACATTCATGGATCCCAGGAAGGCAGATTAATGACTTTCTGGGTAGATTATCATATAATTTATTATTCAAACCATGACACTTCTGACAGTGGAAGTGGGGCTTTGGAAAAAATGACACAGGCAGGCAGAACATGTGTAAGTAGTATGGCCAACCTTCTGATGGAAGAAAGGAAGGGGGAAGGAAGAAAGAATGAAAGGAGCAAGGAGAGGGAGAAAAGAAGTATCTATGTTATTATAATCTTGCAAGTGTTCGTATAACAAAATCTATCCTTCCACAATTAAGCTTGAAAATAAAACAGACCAAGAGGAGGTGGTGTATTAGTATAAATCAGAGTTTCAGTTATTGTAAGTCAGTAATTTCAGATATTACTATATTGTAAAAGGAGAGAAATCAGGGAGGGAGAGGAGGATGAAAGAATCTGAGGGTTTTGGAGGAAAATAATCTTGTTTATTTTCAACTGTAGACAAATAGATATCGCATTAACAGACTCGATGCACCGAAGAACAAATGCCCTAGAACTGAAGTTTTTCTAACAAAGTTTGTCTGGGCATGAAATAGAGCTGGGAGAAGTTCTAGTCTTCCTTGTCAAGGGTTGTACTGGAAGCTACTAAAACGTGGCAGAGAAACATTTTGTGCCCAGGCTCAGCTAAGGTTCACTCAGTCTAGTCACCTCAGCTGACAGAGAAATAGAGTGCAGTTGAAGTTGATCTGAGTTTGGGAGTTAGAAAGACCTGAACAAATGATTTGGTCAAGTGCTCTCACCTCCGAGTCTTGTTTTCCTTACCTTTACATTTAGGATAGAAATAACTACCTCAAAGGGTGAGGTGAAAATTCAATGAAACAATATATAGGAGGCATATAGCTCCCCATCATGGTTATTACTACTATTATTTTTTTTTTTTTTAAAGAAGGCTCTACGGCCAGCATGGAGCCCAACATGGGGCTTGAACTCACGACCCTGAGATCAAGACCTGAGCCAAGATCAAGAGTCTGATGCTTAACTGACTGAGCCACCCAGGCGCCCCGCCACCCCCACCATGGTTATTTTTAAAAAGCTTCTTATTTTGAAAAAATTGCAGATTCACATGCATCCTAAGAAATGATACAGAGAGAGTCTATAAACCCTCCAACTAATTTCCCCTAATATCTAGCATAACTATAGTAGAGGAAATCAACATTGATGAAGATTATCTTATTCAGATTTCACCAATTTTACATGCATTTGTTTGTGTGTGTATTTAGATATATGCAGTTTTATCACATATGCAGATTCACGTGACCACCGCCACAGTCAACAGTTCCATTATAAAGATCCCTCAATGCTACCCTTTTACAGCCATAACTACCTCCCTCTCTTCTAGCAACCACCACTATGTTTCTATCTCAATGATTTTGACATTTCAAGAATGTTATATAAATGAAATCAGAAAGTAAATCACTTTTGAGATTGAGTTTTTTTCACTTAGCATTCAAAGTTGCTGCTGTATCAAGTTTATTCTTTAAAAAATTATAAAATATACATAACATAAAATTTATCATTTTAGTCTTTTAAAAAAAGATTTATTTGAGAGAAAGAGCATGCGGGGGGAGGGGCAAGAGGAGAGGGAGAGAGAGAATCTCAAGCAGAATCCCTGCTGAGCATGAAGCCCAACATGGGGCTCTATCTTAGGACCCTGAGATCAAGACTTGATCTGAAACCAGGAGTCAGGCACTTAACCCACTGAGTCACCCAGGTGCCCCCCATTTTAGCCATTTTTAAGTCTATAAGTCAGTGACACTAAGTACATTCACAATAACATAAAAACATCACTCTTCTTGGGGCACCTGGGTGGCTCAGCTGGTTAAGCATCTGACTTCGGCTCAGGTTATGATCTTGGGGTCCTGGGATGGAGTCCCGAGTCGGGCTACCCACTCAGCAGGAAGTCTGCTTGTCCCTCTGCTCCTCCCCCCGTTTGTGCTCTCCCTCAAATAAAGAAATAAAATCACTTAAAAACACCCAACACATCACTACTCTCTACTTCCAAAACATCATCCCAAATAGAAAATCTGTACCCATTAGATAAAACTCTCAGTCTTCCTTCCTCTTAGCCCCTTATTCTATTTTTTGTCTCTATGAATTTGCCTGTTCTAGATACCTAAGTGGGATCATACAATATTTGTTTTATCAAAAGTTTGTTCCTCTTTATTGCTGAATAGTATTTCATGGTGTGATGCACCATAGTTTAACCATTCACCTGTTGAAAGACATCTGGGTTATTTCCAGATTTTGGTCTATTATAAAACAAGCTTCTATGAACATTGTGCACACTGGTTTTTGGTGAATTTGGTCTATTATGAAACAAGCTTCTATGAACATTGTGCACACTGGTTTTTGTGTGAATGTAAGTTTTCATTCTCTGGGATAATGCCTAAAAGTGTAACTGCTGGGCTGTATAGTAAGTACACATTTAGTTTATAAGAAACTGTCATCCTCTTTTCTAGAGTGGCAGTTAACATTTTACATTCCCACCAGCAATATAAGAATAATCTAACTTCTCTACATCCTCACCAACATTTGGTGTTGTCACTATTTTACCATTCTGACAGATGGACAGTGATAGCTCATGCTGGTAGATCAATCACTTTTTTTTCTTTTTAATTTATTATGTTATGTTAATCACCATACATTATATCATTAGTTTTTGATGTAGTGTTCCATGATTCATTGTTTGTGTATAACACCCAGTGCTCCATGCAGTGCATGCCCTCTTTAATACCCATCACCAGGCTAACCCATCCCCCACCCCCCTCCCCTCTAGAACCCTCAGTTTGTTTTTCAGAGTCCATATTATCTCATGGTTCATCTCCCCCTCCGATTTCTGCCCCCTTCATTTTTCCCTTCCTACTATCTTTTTTTTTTTTTAAACATATAACGTATTATTTGTTTCAGAGGTACAGGTCTGTGATTCAATAGTCTTACACAATTCACAGCACTCACCATAGCACATACCCTCCCCAATGTCTATCACCCAGCCACCCCATCCCTCCCACCCCCCCCACTCCAGCAACCCTCAGTTTGTTTCCTGAGATTAAGAATTCCTCATATCAGTGAGATATGACACATGTCTTTCTCTGACTGACTTATTTCGCTTAGCATAATACACTCCAGTTCCATCCACGTCATTGCAAATGGCAAGATCTCATTCCTTTTGATGGCTGCATAATATTCCATTGTATATATATACCACTTCTTCTTTATCCATTCATCTGTCGATGGACATCTTGGCTCTTTCCACAGTTTGGCTATTGTGGACATTGCTGCTATAAACATTGGGGTGCACGTACCCCTTCAGATCACTACATTTGTATCTTTGGGGTAAATACCCAGTAGTGCAATTGCTGGGTCGTAGGGTAGCTCAATTTTCAACTTTTTGAGGAACCTCCATACTGTTTTCCAGAGTGGCTGCACCAGTTTGCATTCCCACCAACAGTGTAGGAGGGTTCCCCTTTCTCCGCATCCTCACCAACATCTGTCATTTCCTGACTTATTATTTTTAGCCATTCTGACTGGTGTGAGGTGGTATCTCATTGATTTGGATTTCCCTGATGCCGAGCAATGCTGAGCACTTTTTCATGTATCTGCTGCCCATTTGGAGATCAATCACTTTTAAACTCACATACTATATTTGTTTTTTCTTCCTTGCTTCTTTTAAGACCAGGTAAGAAACCAAAAATAATGATTTTCCTTTTTTTAGTTCTTTTTCTTCACTTTAGGGAGGTAAAGATGAGATAAAATTTTGATGCCCAAAGTCAGAAATAAAAGGGTCATTAATATCCAAATTTAGTAAATAGTATATATTTAAATATATATTTATTTAATATACCTTTGAATACCTTTATATTCTAAATAAGATAGCATGTTTTCATAGGAATACTAAAGATGTTTTCCCCTCAGGTTCTACTAATTTGAAATTTATTACAGATACTTAGCAAGGATCAAAGTTGACTTTAAAACTTTTAGAACAATGTTATTTATACTGTTAGGAATAGATGCCAGTAATATAAATATTCTGATTAACTCAGGAGTTAATTCTCCATTTGGCTTAGTCTTCTAGAAATTGCTTTTGGGGAGGTGGAGTGGGAAGTGTTCAGTAGAGTTAAATCAGCAAGCCTGCATTGCCCAAACCCTTCATATACTGAGATCTTCAGGACCAGCCCCTGACCAGTTCCTTCACGATAATGTCTAAGCCCTTGGAATATCCGACCTGTAAGAGTCTCTTTGTATGCTGGAGGCTTTGGACCACACCAGACAGTTTATGCTAACATGAGAATTTATGGTGAACACCTGTTTTTGTATGCTTGGAACACTGGGCTAACTTATATCAGTTTGATTTCCTGGGTTAGCGGGTGGTGGCTGGAGTCTGAGTAGCTAAGGACAGTCACATTCCATGCCTACACAACTCCCAAAAGAATCCTGGACACCAATGTTCAAGTGAGCAACCCTGTTTGGCAACACATCATATGTATTCTCACACATCATTGCTGGGAGAATTAAGTACTGTCCATGTGACTCTACTAGGAGAAGATAACTAGAAGCTTGCATCTAGTTTCTCCTGGACTCTGTCCCTCTGTGCTTTTTCCCTTTGCTGATTTTAATCTATAGTTTTTTGCTGTAAAAAACCATAAGTGTAGTAGCTTTTCTGAGTTCTTTGAGTCCTAGTGAATCACTGAACATGAAGGTGATCTTGGGGACCTCTGATGCAGGTTCTGAGTCCAATTATTACAGCTGTCAGCTAAAAAAGACAGGAATATTTTTCCCAGTGCCTACCATAAAGCACAGTACTATGATAAACACTTTACAAGTCATTTCATCTAAACGTCATAAGCTTTTTTCAGATAAGAAAACTAAGGATCACAGAGGTGACTTTTTAAAAATTCACACAGCTAAATAACAGAGCACTAGGATCCAAATCCAGATCTTCTAAGTCTAAAGAATTCTCTTCATTACCTTTATATCTCCCACGACAAAATAGTGCAAATTACTCATTAAACATTTGTTAATGAAATATAAATTGTGAGGGTTGCCTGGGTGGCTCAGTCGGTTAAGCGTCTGCCTTCGGCTCAGGTCATGATCCCAGGGTCCTGGGATCGAGTCCTGCATTGGGCTCCCTGCTAGGCGGGGAGCCTGCTTCTCCCTCTCCCAGTCCCCCTGCTCTCACTATCTCTCTCAAATAAATAAATAAATCTTAAAAAAAAGAGAGATATAAATTGTGAAAAAATGGGAATAAAGGATATGAAAAGAAATTTAAAAAGGCAGCAAAAAATAAACGTTATAAAAACAGCTGCTTTTATAAAGAACCTCCTAGGACAGCTCAATTGGTTGGTTGGCTGGTTGGAGGAAAGAGAAAAAGAGAAAGGATAAAGGGGAAGAGAGACTTTGTAAGGGTAACGGGAAGACCTTAAGAGTAACGTAGGTGATATAGTGTATATGGAGGCAACAAAACAAACAGAAACCAAAACAAATGACATATAGTTCATACAAATAGGAAATTTTGAAATTGAAATTCTATAATCAAGGGAGTGATTACCTTGAAAAGAGAAAGTACTTTTTCAATAAAAAAAGAATCCTCCAACTTACTGCTTTTCTGTTTTGTTTGATTTGATCTCCCTATGCACTTTAATCTCAGCTAAATAGAGCCTTAGTCATAAAAATGAAAAAATGTACTTCTTTAGGAAATTAATTCCTCAGATATGCAGGAATACAAATCTGTTGATTGCTTTTTTTGAACTTTCCTAGTGCAGTAGAATAGTGATTATAACATGTATATGTTTTAATATTTCTTCTACCACTCAGCACCTCCTCCCCAAATAAAACACCATAGGTTAAGGCAAATCCAACTATTTCTTAGAAAATAACAGATATTAAAATGTACTTACTTGTTTTTCTTTATCTACTCCAGACATGAAAAGTTGTTTGTATTTGTCTTTAAAAGCAAAATTTAGAGCTTGTGTTGGAAAATATCGGATAACATTTGCCAAATTGCCACGCCAATAACTGAAGAAACCTACAAAAGAAAACATATTAAATATAAACTTGTATTATTATTAAAAAATTCCCATAGTTTTAACAAACTTAGTTATTTGAACTATCTAAAACTTACACCCTTTCTCATGAGAAAAAATTAAGTCTACATGTGAATCCACTGAAGAAAAAAGGCAGTGTTAGCTCCATGTACCCCATTCCAATTTTGTTAATTGCCAATAAAAAGCCTTAAATACCTTAAAATCTATGGAAAGTATCATCATTTGAATATAAGGCTTTTTACTAGTAGAAAAACAGAGCTCACTAATATTTGTCAGAGAAGCTAGTAATCCTTAGCCTCATTTCCAAATCAGGATATGCAATTCCTATGGTTAGAACAAATTGGTTTGTATATATACATATGAAAATGAGAAAGCCTTAAGAGTCTAAAGTGGGGGCCCCTGGGTGGCTCAGTCTGTTCAGCGTCTGACTCTTCATTTTAGCTCAGGTAACGATCTCAGGGTTGTGAGACTGAGCTGCACATGGGGCTCTGTGCTGGGTGTAGAGCCTGCTTAAAACTCTCTCTCTCTCTCCCTCTGCCCCTTACCCCGACTCCCTCTCAAAAAAAAAAAAAAAAAAAAGAGTCTAAAGTATACTTATTTTTACCTTCTGGAACCTAGCCAGAAAAGGGATCAATTTACAATTCAAGGCATTCTCCAGAGGCCTGATGGAGACACTGGAGAAAACTTTACAGGTCAATAATCTTCCCACTTCAAATCTCCATGGATTGACCAATCCTTAAAATGCAGTCATTGCGTTACCCCTATAATTCAGAGCTACCTTTATAATCTTTATAACTGAGCTGCCCTAGAATACAATAAGCTATCTTTTCAGCAGCCATAGTTGTTTCTAATAGATTGCAAATTGTCCAATGGTTTGATCTGGCTACTCTGAACAGGATACCTCTAGTCCCAGCTTGGAGAATACCCAGAATCAATCTTCTAAAGATAAACATTCAAATGAAAATAATCTCAGTTGACTGGGCTGATGCTCAAAAACTGAAAGTTATATTTACTTGTTAAGTAAGAAAGTCTGATTTGTGGGGGGAAAAAACAAAACAAAACACAGGATTTCGGTGAATCCCAAACTGCAAGTAAAGCAATTGCACAAAGATAATTAAGAAGCATATTTAATAGCCAAGAAATAATCTCAGTACTCACAACTGATTCTGTTTTTACTAGGACATGGACCATGTAATGCTAAATGTTACCATTTCCTGAGTATTTAATATGTGCCAGGCATTGGCCAAAGGCAGTATATTTCATTTAATCACCACATTATGCTTATGATGTAGGTTCTCCCATAGTACCCATATTATACATGCACAAACTGAAACTTAAAAGTTTAAAAAACTGTCTACAGACATGGTTAGTAAATAGCCAACCAGGATTTAGTCAGGTCTTGTGTCTGACAACAAAACTCTATTCCAGGTTTGGGTTTCTGGAGAAATAAATCTTAAAAAATCTTTAATAAAAGTGTGGTAAATAAAGCTCTTTTTAAAAAAGGAAACTGATTATTATAAAAAACTTTTGAGGCAGTATTAACAAAAACAACAATACTAAATTCTAGGAACTTCTTTTTATTCATTTAATCCTCATAATCACCCATGAGGAAGATATTAGTCTCTCCATTTTAAAGATGAGGGAATAAGTTAAAAAAGAATTTCTAAGGCAGAGGGAAGTTAAGTAAGTTGCCCAAGGTCACTTAAAAAACTGTAGCTCTGGTATCCTATGACCCAGCAATTGCACTACCGGGTATTTACCCCAAAGACACCGATGTAGTGAAAAGAACGGCCATATGCACCCCAATGTTCATAGCAGCAATGTCCACAATAGCCAAACGGTGGAAAGAGCCGAGATGCCCTTCAACAGATGAATGGATAAAGAAGATGTGGTCCATATATACAATGGAATATTACTCAGCCATCAGAAGGGATGAATACCCAACTTTTACCTCAACATGGATGGGACTGGAGGAGATTATGCTAAGTGAAATAAGTCAAGCAGAGAAAGTCAATTATCATATGGTTTCACTTATTTGTGGACATAAGGAATAGCATGGAGGACATTAGGAGAAGGAAGGGAAAAATGGGGGGGGGAATTGGAGGGAGAGATGAACCATGAGAGACTATGGACTCTGAGAAACAAACAGGGTTTTAGAGGGGAGGGGGGATTGGTTAGCCCGGTGATGGGTATTAAAGAGGGCACGTACTGCATGGAGCACTGGGTGTTATACGAAAACAATGGATCATGGATCACCACATCAAAAACCAATGATGTATTGTATGGTGACTAACATAACATAGTAAAATTAAAAACAAATAAACAAAAACAAACAAACAAAAACAACTGTAGCTCTGGGATTCAAACCGAAGCAATCTGGCTCAATAATTTAGTCCCTTATCTACAATACTTTTTCATATATACTTTAATCAAGTGAATATTTTCTATACTAAGAAAGGTCAACTGTTTTTTTTTTAATGGAAGCAAAGTAAAAATCTTAAAACATAAGAAATGTAAGCAAATTATACAGGAATATTTCTTGCTAGTTATGGCCACATTGAATTATTGAGGGAGATTGGTGAATCTAATTTTTGGAGGTATTTTTAGTGACTTTTAAGTTCTTCATTGTTAATGAAAACATTTAAGAAAGCATTTGTATTTTCTTAGAGGTTAGACCTCCAGAGGAGAAATACAGAGAATGAAATATGACTG